>NW_022436991.1:14416227-14444627 GCF_009761245.1 Sapajus apella | reverse complement strand
TTTTTTTTTTTTTTTTTAAAGACAAGGTCTTACTCTGTTGTCTAGGCTGGAGTACGGTGGCACAGTTTTGCCTTACTGCAGTCTTGACTTCTCCAGCTCAGGCAGTTCTCCCACCTCAGTCTCCCAAGTAGCTGGAATACAGGCACACACCATCACACTCAGCTCATATTTTAATTTTTTTGTAGAGATAGAAATCTCACCTTTTGCCTAGGCCGGTCTCAAACTCCTAGGCTCAAGCCATCCTCCGGCCTCTGCCCCCTAAGCTGTTGGGATTACAGGTGTGAGCCACTGCCTGGCTGCATCATATTATAAATAAATATATGTGTATATTGCACATATATATATATATATATATATATATATATTGTTTTCCGAAGTGAATGAATTGAACCAAATATATTGCATATTTTTTAGGCAGTGTCAATAAACTTCATAAAAGGAAAAATAAGAATTATTTCCACTTCCTCCATTTCCTCACTGATGATGATTTCACTTGTTTGCGGCTAAGAGCATTTATAGTCTGTTTTATAACCATAATTTCTGCAGTATTTAGTATTTTATATTTTAAAGGATTCATTGTTCTTCTTTGGTTCTTTCGACTTCCATATTCTTTGATTCATCTTTCTGTTGGTTGGATTTACTTGTACAGTTTTAAAGAGAGTGGCTTACTTGGTGAAGTCAGAATGTCTGTCTGCCTTTCTATTTTTTTGAGATAGTCTTTCTCTGTCACCCAGGTTGGAGTGCAGTGACATCATCTCGGCTCACTGCAACGTTGGCCTCCCAGGTTCAAGTGATTCTTGTGCCTCAGCCTCCTGGGTAGCGGGGATTACAGGCTTGCACCACCATGCCTGGCTAATTTTTGCATTTATAGTAGAGATGGGGTTTCGCCATCTTGGCCAGGCTGTGCCTTTATATTTTGAAGAACGTCTTGGCAAGGTATAACATTCTTGGGTTGTACTCTCTTTCACTCTGATTTTATAGACACTGTTGTTCTATCTGGGATTGAGTATTCTTTTGATCCTTTTAATCCATTTAACATTGATTAGCTGGTAAATATTTTAACAAAAGAGTTTATGATTGCTGTATTCCCTGAATTATTGCATGTTTAAAAATGTCTGTGTGGTATCCTTTTCTGTAAATGGTAACCTGGCTGGGTATAATATTTATGTTTCATACATTCTTAGTTCCTGAGATCTCAATAGACATTTCTTCATTGTTTTCTGCCAGTGAATGATGTTGTGTTGAAAAGCCTGGTTAGCCTTATTTAGGCTAGAGTGCAGTGGCACAATCGCTGCTCTCTGCAATGTGAAAGGTGAAAACAGCACCTGAAGAATTAGATGTGGGCTGGGTGTGTAGGGCTCACGCCTGTAATCCCAGCACTTTGGAAGACTGAGGCAGGTGGATCACGAGGTCAAGAGATTGAGACCATCCTAGCCAACATAGTGAAACCCCATCTCTACTAAAGATACAAACATTAGCTGGGCGTGGTTGCATGCACCTGTAGTCCCAGCTACTTGGGAGGCTGAGGCAAGAGAATCGCTTGATCCCAGGAGGCAGAGGTTGCAGTGAGCCGAGATCGCACCACTGCTCTCCAGCCTGGCAACAGAGTGAGACTCCACCTCAATTAAAAAAAAAAAAAAAGAATTACATGTGCAGTACTTTAGTTATGAGTGAAGTGGAACATCTTGTGATAATTTATTGCCATATATACTTTTTTCCTGTGTCAGCTGACCATTCTTGGTCTACTGATCCTTGTGCATTTTTCTGTTGGGTCAGACAACAGTTTCTTTTTCTTTTTCTTTTTTTTTTTTTTTAAGTAATTTGGCAGAATAATTTTAGAATGTTGATGAAATTGATCAAGTTTGGAATAGCTTTCACGTTTGAGCAGTTGCAGGATGAATCTCATGTAGCCAGTTTTACTTAGAATAAGAGCACTAACATTTCAAGTGTACTAATACTGTGGACTTGAATAAAATGATAGTCTTGGTGATGGGACTATGTAATCTGATAGTTTTCTAAGCCATCACCCATTTACCTTTTGTTGGATGATCCATGTAATTAAGATGTATATTCAGGCCAGGCCTGGTGGCTCAGGCGTGTAGTCTCAGCACTTGCAGAGGCTGAGGTGGGCGGATTGCTTGAACTTAGGAATTTGAGACCAGCCTAGGCAATGTGGTGAGACCCCGTCTGTACAAAAAATAAAAAATTTAGCTGGGTGTAGTGGCTCATGCCTGTAGTCCCAGCTACTCAGGAGGCTGGGGTGGGAGGATTGCTTGAGCCTGGGAAGTCGAGGCTGTCGTGAATTGTGATCTCCAACCTGGGTGGCAGAGCAAGACTGTCTCAAAAATAAAAAAGAAATAAAGAATGATGGATATTCCCCTACTTGGCTTCATGTTTATTTGTCACAATATAATGTAAGAACCCTTTAGAAGTACAGGCTTAATTGTAGGCAAGCAATTCCATTGCCAGACCGCTGCGGGTTCTTCCCTGACGAAATGATTTCCTGGTAGTTGTGTTGGTTCTGCTTGTTAGGTTTATGAACCAGAGTGTGAATTTAGAATGTTTAAGGCTATTATGAAGTAGCTACATAGAAGATTCTGCCAGTTGCACTTAGAGTTTCTCTAATTTTCCACTGAAATTCTTCTTGTGGCAGAGAGTCCATACTTGGCTAAAAGAACACACCTTGTAGATTCTGGATATTAGACCTTAGGGGAGGGATAACATGGGGAGAAATGCCAGATAAGTATGCACCTAAAGTAAAATAAATAAATTAAAAAAAAAAACAACACACCTATCTTAGGGTTGTAGATCATAGATGCTCTCTGTAACCTGACATTTCTTGGAAATCTTGGGTTGTACCTTAAACATTTATTGTTTAAAAATCAATATATATTACAACTATTCATCCATCTATCATAACTGTTGGCCTATCTTCACAAGAAAATCAAAGGTCCAGGAACATGTTATGTTTGAGGAGTAGTGTGTAGTGTGGCCTTCATCCCACTTTACTGTGGGGGTGATTGGTTCTTCCTTCTGGAACTCTGGACAGACAGTCATGCACTGCATAATGCTGCTTCAGTCAGTGAAGGACTGCTTATACAATGGTGAGCTCATAAGATTATACTGCCGTATGTTTTGTTTTTTTGTATTTTTTGAGACCAGGGTGTCATTCATTCTGTTGCCCAGGCTGAGTACAATGGCACGGTAATGGCTCACTGCAACCTTGGACCTCCTGGGCTCAAATGATAAACCTGCCTCAGCCTCTGGAGTACCAGGGACTACAGGTGTCTGCCACCCTGCCCAGCTAATTAAAAAAATTTTTTTTTGTGGAGACAGGGTCTCACTATATTGCCCACGCTGGTCTTGAACTCCTAGGCTCAAGTGATCCCCTTGCCTCAGATTCTGCTTCCCAAAGTGCTGGGATTTACAAGTGTGAGCCATTGCGCTAGGCCTAATGCCATATTTTTACTGTATCTTTTCTATGTTTAGATCATTGTGTTACAGCTGCCTACAGTGTTTCATACAGTAACATGCTACACGGGTTTGTAGCCTAGGAGCAGTAGGCTATGTCATCTAGCTCGTGTGTTGTAGGCTCTCCCATATAGGTTTGTGTGAGTTTGCTCTATGTTCTCACATGATGAAATTGCCTAATGATATAGTTCTCAGAACTTATCCCAGTACAGCATGACTGACTGTACTTCACTGAGAAGTGCTGAAAAATCATATCTTGGTTTATTTGTAAATGAGACATTTTTTTTTTTTTTTTTTTTTTTTTTGGAGACAGAGCCTTACTCTGTCACCCAGGCTGGAGTGCGGTGATTCTTGTGCCTCAGCCTCCTGAATAGCTGGGATTACAGGCATACACCACCACGCTCAGCTCACTTGAGGCCAGGAGTTAAAGACCAGCCTGGCTACCATGTTGCCTCCCACAGTGCCTGGCCTGTAAATGAGACTTCTTATGAAGAGAAAAAACTTGAAGCCTTTTGAGAAAGCATCCCAGATACTCGGGAGGCTGAGGCCAGGAGTTCAAGACCAGCTTCATCAACGTAGCAAGAACCATCTCTGAAAAGAAAGAAGAAATCTAAGAAAATGATTTGAGAAATAGTAAAGAACACCTCTTTTTATTTTTGTTTTTTAATTTTTTTTGAGACGGAATCCCTGTCGCTCAGACTGGAGTACAATGGCGTGATCTGAGCCCATTGCAACCTCCACCTCCTGGAGAACCTCCCTGTTTACACCTCAATAGTGAACAGATTGAAAGTAAAAGAGAGTTTTGATTTGACAGCTTTTATTGGGATACTTGGTAGACCCTTGATATTTAACATTTGTGTTTTTGACTATTTGTTAGTAATTGTCAAAGCCTTTGATAAATAATTTGTGAATTTTAAAAAGATATAACTTGCATTGCCTTCAGTTCTCTGGACCAAGTCACTTAGCTGGCTTGTGAGTGGGCCCAGCTGAAAGCAGTTCTTAAAACTGGGTGAGTGCTAGGCCTTTGCAAAAATTGCTGATTATTTAGAGAAAGTTGAAAGACACTTGTGAGTCAGTGTACCAGAATGTATGTACTTCATAGCTCTTTTCTTTCTTTTAGATAGAGTCTTGCCCTGCCGCCCAGGCTGGAGTGCAGTGGCACGATCTCAACTCACTGTAACCTCTCCTTCAGCCTCCCAAGTAGCTGGGATCACAGGTGCATGCCACCATGCCTGGCTAATTTTTATTCTTTTTGTAGATACAGGGTTTCGCTATGTGTACCTGGCTGGTCTTGAACTCCTGACCTAAGGTGATCCGCCCATCTTGGCCTCCCAAAGTGCTGGGATTATAGGCATGAGCCACCATGCCCAGCCTAGAATTCTTTTTTTTTATTTTTATTTTGAGGTGGAGTTTTGCTCTTGTTGCCTAGGCTGGAGTGCAATGGTGTTATCTAGGCTCAACTGGAACTTCCATCTACTGGGTTCAAGCGATTCTCCTGCCTCAGCTTCCCGAGTAGCTGGGATTACAGGTGTGCGCCACCATGCCCGGCTAATTTTTTTTTTTGTATCTTTAGTAGAGACGGGGTTTCACCATGTTGGCCAGGTTGGTCTTGAACTCCTGACCTTGGGATCTGCCCACCTCAGCCTCCCCAAGTGCTGGGATTACAGGTGTGAGCCACCACACCCGGCCTATAATTTTTTACTGAAATGGAAAGTCAAGAACCGGAGGAAGTGTACTTGGCGATTTTGGTGGATCACTTGCAACATAATTGAGAATTATCTGTCTACAACTATTGAATATAATAATGGAAAGGAGTGAATAGAAGTTCTGGAAGTTTATAATTTCTGGAAGTTTCTAACCCTAGATGAGCTGTGCATGTCAGCAAATGATTATAGTGTTGGGAGAGAAGTGCAGAAATAGAACCTTGTAAAGGTACAACTGTACTTTACTTATCTTTAGTTTTTAGCACAAGGTCTCACTCTGTTGCCCCGGCTAGAGTACAGTGGCATGATCATAGTTCACTGTGATGCAGAACTCCTGAGCTCAAGCCATCCTCCTGCTTCAGCCTCCTGAGTAGCTGGGACCATAGGTACTTGCCACCATGCCTGGTTAATATTTTTAATTTTTATGGTTTCTGGCTATGTTGCCTAGCTGGTCTTGAACTTCTGACCTCAGAAGATCTTCTTGCCTTGGCCTCCCAAAGTGCTAGGCCTGAGCCACCACACTGGCCTAAGTCTCTCTCTTTCCCTGTCTCTCTCTCTCTCTTTTTGAGATGGAGTCTTGCTCTGTTACCCAGGCTGGAATGCAGTGATGTGGTCATAGCTCACTGTAACCTGGGTCTCCTGGGCTCAAGTGATCCTCACCACTGAGCCTCCCTGGTAGCTAGGACTATAGGCCCAGCTAATTAAAAAATTTTTTAAAAAAATTTTTGATAGAGATGAGGTCTTGCTGTGGTCTTGAACTCCCAGCCCCAAGTCACCCTCCTGCCACATCCTCCCAAAGTGCTAGGATTACAGGTGTGAACACTGTGTGCAGTGTATGACTTTTTATTTTTTTTTTGTGACACGGTCTGGCTTTGTTGCCCAGGCTGGAGTGAGGTGGTGTTATCATAACTCACCGCAGCCTTAACTGCTGGGGCTCAAGTGATCCTCCCACCTCACCTCCTTAGCCAAGTAGCTGAATTTACCATCATCGGATTCAACATTTTTGTTTGCTTCCTTCTAGTCTTTTTTCCTATTTTCTTTTTAGATATGGTTGAGAGTACACTGTAAATGCACTTTTTCTTCTGCCTTTTCCACTTACTATAGGTACATGCCACCACACCCAGCTAATTTTTTGTAATTTTGGTAGAGATGGGGTTTCACCATGTTGCCCAGGCTAGTCTTGGGCTCCTGAGCTCAAGTGATCCACCCTTCTCAGCCTCCCAGTGTGGGGATTACAGGCATGAGCCACTACACTCAGACTTTAAAAAAAAAAAAAAAAAAAAAAAAAAGCCAGGCTGAGTGCGGTGGCTCACGCCTGTAATCCCAGCATTTTGGGAGGTCGAGGTGGGCAGATCGTGAGGCCAGGAGTTCGAGACCAGCCTCGCCAACATAGTGAAACCTCAGTCTTTACTAAAAATACAAAAATTAGCCTGGTGCAGTGGCAGACACCTGTAATTCCAGCTACTTGGGAGGCTGAGGCAGGAGAATTGCTTGAACCCAGGGGGCAGAGGTTGCAGTGAGTCAGATCACGCCACTGCACGCCAGCCTGGGTGACAGAGTGAGACTTTATTTCAAAAAAAAAAAGCCTGGCAAAACTGGGGATTAGAGGGTTGTGTCAGGGACTGATTGATGACTGTATTGGATTTATATTGGATTTCAAAGGAGATATAAGAAGTTACGGCAGCCAGGTATGGTGGCTCACATCTGTAATCCCAGCACTTTGGGAGGCTAAGGCAAGAGGATTGCTTGCTTGAGCCTAGGAGTTCTACGTTATTATAGTCAGCTATGATCTTAGATACTTCGGAGCCTTGAGGCAGGAGGATCACTTGAGCCCATGAGTTTGAGGCTGTAATGAGCTGTGTTCACGTCACTGAACTGCAGACTGGGCAACAGGGTGAGACTCTGTCTCAAAAAAAAAAAAAAAAAAAAAAAAAAGGGAAAAAGATACAGAAAATCTTTAGGCAGAGAATTTGAAGCACCAGATGGGGAAGTAGAAGGGTATTTTGAGCAGATGGAGTCACAGATACACATGGAAGGGTGAAATAGTTCAGTGTGCATAGGTCACCTCCTTAGCCTCCTGAGTAGTTGAGATTACAGTCCACGTGCCACCACACCTGGCTGATTTTTTGTATTTTTAGTAGAGACGGGATTTCACCATGTTGGCCAGGCTGGTGTTGAATTCCTGACCTCATGATCCGCCCACCTCGGCCTCCCAAAGTGCTGGGATTACAGGTGTGAGCCACTGTGCCTGGCCAGATTTATTTATTTTAAATATCAAAATTTGAGATAATATAAAACTTACGGAAGAGTTGCAAAAATAATATAGGGAGTTTTTGTGTGCTTTTCTCCTGTAGGGACTTATGAAAAAACAAAAAACAAAACTGCAGTTGCCAAGTCCTCCAGACATTTGTGACCACCAATTTATTTTTTTTAAAATGCCTTCTTTTTTCCTTTTTTAATTTAAAAATTATTATTTTTTTCTCATATCAGGATAGGAGCTCACTATGTTGTCCAAGGCTGGTTTCAAAAATCTTGGCTCAAGCAATCCTCCTGCCTTGGCCTCCCAAAGTGCTGGGATTACAGGTGTGAGCCATTGCACCTGGCCTTGTGACCAATAATTTAGTTCAGTTTCTGTGTCTTCTTCATTTTAGTACTGCTAGGCAATTAAAGTAGGTACTGATGCTGCTGTAGAAACAAAATCTTCTCTGCCACCTCTTGATTTTGCCTAGTTGTTATTATCTGGATTGTAAAAAGTATTTTGAACTCTGTAGAATATTTGATAACCAAAGAAAATAAGAAATTACCACCATTGGATTTAATCTCTAATAACATTTTGATTTGCTTCCTTCTAGTCTTTTTTCCTTTTTAAATATGTTTAAAAATGTTTACTTTTTAAATATGGTTGAGATCACACTGTAAATGAACTTTTTCTTCTGCCTTTTCCACTTAACATTATAGATTAAGTAGCTTTTCAAATCATTAAATATTTCATAAATATTTGCAGTGGCTTTGTAATACTGCATTGCATGGATTCTTAAGCAGTTAGATTGTTCTGTTTTTTTGCCATGGTAAATAATAATGTGATTCATGTCTCTGCAAAAAGCTTTTTAATGTATTTTAGAAAATTGCCTTAGGATAGATTCCCAGAGAGGCCCAAGGACATGAGGGTTCTTTTTTTTTTAATAAACTTTTTATTTTAGAATTGTTTTAGATTTAGTCTGAACAGTTTTTTTTTTTTTTTTTTTTTTTAAAGAGCCTCACTGTGTTGCCCAGGCTGGAGTGCAGTGGCACAATCTCAGCTCACTGCAATCTCCGTCTCCCTGGTTGAAGTGATTCTCCTCTCTCAGCCTCCGGAGTAGCTGAGACTACAGGTGCCCACCAACGTGCCTGGCTAATTTTTTTGTTTTGTATTTTTAGTAGGGATGGGGTTTCACTATGTTGGCCAGGCTGGTCTTGAACTCCTGACCTCATGATTTGCCCACCTTGGCCTCTCAAAGTGCTGGGATTATAGGCGTGAGCCACCGCGCCCAGCCAAATCTGAACATTTTTTTTTTTTTTTTTTTGAGACGGAGTTTCGCTCTTGTTACCCAGGCTGGAGTGCAATGGCGCGATGTCGGCTCACCGCAACCTCCGCGTCCTGGGTTCAGGCAATTCTCCTGCCTCAGCCTCCTGAGTAGCTGGGATTACAGGCACGCGCCACCATGCCCAGCTAATTTTTTGTAGTTTTGGTAGAGACGGGGTTTCACCATGTTGACCAGGATGGTCTCGATCTCTTGACCTCGTGATCCACCCGTCTCGGCCTCCCAAAGTGCTGGGATTACAGGCGTGAGCCACCGCGCCCGGCCCAAATCTGAACATTTTTAAGGCTTTCGTCATATGTTTTCCAGCAAGATTACGCCAGTTTATTCTTCCCAACAGCTGTAGATAAATATACTCATCAGCATTGGGTAATGTTAAGAAAATTGTTGCTAATTTAATAGGCTAAATAATGGCTTCTCATTATTGTACCTCAGTGCCTTTTTCTGTGTATTTGTGTAGGAAACTTAAATTTTATTTTTTGTCTGTTTATAGGAGACAGATCAGATCCCTTAAGCTTACTTTATTTATGTATCCCTTACATTTACATTAATGTATTAGAAATTGTGTCTTAACATATTTTTATTTTTTCCAGTCTTAATTTGGTTACTTTTCAAAAAGTTGTAGTAAAATACACATACTTTTTTTTTTTTTTTTTTTTTTTTTTGGAGATGGAATCTCTCTGTCACCCAGGCTGGAGTGCATTGGTATGATCTTGGCTCACTGCAACCTCCACCTCCTGATTTCAAGCGATTCTCCTGCCTCAGCCTCCCAAATAGCTGGGGTTACAGGCATGAGCCATCACGTCTGGCTAATTTTTGTATTTTTATTAGGGGCAGGGTTTCACCGTGTTGGCCAGGCTGGTCTTGAACTCCTGACCTGAAGTGATCTGCCTGCATTGGCCTTAAAGTACTACATGTGTTAGTCTGTTTTGTGTTGCTAAAGCAAAATATTTGAGGCTGGGTAATTTGTAAAGGGAAAAGGTGTATTTGGCTCACGATTTTGGTGGCTGAAAGGTTCAGGATTGGACATCTGGATTCCGGCTACTTCCACTCCTGTTGGATGGTGAAAGGGAATCAGTGTGCAGAGATCACAGGGTGAGAGCAGAAGAGTGAGGGCCAGAGAGGAGGCGCCCGGCCCTTTTAAATAGCCAGCTCTCTTGGGAACTAGGAGAGTGAAAATTTACTTACCCTCACCCCTCACCCACCTAACTCCCTGCCAGGGAGGGCATTAATCTGTTCATCAGGGATCTATCCCCATGACCCAGACACCTCTCATTAGGCCCTACTTTCAACATGGGGGATCAGATTTCGACATAAGGTTAGGTGGAGACAAACCACAGTGACATTAAGTGCATACACCATGTTGTGCAAGAGGCCCCACTCTAGTTTCACACTTTTCATCACTCCCAAGGAAACCTGTCCCCATGAAGCAGTCAGTCCCTATTTCCCCCTTGCCCCAGTCCTTGGTGACCACAAATCTGCTTTCTTTCTCATGAATTTGCTTATTTTGGATATTTTATATAAATTAATCATACACTATCTGGTCCTTCCTTATCTTCTAATGCATAAAAAAGATGACTTAGATTAAGTAAAAATTGAATTGAATCTATATTTTGAGAATTGGTAATCCGTCTATGGGAACAGTCTTGAATTCAGCATATAGGTATTGATCGACTTATGACCTATGCAACTTACGACCATTTGACTTTATGACCACAATCTCTAGCCACGACTGCTCCGTGTCTGGCAGCGCAAACGTTGCCCAGCTGGACGTACGACAGTGCGGACCAGCTTCCGGCAGCACTTCCATCTCCGCGTGCACATAGCCTACTCAACTTACGACCAAATCGTGTTACGACCGGTCTGTCGGAACCAATCGTGGTCGTAAGTCGAGCACTAGCTGTATTTAATTGGCCGGGATGTCCCATGCGCCAGCCATGAGGGAGAAATAGTTCATACCAATAATTACTGTCAGTGGACAGAGGGCTATAGACCTTAGGGTAGGATGGAACCTAAAATAGGGACAAAGATAGGGAAAGTATGAAAAGTATGGGGCTTGGAGTGTGAAAGCCTGTGAATGTCAGGCAGCACATTCCATGGTGGAATAAACGGGAAACTTCCTAGGGATTTACCTTGATTTGGAGTGCAAGTTGGAGAACTTGCAGGTAAGTGCACATTCTTCTGTGTTACCAAAAAATAACCAGCCTAAACAATGAGTGAATAAGTTTGTGACAGTGTCTAGTACATAAGACCTTAGGAAATGTGTGGAGTTTTGCTTAACAGCAAGGGTGGTATTTGGGATGACAGGGACAAGCAGAGATCCCCAGGCATCTCTTTCTCAGTGTTGGACGTTTTCTTTTTTTCTGAGTCGGAGTCTTCTTCTGTCTCCCAGGCTTGAGTGCAGTGGCGCAATCTCAGCTCACTGCAACCTCCACCTCCTGGGTTCAAGCCATTCTCCTGCCTCAGTCTCCCAGGTACCTGGGACTATAGGTTCGTGCCACCACACCTGGCTAATTTTTGTACTTTTAGTAGAGATGAGGCTTCACCATGTTGGCCAGGCTGGTCTCTAACCCCTGGCCTCGAGAGATCCACCCGCCTCGGCCTCCCAAAGTGCTGGGATTACAGGTGTGAGCCAGTGTGCCTGGCCGTGTTTGACTGGGATCTTAGAGTGTACGGAAATGTGTTTTAGGTGAGTGATTTTCATGGTTCCACATACATATATGTATAGAGCTTATTCACTGTTTTTCATAGTTTAGAAGGTATTCCACAGTGTGGATGTACCTTATTTAACCAGTCCTGCCTTGATAGAAATTTATTGTCCCCAATCTTTTGTTTTACAAGCTGCATTGACACGAACATCCTTAACACCTAAACTTTGGAGGAAAAATCACCAACAGTGTATTGCTGGGCAAAGTTGTCTTTGTGTTTGAGATTTGGTAAATACTGCTAACTTGTCTTCCATGGAGGTGGCACCAGTTGTTTTGCCATCACTGTATGAGAGTGAGAGTGAAAGATGTAATTTCAGTTCATTGTGGTGGGTGTCCTGTTGAAGCCCAGAAGGAGTGAGGAGCTCTGAGGGGTGGGGATAGGGGGACTGCATTAGACTTCACTGAGGTGGGGACCTTTTCAAGGAGTCAAGAACATTCCATACAGGAGAAATGGCGTGTGTAAAGACATGGAACTGTTATGTGGAGGGAAAAGGGTGAATTTGGGTTTGGCTGAGGCAGAGGATATGTGGGTGGCTCTGGATGGTGAGGTGGGGACAGTAAGTCAGCTAGGTTAGGGTCAGGTGATGGAATCGTTTAATCACCCCTAGTGATCAGGTAGCAAAGACCCTGGGTTGAAAGATACTTGAGAAAGAATGTACAAACCAGTATTTTTAGCAGCCATTTGTTACCCCCCAAAAACTTTCTAGACTTGATAGAACCAGAATCATAAAGCTGGAAAGGGCTGTAGTGCAGGGCTTTTCTTGTGCTCTGTAGGCCCATAGGGATTCTTGGAGGTGTCACAGGTACTAGGTTTGAGAGTACAGACAGGCATTTGAGACCCCCTCCTCCACCCTTATTAATTAAGCAGTTTCTCATTTAGTCTGCTTTATATGGTGGGGTTCTATGCAATGTTTCTTTCTTTAAAAAAAAAAAAAAGTTTTTTCTCCTAGAATCATGAGTCTAGTCCCCGACTCTTACTGTCCTGAACACAGATGGAGGCCTACAGGACACGTTGTCATTCTTACATTCTTCCTTTGCAGCAGTGAGAGGTGATTTGTATAAAAATGAAAGTGAAAAGGCATTTGGCATTTTTGAGATGTCTTTGAGCATTTAGGTGATTTTTTTATGTAGGATTTTAATTTTGTTCCTTCTTTTTTTAAGCTCATTGACTCACCAGTGAAATATTTAGTGAACTAGTTTTTGCTCATTTATGGATAAGGGTGCTAAGGGATTTACATCCATTGATGTCATTCTCACAACTACTTGGTGAGGGGGAGTACTGTTGAAAATTCATTTTGCAAGTGAAGAAACTTGAGAGGTTAGGTAATTTGCCTAGGGGCATGCAGATAAGTAATTAGGAAGTCATCATCAGATATGATCTGCCCTGACGCCATATCCCACATGCATTACAGCATTCCCAGGTCAACTACCTGTTGTGGGTGGAAGGGCCCAGGAAGAAGAGGGGTGTGAAGTTTCTGGTCATTCTTGGCTTTGTGCTAGTGCCTACTGAAGGGGCAGAGCTGGGAGACCGACTGAGTCACTTCTAGCAAAATAGGTTGAGAACCGTGGGAAGGGTGATGCATGCTTGCCGTGCGGGGATTGAAGGCTCAGGGAAAACCGCATATAGAGTCATCATCTTCACTATCCAGGGATGTGAGCAAGGCCAGGGTCCCTGGTCAAGTACCTGTTTCATTTCTCCTGTGCACCCCCTCCCTCCAGAAAGGCGCCATCTGCTTTCCTCCCGCTCATAGCCACGACTACCACTGTTTTGCCTTTCTAATCCAATGACTCGCCAGTAGGGAGAAGGGAGGGAACTGTTTATAGTTGCAATATTACAATATAGTTTTTTATATTGTACCAGTTATAGTTTTTGAGTGGAACCCAGGGCACATGAGAGTCCCTGGTTAGAGAGTTGCTTTGTAGCGTCTTCTCCCTTTGTAGCTAGTCACGATTTGTGGGGATGGGAGGAGCATTGAGAACCTATTGGCCAGGAAGAGTCACTTCCTTCTGACACAGATCTCTGCTTTGCAGCGCCTTCACACTTCCTGCGCAATGAAGTGCCCTCAGCTGCCACCCCGGGCATCGTTATCTATATTTACAGGGGTACTTAAGGACCCTTTGGCAATTGGCAATATTTCGAGAGCCTTTGAGGAATGTGACTGAACACGAATTTTAAAAAGTATAGAGGTGGCAGTAGGTGTATACAGAGGGACAAGCTGGTGGCAACATAGGGGGACTTTGCCTTTATAAAAGCAGACCCATACATGGAGTTTGCATAAGAACTTAACAGTGAGGGAGAGATGACTGTATCAGCCAATATGTGCACAGTGCTTTGTAATCAACACACAGTGTGCACGCCTGATTATATTCAATACCTAGAATGCCCCAGGAACTTGCAGGGTTTGCCCACAGTTCCACAGACTAGACTCAGTAGAGCCAGGACTGGCTCTAACCTAGTACTTTCTCTGCCTGTTGTGCTTGGCTGTATCCCTCTCAGTGGCAGCACTGTTTCCCATTAGAGAAAACAAATGATGGTTTTCTCATTACTTGTATAGAGGGTAACCTTCCTCTGTCCTCTCATTCTTGCTTTAGCCTACATTCAGAGGGTTGTTGGCTACACACCAGGTGGGAGCGGTATTGGGGCACATTCTTCTGGGCCTGTCTCCACCCTCTCGTTTCTTCCTTTCCATAGAAGTGATTTATCTGATTGGTGCATGGGGGAGAGCATCACTCCGTTGGTCCACATCTACCAGGTGTGAGGTCACTGCATCGGAACACTGCCTGGCTTTTTGCTTGAACTCTCTCCTCTGCTTACCCTTAAGAGAAGCCTGTCCTCAGCTGTGTCCTACCTTCCTTTTGTGGCTAGCACTATTCTTTGTCCCTAGGCCTGCAGGTGGGTGGCAAGGCCAGCTAGAAATGGGAAGGGAGAGGCACTGCAGCTTTGCCAGTGACAAAGAGGACGGTAGACTTCAGTTTGTTCTTGGTTTCTTAAGACTTTATAGCAACTGGGTGGAACCTGGAGGGGGTGATTATGCTACCCCGTTTACCAATAGTAATGCAGTTTAGAGATTTTTACCTAAATCAAATAATGTTATGTTACTTTTTTTTCAGTTTTTTTTTTTTTTTTAAAGACAGGGTTTCACCATGTTGGTCAGGCTGGCCTTGAACTCCGGATCTCAGGTGACCCGCCTGCTTTGGCCTCCAAAGTGCTTGGATTACAGGCGTGAGCCACTGCACCCGGCCTTTAATTTTTTTTTTTTTTTTTTTTTTTTTGCTGTACTCCTCCACCCAGCGGCCAGGGTTGGGAGGGGGCTGGGCTTTTTTTTTTTTTTTTTGACACGGAGTCTTGCTCTGTCACCTAGGCTGGAGTGCAATGGCGTGATTTCTGCTCACTGCCGCGTCCGCCTCCTGGGTTCAAACGATTCTCCTGTCTCAGCCTCCTGAGTAGCTGGGATTACAAGTGCCTGCCACTACACCTGGTTGATTTTTGTATTTTTAGTAGAGACAGGGTTTTACCATGTTGGCGAGGCTGGTCTTGAACTCCTGACCTCAGGTGATCCGCCCGCCTCAGCCTCCCAAAGTGCTGGGATTACAGGCGTGAGCCACCACACCTGGCCGGGATGTTACTTGTTTAAAATGCCAAGTCTATTTGGGAATAATTCAGGATGAAGGTATAAGTTTTACAAAAGAGACTGGCTCTTAAATAGCACAGGTGATAATAGTAGCTGAAATGAAATTACTCACCTGAGCCGTAGGGTTAATCATCATGTTAGATTTGCAGCATGCTTTTTTAGTGGTCTGTCAGTTTCATACTCATTCATTACCTGATGTCATCCAGTGCCAGGTAAGGCCAGCTTATTCATCATCCTTAAAACCCATGGTGCAGAACTCCTCTGTGCTTCCTCAAGGGGTGGAAGAACTGTCACTGGGCAGGAGCTCTGGTGGCCTGCCTGTGTCTTAACTTGACCCACAGCTAGCTGACTTTGGGGGGGATACTTTCTCTCGGCTTCATTTTCCTCGTCGTAGAACGAGATTGCACTTGCTGTGCTCTGTGGTTTGTTTACTTCTGTCTTAAAATTCTGTGATCCTGTTTTAGGATTTCTTGGTAGCATGCCTTGTGTTAATGTGCTCAGTAAGTATCTTTCGAGTTTAATACTAGGCATGCAGATATAAACATCCATCCTCTTGGGATATGTACCTGGGAAAGGGAAGCAGATGGGATTGTGAAGTGAGAGTCTATTCTTGGCTGTATTACTCATTTATTTTAGACAGTTTCTTGCAGAATAACTATTTTTATCATTTACTTTTTTGGCTGTTTAATTAAAGCCTTCTGACTGGAATATAAATAAGTATGTAAAATATATGTATTTTAGCTCCTAGAGGATATGGTTGTTGCCCAACCAGTAGATGCAAACATTTTAATGTCTAGGCTGTGTAACATTCTTGTTCAAAAACCATAGTGAAAATAAACCTGGCACCTGAGAGAATAATGCCCTTCTTATTTATCCTTTTCTCAGTTTCTCTTTCCCATATGCCCAGCTAGCTGGGAGCAGCCAGGAGCAGGGTGGAGGGTACTGGCCAGTGGATGGTATTTTAAAAACTGTTTATTTCAAAATGATTTCAAATGCACAGAAAGATTCCAAGGAATAAGTGATACAAAGATCTCTTATACCCTTTACCCAAACTCACCTACTGTTAATATTTTGTCCCACTAACTTTATGATTTGCACATTCCCTCTCTATATGTATGTATAGACATACATACATATATGCATGTACATGCATGTACATTCACACACACATGTATTTTTTTCTGAAAAATTTTAGAGTAAGTTGCCTTTGTCATGGTCCACTGCCCTATATCGTATATTTCTTAATAGGGGTAGTCTCCTACATGACTGCTGTACGGTGACCATCTTCAGTTAATGAAACATTAATTAACTTTGATCTAAGCTACCATCTGTATTCCAGTTTTGTCAGTTGCCTCAATCATGCCTTTTACAGCATTTTTTCCCCCTCCAGCCCAGGATCAGTCCATGATCAGGTGCAGCATTTACTTGTCATGACTCTTGAATATTTAGGTTTGTTGTTTAAAGTTATTGAAACTGGACTAGGTACGCTGGCTCAGCCTATAGTCCCAGCACTTTGGGAGGCTGAGGTGGGTGGATTGCTTGAGGTCAGGAGTTCAAAACCAGCCTGGCCAACATTCTAAATGAAACCCCATCTCCACTAAAAATACAAAAAAATTTAGCCAGGCATGGTGGCAGGCACCTGTAATCCCAGCTACTTGGGAGGCTGAGGCATGAGAATTGATTGAACCCAGGAGGTGGAGGTTGCAGGGAGGCAGAGGTTGCAGTGAGCTGAGATTGTGCCACTGCACTCCAGCCTGGGCGATAGAGCTATACTCAGTCTCAAAAAAAAATTTTTTTTTGAAACTGGTGCACCTCTTCATTGGTAGCTGATTGGTGAGTCTTGTTTTTATGTGTTCTCCAATAGTATGTGGAGGAGTTTTCCCAGCATGAAACGTACCATCCTCTGTATACAAAGATGTTTCCTCTAATTGGTCTCCATGGGGACAAAATATGCTGCTTCCACGATATCACTACCACAGTGAGACCAGTTGAACTTCCTGGCCCAGACGCCTGGCAGTCATCTTGCTTCTAACTCTTGGTCCTCAGCAGTAATCAGAGGAAGAGACAGACAATCTGACTGGGCACTTTTTGCAAACCCAAGAAATAATGGTGGAATGTTCCGCCGTCAGTCAACTTTATGGTAGTTTTAGATTAAAGCAGAAAAGTGCTTTTTAATGACTAGAATTATGTTTAGATGCAGCCAGAGTGTATGTTTTAATCAAATATTAAATATGTGAAGATACTGTGCAAAGCTATGTCTAGATCTAAGCTGCAGACAAGACAACAAGAAGCCTTTCTCATGCAAGGGAATAACTTTGTTCCAGGTGTATGTTAATGGAGGGGTGGGTGTGCCTGCCCGGCTTTAGCAGTCCTGTTACATGCTGTGGTTGTCTGTTTCTTTGCTTCAGTAGAAGACGTTTTTTTCCCCCCGTCAACTCTTGTACACGGTGTTTAGAATTCTACATCAATGTATATTTATACTCTGGTCTTCCCTCTGCTTGGGCTACCCTGTCCTATCACAGTCAGGCTAAGGAAAGGAACTCACATGGGTGTGGGTGGGGCTGAGATTCAGACTGGCTGCTCACTGGCTGTGTGTCTTTGAGTGAGTCATCCGGTGTCTCTGGGCTTCCCCGATTGCCCTGCTGACTGCTAGACTGTGGAGGGTCAGTGGGCTTCACCACTTTTTTGTTTTGTTTTTCCTTTTTTTTTTTC
Source organism: Sapajus apella (assembly GCF_009761245.1). NCBI lineage: Eukaryota > Metazoa > Chordata > Mammalia > Primates > Cebidae > Sapajus > Sapajus apella. The sequence goes on along the minus strand of NW_022436991.1, from coordinate 14,426,823 downwards.
CTGTGTTGTTTTTATCACTACTTTTTTTAAATAGAGAAATAAAGTGAGATTTCCACTTCAATATGATTTTTTTTTTTTTTTTTTAAAGGAAGTGTTGGCTGGGTGTGGTGGCTCATGCCTGTAATCCTAGCACTTTGGGAGAACGAGGCAGGTAGATCCGCTTGAGCCCTGCCGTTTAAGACCAGCCTCGGCAACATGGCGAAAACCCAGTTCTACAAAAAATAGAAAAATCAGCTGGGTGTGGTGGTGCACACCTGTGGTACCAGCTGCTTGGGAGGCTGAGGTAGACAGATAGCTTGAGGCTGGGAGATGGAGGTTACATCACTGTACTCCAGCCTGGGTGACAGAGCGAGACCTGTGTCTCCAGAAAACAAAAGGAAAAGGAAAATACCTATGGGTCGAGATGTAAAAGAGCAGTAGTGATGCGAGGGAGTGATGGGAGGAAGCCTTGTTCTGAATGCTGTTCTTCTGACTGGGGCTTCCTCGATGTGCTTTTCTATCTTTCTAGTTTTTTGAGCTGAAGGACTTCAGGAGGGGGATAGGTAGATGTCATTCGCCTTGGTTCCCACGTATGTTATTTTAAGCTTAGTATTTCATCTTATACTTGTGTGCAGGCGTACAGGTCGCAGATTTTTTTTTTGAAGTGATGAAGGTTTAGGAAAGTGAGCGTGTTCCTTTGAGAGTTTAGACATCTATGGAAATCCTGTTAGCTTTCAGAGAAAGCTTACGTGAGATTGAATATCTTTGCTAATGGCATGTGTTATAACACACCAGATATGTTTTGCATGCTTTTTAGCCTTGGTTGGCAGCAGGGATAGAATCACTTTTCTTGGAAACCTTCTTTATATACAAGCAAATAAGGTAATGACACTGTTCTAGATATGCCACTGGAATATTTGAATGAGACTTTGGGATACTAGTCCTCTTTTTGTTGAGGTTTGGTATCAAGGAGGCCATGAATCTGAATATAGGAGGCCCATGTGATTCACTTCCTAGTAGATTATACAAAATGTGGCTCTGGGAAAGGGTTACAAAAAGCTTGATAGACGTGTCTTTAAAAAATAGTCATTTTTGGCTGGGCATGGTGGCCCGTGCCTGTAATCCTAGCGCTTTGAGAGGTTTAGGTGGAAGGATTGCTTGAGTCTGGGGGTTTCGAGACTAGCTTGGGCAACGTAGCAGAACCCCATCTTTATTTAAAAAAAAATGTGTATATATGTGTGTGTGTGTGTGTGTGTGTGTGTGTGTGTGTGTGTATTAAAAACATAGTCATTATCCCCCAATACTAATTTTGTAAAAAGGTTATGTTTAGAGGGGGTTGTTTTATATCCATTAGGTAACATGCTACAGATTTAATCAGGATTTGAGGAACCATCTTCTAGCTGCCACAGCTTAGGGAAAAGCACCTTATTATCCACCTTCAGTCTCAGTGTCAGCAGTCTCCTGTTTTTCAACACAGATTGAGTCTGCTTGTGAACAAAAGTCTGCTTATGATCAGAGCCCTTAAAGGAGAAAATTTAAAGAGTCACATGTATCTTCAATTTGGAGGAATTACCAGTATTCTTGAGAAACTGAAAGTGATACCAACAGTTTTCTTGTTCCTTTTACTCTCTTGAATTTGGTCTTTAACATAGTTGAGTGCCAGCCCATGGTGGATGTCGTAGAAAATACAAACATTCTAGATAGAGCATCTTTCCAAACAGTTGATGTTCTGGTTTGAGAGAGAAGCCTAATATCTGTGACATATGAACAGTGACTTTCAGCCCATACTTCATGCCTGACATTGTGTTTACTGTGTATTTTACGTGTTCTTTAATTATCAGAATGACCCAGTATGTTAGGTACTTTTACTGTCCCCCATTTGTGCACAGGAGGAAACTGACACATGAAATAACTAGGCCAAGATTGAGTTGCACATTTGGATTCAAACTTGAGGAATCTGACCTTAGAGCCCACATTTTTAAACTATTTTGCCGTTTTCTGAAATGACCAGAGAAGTGTACATAGGCAAAACTCTGTAATACTGATTACAAGACAAAGACAAAAGATGAAAATGGTGGGATCTATGCTGTAATCTGTGTAAGAAAATTTACGAAGGTTAAACTGTAAACTGCAGACTCAGGAGCAAATGCAGGTTGGGGCTAGGTACTCGCTTACGAGACCATGAGTGTTCAGATTGGAGTGACAGCTTCCTGTGGCGAGTAATGTTGAATCAGGCATGCTTTCCTTCTTAGCTTCTTAGTGAACTTCTTTGCTCTTCAAAACCCAAATCACCCCTGTGAAGCTTTCTTTCCTTCAAACAGAGTTAGTTCTCTCTTTGGTCTTCTGAGGCTGTTTATGTTTAGGCCAGGATTACAGGATGTAACTGCTAGGCCACCCTCCATTCTTTAAATTTAGGGACTGCCTTACTCATCTTTGTATCTCAAGGGCTTAATTTAAGCAATATCAGTTACTTAGTGAGTATTGAATTCTCATTTGTCCAACAAATAGCTGAATTGCTTAGTCACTCCAGATTTAAAGCCAGGTTTAGAATAATTGGAACGGAAAATTAGTTGGGTGTGATGGCATGTGCCTGTAGAGCCAGCTTCTCAGGAGGCTGAGGTAGGGAGGATCATTTGAGCCCAGGAGTTTGAGGCTGCAGTGAGCTGTGATTGTTCCACTGCACTCCAGCCTGGGGTGATACAGAAACACTCTTGTCTCTTAAAAAAAAAAAACAATTGGCCGGGTGCGGTGGCTCAAGCCTGTAATCCCAGCACTTTGGGAGGCCGAGGCGGGTGGATCACGAGGTCAAGAGATCGAGACCATCCTGGTTAACACGGTGAAACCCCGTCTCTACTAAAAATACAAAAAATTAGCTGGGCATGGTGGCGCGTGCCTGTAATCCCAGCTACTCAGGAGGCTGAGGCAGGAGAATTGCCTGAACCCGGGAGGCGGAGGTTGCGGTGAGCCGAGATCGTGCCGTTGCACTCCAGCCTGGGTAATAAGAGCGAAACTCCGTCCCCCCCAAAAAAAAAAAAAAAAAAATTTAGGCTGAATGTGGAGGCTCCTGCCTGTAATTCCAGGATTTTGGGACGCCAAAGTGGGAGGATTAATTGAAGTCGGGCATTCAACACCAACTGGGGCAACAGAACAAGACCCAGGCTCTACAAAAATGAAAATAAAAATCCACCAGGTGTGGTGGCATGTGCCTGTAGTCTCAGTTACTGGAAGCTGAGGCAGGAGGATTGCTTGACCCAGGAGTTTGAGGCCTCAGTGAACTATGATCATGCCACTGCTGCACTCTAGCCTGGCGGCAGAGCGAGACCATGTCTTTAGCGCGCGCACACACACACGGATAATTGGGGCAGAAAAATCTGGTGCCAAAGTACAGGTTGGATTGGAATTGGAAAACCTGGCATGAAGGTGACCAGGTAAAAGCAATTATAGTAATGTAGGCAGATGATTAGGGCTCTGTAGAAATAGTGGCAAGGGCAAAGGTACAAATCTGCGAAAGAGTGAAAAACAACAATTCCCAGACCTGATGACGTTTGCTGTGGGCATGGAGAATATGGGGAAGAATCAAAGCCGATTTCAAATTATGTGATCCTTCCCCTTCTTCCAATTTTTTATTTTTTTTTTTAGGTGATTATGGGTCTTGGTTGACTTAGTAGGCCCTTAATAAGTGAGTCAATGGCATAGATCTCTGAACTGCTGACCTGTGAGCAGCACAGTAAATGGAGCAGGTAGAGTCAAGGCAGGCACAGTTGCAAGCTTATCACCTTTGCAGATTTCAACTGTTTCTGGAACAGAAAACTTGGGTTTGTTTTAGATCTATGCGGAGCTCTCCAAGAGTACATTCTGAGCCAAGCTTAATTCGTCATCCTGCCCAAGGATTTGAATTTTAAGTCTATGTGCCATTTGCTATTGAGGTGAGCCAAGTAACTCTTGGGGAAGCGTAGTCTTACGGGGTTGTAATACCTGCCACCCTGGCAGCTCTGAAGACAAAGAAGTGATGGTTCCTAGAAATCAGGAGCCTTATGCTCAGGCTGTTACCTGCAGGCTTTTATTGCCAGTCCCCAGAGCCATGGTTGATGCTGTAGAGCTAAAATACAGTTTCTGAAAACACCAACCTGGATTTTAAAAATGAGGATTTTAAAGCATTAAGTGTTTAAAATTGCAATGTATGTATTTACAGAGAAGCACATAAATCGTAAAGTTGATCATCTTTGTGTAACTAACAGTCAAAGAAATAGACTGTTGGCTGGGTGCAGTGGCTCATGCCTGTAATCCTGATACTTTGGGAGGCCAAGGTGGATGGATCACCTGAGGTCGGGAGTTTGAGACCAGCCTGACCAACGTGGAGAAATCCCGTCTCTGTTAAAAATACAAAATTAGCCAGGTGTGGTGGCACATGCCTGTAATACCAGCTACTGGGGAGGTTGAGGCAAGAGAATCACTTGAACTCAGGAAGCAGAGGTTGCAGTGAGCCAAGATTGCGCCATTGCCTTCCAGCCTGGGAAGAGCAAAACTCTGTCTCAAAAAAAGAAGAAAAAAAAAAAAAAAGAAAAAAAGAAATAGGCAATCACCAGAACTCCTCCTCCTCCAGGGTAACCACTAGTCTGATTATAACACCATAGATAAGTTTTACTTATTTAAAAATTTTTAGTTATTTATTTTTTTAAGAGACAAGGTCTTGCCCTGTTGCCTAGGCTAGAGTGCATTGGTGCAATTATACCTTATTCCAGCCTTGAACTCCTGGGCTCCAGTGATCCTCTTGCCTCAGTCTCCCGAGTAGCTGGGATTATAGGTGCGTGCCTCTATGCCTGGCTTTTTTTTTTTTTTTTTTAAGATTAATATAGGCCGGGCGCGGTGGCTCAAGCCTGTAATCCCAGGACTGTGGGAGGCCGAGGTGGGTGGATCACGAGGTCAAGAGATCGAGACCATCCCGGTCAACATGGTGAAACCCCGTCTCTACTAAAAATACAAAAAATTAGCTGGGCATGGTGGTGTGTGCCTGTAATCCCAGCAATTCAGGAGGCTGAGGCAGGAGAATTGCCTGAACCCGGGAGGCGGAGGTTGCGGTGAGCCGAGATCGTGTCATTGCACTCCAGCCTGGGTAACAAGAGCAAAACTCTGTCTCAAAAAAAAAAAAAGATTAATATAAAATGAATAATGAAAGGTTGTGTTTTGACTTCTTTCACTCTACATTGTGTTTGTGAGATTCATCCGCATTGTTGCATGTGGCAATATTCATTCCTGTTGTCTTGTAATAGTCTCCTATATGAATAAATCACTATTCATCCATTCCAGGGGTGATGGATATTTGGGTTCTTTTGACTTTTTGGGTATTATGTATAATAGTACTGTGAACATTTGTGTATATTTTCATTTGGTATACAGGTAGAATTTTCTGTTGGGTATCTATCAAGAAGTAGAATTGCAGGGTTATCAGATATGCATATGTTTAGCTGTCAGACAGTTTTCCAGAGTGGTTGTACCAGTGTATACTCCCACCAGAAGTATATGCATGTTCCAGTTCAGCATCCTCATCAACACTTGTTACTGCCAGTCTTTTAAATTTTAGCCATTCTGGTAGATGTGTAGCGCTATCTTGTTTTAAATTTATATTTTCCTGATGAATAATGAGGCGGAACACTTATTTATAGGCTTTTGAATACCCTCTAAGTAATTATTTGACCATCCAAAAAAAAAAAAAAGTTTGGTCTTTTTTTTTTTTTAACTGATTTGTAAAAGTTATTTTATGCTCCGATATGAGTTCCCTGTTAGTTTTCCATATTGCAGATAGCTCCTATTTCGTGGCTTTTTTTAACACTCTCTCCGTTGTGCCATCTGATGAACATTTCAGCTTATCAGTCTTTTCCTTTCTGTTCAGTGGTTTATGTGTTCTGTTTAAGAAATTTTTCCCTACCCCTAGATCGTGAAGATATTCTGTATCTACAATCCAACTGGAAATTTTGTGTGTGAATGTGTTTCAGTAGTTTTAAACCAGTCTTACCTTTTCTTAGTTTTTCAAGATCTGAGGCTTAAATCCCAAGCAGAAGGGGGGAGGCAGTCACATATACTTGCGCGTTCTTTGTAAATTGGTGGAGATAAAGTTTTTGAACAGCCTTTGGGATTGGAAGCCTTGCCTCCCTGTGACACAAGGGCACTTGTCTTTTGTTTTATGTTCTTTGTCCCTTTCATTACTTGAAAGTGTAATCTGCTTGGAATATTACCTCTTCCTCACTCACAATTAATTCCTTAACCCACCCCAATCTACATTCTGGTTTCACCACTTACTTGGAACAGCTGGCCAAGGTCCCAGTGGCCTTCTTGCCAAAAGAGAGCCGGGGAATTCTCCAGTATCCTTGAACCATTTGCAGGCCTTGAATGTGCCTTCCATGTCTTTCCTATCTCTGTTCTGATTGTGTGACCTCGGCAAATTCTCAGCCTGCTGTTTTTTACCCCCTATACATTTACATAGCTTCATTTTGAAATCTAGTCTGAAAAGCCCCACTAGATGTGATTAGGACAAAGCCCTTAAACCTGAGGGCATGAGTCTCTAGTTTCAAAGTAGGCTTGACCACTTTTGTTGTTTTGCTTTGGTCTGTTTTCATTTTGTTTCTAAGACCAAACAAAAATGAGAGCAGCATGGTGAAACCCCGTCTCTACTAAAAATACAAAAGTTAGCTGGGTGTGATGGCGTGCGTCTGTAATCCCAGCTACTTGAGAGGCAGAGGCAGGAGAATCACTTGAACCTGGGAGGTAGTGGTTGCAGTGAGCCAAGATTGCACCACTGCGCTCCAGCCTGGCGAGAGAGTGAGACTCTGTCTCAAAAAAAAAAAAAGGGAGCAGCCACAACTACAGATTAGAGAATTTCTTACAGTTTATGTAGCAGTTTTACATGGATCGCCTCATTCGATCCTGTATCACTCTGTGAGGCAGGTATTATTGTCGTAGTTATAGAAATGATTAAAAATGCAAATAGCACTTAATTTGTGCTTGTTGAGAAACACCTAGTGATGCTCTGGATTAGGCTTTGGAGCTTCCTTTTTCATGTAGCCATCATTTAACGGGAGAATGCATCTGGGTTTTTTTTTTTTTGGAAGACGAGTAAAGTGCAGTAGTGAGAACGTTGGCGGCGGGGGGAGGGGGGAAGAGTAGAACAGGGAGTCGCATCTGTGACTGACTGCGAACAGCCCATTGAGATAACTCACTACCTTTGGACCAGTCTATCTGGGACTTTTAGGAGTACTTTGTCCTTCCCCTTTCTGTGGGAACCATTACTTCTTGGGTTTCGGCAGAGAGTAAAGGGTAGGTGGGACTGGGAATGGAGGCAAGGTTGGATTCTTTTTTTTTTTTTTTTTAGGAGATGGAGTCTAGCTCTGTCGCCCAGGCTGGAGTGCAGTGGCATGATCTCTGCACGCTGCAACCTCTGCCTCCCAGGTTCAAGTGATTCTCCTGCCTCAGCCTCCCAAGTAGATGGGATTACAGGCACCCGCCACTATACCCAGCTAATTTTTGTATTTTTAGTAGAGACGGGGTTTCACTGTTGGCCAGGCTAGTTTTGAACTCCTGACCTTGTGATCTGCCTGCCTCGGCCTCCCAAAGTGCTGGAATTACAAGCGTGAGCCACCGTGCCCAGCCCAGAGTTGGATTCGTTTTGTATATTTTCAGGAACTTGCCAGTAATCATTTATTTCTCAAATCCCTTCCGCAAGAACTAGTACTAAATAAATTTTGGTGGTTGATTGCCTGGATGTGATAAACTTAAGTTTATTCCAGGATCTGCTTTTAAAATGATTCAGCACAAGAAGTTGTGGAGAGAGATGATTTGCAGATGTTGTCCTTAGTTTCCAGGAACACATTTTGGCTCCAGAAGAACTATTGATGTATTTTAACCTGCACTATTTTTCTTGATTCTTCTGCATCTTCCCACAGCCTTTTTATTTTAAATAGCAAACCCTTTTTTCGAATGAAATGGCATACCAGACTCAATTTATGAAACAGACTATGGCGTTCTTTTATTTATGTACGTTCGTTTTAGAAGTTTGTATTTATAGCATTTATTTATAAAGTCAGTGAGAACAGTGAGGCTGTTTTGATCAACACAAATACTTGAAACAGATTTTAGAAGATTGCAGTCTTATTTTAGCTTCATTTTTAAGAAGAGGCTTGGATTAAGAGGCTTGGATTTTATTTCTGGGTTTGAAAAAAATAGTTTTTAATAAAAAAAGCTTGGCTTGCAAGCCAAGGATATTTTTTAGTTAAATCGGTATGGAAGTTTGAAAAAGGAGCAGGGAGTTAATCTTTATTCTAATATAAAGTTCAGGGAAGAAAGTACCTTTAACTCACAAGCGCTAAAACTGTTGTACAATAATTGATCACTCAGTGTGTCACAGTCCAGGTGTCATTGTAGAGCCATCATTCTGTGACCTCAGTGTGGGAGGGACAGATGTGCCTTACACTGTTAGAACGTGGCCCTGTGTTCTGTGTAGTGCATTTGCGTGTGTTGGTTGTTGTGCACACGCTTGTGAATCAAGTCTGATTCAGCCTCTGTAATTGGTACTGAGACGTGCTGGTTTTTCCACAGAGATGAAATGTTCCTCAGTCTTCACAAAGTCAATCACCTGATGGAGGTCTCTGGTTTATTACAGTTTGACATGTGACACATTCGAGTGTGGGCTTCTTGTTTTAAAATGCAGTTTTTACAGTGAGCGCTCAGTCCATGGGTAATGGAGAGGATATGGGGAAGGGAGGTAGTTAGGAAGAAAGAAGTTAAGAGGTAATTAAACAGTCAGAACTGCTGCTGGCTCTTGCTTACCCCTGGGGTAGAATTATACCAGTGATGACTCAGAAGTGGTTTGGGAATGGTTGCCTTTTTGCAGGCAGGTTGTATGAAGGAGTGTTAAGGTCATGGCCATGACTGACATCCCCCTACTTGAGTTGGAATAAAGGAAGTGGGTTTTGGGGCTCCATATGAAACCTCAAAGGGAGAGGGTGAGCCCTGGGGGCCTTGGGCTCCCTCTCCTCTCATTTCCAACCTGAGCAGTTCTGCTGAGAGTCTAGTTCTCACCGTGGGTCTGTGGTTTACAGGTGCTAATTTTGAATCCCTATTTAGCTTCATTCTCAGTTGCACTTTAATCTCTGTTGGCTGCTCATGTGAGCTTGAGAATTGACTGTATATATGCCTCCTGCAGTGCCTTCAAAAGACCTCCAGAAATCCATGATCAGGTGCAGTGAGTGACTCCCACTTATAGTGCCATTGCTTTGGGAGGCTGGGACAGGAAGATCGCTTGAGTCCAGGAATTCAAGCCTGTAGCACTATGATCGCAGTACTGTACTCCAGCCTGGGCAACAGGGACCCTGTCTCTTAAAAAAAACATCTCTCCCCGGTCCCCCCAGAAAACCCCTGAGAATCCATGAAGCAGTTTGATATAAGTGCTCTGAATCAAAATATGGCAAATTATTCAGACACAGGGGAAATGTTTCAGGGATGGATAGTCTATGAGGAGTGCTTGCCTTTTGGAGTCTACCGACTTTGCCCATTCAGGAAGGGCCAGAGGCTGCTAATTTGCTTTGAACCATTATTCCAGAGTTGAATTTTGAATTTCCCCTTTCCTTAGGATACCTAATTGCAAATCAGCTGCACAATAGCATGAATTTATAGAGGATGCAACAGCATTGGGTTTCGAGCCAGCTGGGAAATTCCCTTCAGTTTTTCTGGCGTTTACCATGCATTTGAAGAATGTTGAACCAAGATGTTTTGAGGAAGTAAATTGCTCTTGCTGTTGAATGTGATCTAGAAGGAACTGAGGAACAATGGAACTGAAGATGCAGTTTATTGATTCTTTTTTTCAAATTCCTTTGTTAGGCATCTGAAGAAGCCTCCCTCAGGGCACTGGAAAGTCTGATGACAGAATTTTTTCACGATTGTACGACCAATGAAAGAAAACGTGAGATAGGTAAGTGGAGCATTGACTTGAAAGAGGGATTTATAAAGAGGAGGTCCCAGTAGGGAGGAAGCAGTTGTTCGTAGGCGTGACTGGTCAAGTCTGCATGCTTTCCCCTTGAATTCTTGCTCATTTTGCTCTGGTTCTGCTGGCTGGTGACTGGGGAGGTCTGTAAATTCAACTGCAAGGGCATAGTGATGGGTTTTCTTTCCTTTGGTCAAGTAGAAATTTTCTTTGGTCAAGTGGAAACCCCTCCATTTGACCAAAGGAAAGAAAACCCATCACTGTGAATCTTAATTTCAGCAATGTTGTTGAACTTTTGTATAAGAAGCCTGTTACTTTTTTTGGTTGGGGGTCAAGGGTGGGGTAGGACAGAGCTATGTTGCCCAGGCTGGTCTTGAATTCCTGGCCTCAAGTGATCCTCCCGTCTCAGCTTCCTGAATAGCTGGGATTATAAGTGCCAGCCACCACGCCTGGATGGTTATTTAAATAAAACCAACAACTTAGGAAAGTATAAAAATGAACATGTTCTGCTGTGCAGAGTTCTGATCTGCACCTAGTAGTGCCCAGAAATCCCATAACTGGTATTACTTTTGGGGGCTTCCCGCTGCCTGGGCAATAGAGTGAGATCCTGTCTCCAAACTTTTTTTTTTTTTTTTTTTTTTTTT
>NW_022436991.1:14205941-14416127 GCF_009761245.1 Sapajus apella | reverse complement strand
GCGAAACTCCGTCTCAGCCTCCTGAGTAGCTGGGATTACAGGCATGTGCCACCATGCCCAGCTGATTTTTTGTATTTTTAGTAGAGACGGGGTTTCACCATGTTGACCAGGATGGTCTCGATCTCTTGACCTCGTGATCCACCCGCCTTGGCCTCCCAAAGTACTGGGATTACAGGCGTGAGCCACCGCGCCCGGCCTGCTCACCTTCTATGTTCATGAACTGAATGTGAAACCTTCTGGACATGTTCATATGCTAATCTGATCTTAAAACAAACTTAAGTAGCCAAATGCTCCAGATGCCGAATTTGAGTGCAGGCTGGGGGAATCCTGGGGTTTGGTTCCATATAGTGGGTTTGCCTTAGTTCAGTTCTCTTTGTACCTCGTCATTGTAGCTTTATTTGAGTGTGTAGGCTTGGACCACTTATTGCTTCTTTTCTACGGTCTTAGGATAAACTTAGGCTTTTCCTAGTTTGGCAGAGAAAGAAAGGAAGCGTTTTTAAGGGGCTCCACCCACCCTCTAGCAAAGGTAAATCAGTGCTCTAGAAATTGATAGAGCTGTTAGCAGGAACCTCGAGACTGTGTGGTCACTATAGAGTGGAGGAAACAGAAGCATCAGGGAGGAGCATTGACTCACTTGGGGTCAGACTCTGTCTAGAACAGAGCCCAGAGTTCCTCCATTCCAGTCTGGTTTGACTTCACCTTTGGGATTCACAGAAACCTTTGCCTAATTATTAGGGCAGGCTGTTAGCTTCCTTTTACAGAATTTTAATTAACTTTTATTTTTATTCAAATAAGTTTTTTGACTGGGCATAGTGGCCCATGCCTGTAATCTCAGCACTTTGGGAAGTCAAGGCGGGTGAATCACTTGAGCCCAGGGGTTTGAGACCAGCCTGGGTAACAAAGCAAGACTCCATCTCTATAAAAAAAAGTTTCCCCCCTTTTCTATCTCCTTACGAAAACAGCACCCTTGAGTGCTATGGCATCCTATAGAGAACTTTAGTCTTTCGTCATAGTGTTAAGAGCTCATGGTTTCACAGCCCCACGAGCCCTCTTTGGAATGATCTAAAATTAAGAGGCTTAGATTTTATTTTATTTTTATTTTTTACTTTTTTTTAATATATATTTTTTTAGAGATAGGGTCTTGCTCTATCACTCAGGCTGGGGGTAGTGACATGATCATAGCTCATTGCAACCTCGGCCTCCTGGGCTAAAGCCTCAGGCACACCAAAGCATGTTCATTTTGACACTTTCTTGATTTGTTGGTTTTTTTTTCCTTTAAATAGCCATCTGGCTGTAGTGGCTCACGCTTATAATCCTAGCTATTCAGGTGGCTGAGACAGGAGGATCACTTGAGGCCAGGCGTTAAAGACCAGCCGGGGCAACGTAGCAAGGTCTCCTCCTGCCTCAGCCTCCTGAGTAACTAGGACTACAGGCATGTACCTCCATGTCTAGTTAAGTGTTTCATTGTTTTGTAGAGACAGGGTCTTGCAATGTTGCCTAGGCTGGTCTTTGAACTCCTGGCCTCAAGCAGTCCTTCTGCCTCAGCCCCTCAAAGTGCTGAGATTACAAATGCGAGCCACTGTGCCTGGCCTTTTCATGGATTTTTAAATGAGACTGCTTCATTGCATTTAGCTTAAGTTGTAGGGAACTAGCAGAACAATGACTTGAGGATTAGAACAAGCTGCTATGTGTTCTGCTTTTCCAGAGGCTTTCTAGAATCTCTCAAGGGTGTGGGCCTTTGTACTTTTCCCCCTTTTTGGATTATGTTTCTTGACCAGTGCAGCAGGTCAAGGTGACTAAGGGACAGCATGTCCAGAAACATGATGGTAGCCCCGTAATGCTTGCTGCCTCGTGGATTCTGGCTGATGCCGTCAGCAGCCTAAGGAGGAGGAAAATCGATTCTAACCAACGTGATGTGTGGACAGGGCCGCTCCCTGTAATACTCGTCTTCGTTGCTCTTGCCACAGGCTGATTCACTTTTTTGGTGGCAGTGTTTTAAAATAAAACCAATCCAAATGAAGAATTAGCCTTTTTGAATTCTCTTGTATTTTTCCTTTCTGATTTTTGTAGGGTTAGTCTTAATCTTTTCTTTTTCTGCCTTTCTAGGCATCATTTTGTGTGTGTGAACAATGTACTCCACTGAAGATTTGTAGAGGAATGGTGAGGCGCTAGAATGTAGCTCATATCCAGAGGAAGTAAGTTAGCTAGCAGTTTTAAGAACATGGAATGGTACTCTGAACATTCCAGCCACACTTTAGCGTAAATAAGAACTTTAGCAGTGAAAGTTTCTCTGCCTAGAGAAATATCCATAGCAAGGTTATTGGCTTTAGATGGCTGAAGACATTGTCAGTGTCCATGGTCACCTCAGATGCAAAAAAAATTGTATGATTTATTTGATCTTGAAGAATCGCCGGTTTTGACATCATTTACATTATATGCGGAGAGGCATGTTTCAATAATAATAAGAGAGCCCAGCCTTGTCTTAATTTCATGTATTTTCATAGTTTTCTTTTGTTGCCATTTAACTTTTCCAGAGGAGCTTCTTAATAACTTTGCCCAGCAAATAGGAGCCTGGAGATTCTGCCTGTACTTTCTCTCCAGCACTAGGAATGACTATGTAATGATGTACAGTTTAACAGTTTTTGAGGTAAGTTGTCAGTAATTTTATACTCTTCTGCAAAGGATTTTGTAGTTGTGTTGCGGTATCATCAGCACCAGGCTGGAGTTGTGCTGTGCTGGGAGAGGGTAGCTCAGCTCCGGGATGTCGTTCCCACATACTCTCTTTATGTAGCGGTCTGGTGTTTGGGGCACCTTCCATCTTCCACACTAGAAAGGTAAGAGGGATGGGTGACTTTAGGGTTAAGTAGGTAGGTCATTTGTGGTAATAAGTAACGATTCCCTGCCTATTATTATTGGTAAGGGAAAGATAATTAAAGAAAACCATTTTAGGAGGAGAGATGATAAGTGTAATACCATCATCCGCAACCACAAAACGTTTTATTTGTATCACCGCTCTTCCAATCCTTGTCTTCCGTGCACACCTTTAAAAAAATCTAACTATAATCACATTGCCCATACATTTTGTATTCTGCTTTTCCCCACTTAACTTTATCTTATATCCTCATATGTGGTTATGACCTTTATTCACTAAGCCATTCTCCTGTTTTTGAGCGTTGAAGTTGTTTCTGCCATTATATTTTGGTGGCCATTAGAGACGGGGGTGTAAAAAAGTGTTTGCACATACAGCCTTTTGTTTCTGTTATTTGGCAGTTCTTCTTAGGAATGGGATTGTTGTGTCATAAGATTTGAATACTTTTATTATTCTTATTGCTAAATTGCCCCAAACCTTTCTTTAAAAAGGGATTCTTGTTTATTGAAGTGGTATAACTACTTTTGGAATGAAAACCAGTTATTTTTGTGTATGGATTGCTAACTTAAAAGATGTATATTTGTTTTTCAGAATCTGATCAATAAAATGTGGCTTGGGGTCCCATCTCAGGATAAGATGGAAATCCGTAGCTGCCTGCCCAAACTCCTTTTGGCTCACCATAAAACCTTACCTTACTTTATACGGAACAAGCTCTGCAAAGTTATTGTTGATATTGGACGTCAGGATTGGCCCATGTTCTACCACGACTTTTTTACTAACATTTTACAGGTAAGGATATACCTAAGGAAACTATCTTGTAAATAGTTTGTTTGTTAAAGTGCTTATTTCCTTGTCCTGAAGAGGACTTTAAAGATTAGCATTTTGGAACTGCAGTAGTGAGGTTATTGTAGGACAGATTGTTGCATTCATTTAACTTCATATTTCTAAGGCATATTGTATCTTTGTGCGGTGAAGAAAGCAGGCAGGGGGTAGAGGGAAGACCTAATCTCTTTGTTAACCTCTTGTGCAATTCTGTTCAGCCAGGATTTGAAAGCCTGTTAGGTGCTGTATCAGATGTTGTGGGTACAAGGGTAAGGTCTTCAGTAGTTTCAGTATTTAGTGGGGGAAATAGCTGTGCAAACAGTAATTATTCAACAATATGGTAATTTTTGTGGAAGTATATGCAGAATGCTGTTGTGGCATAGCGTGTAGACCTGGTGGTGTTGGGCTGAGATGTGAGATGGTGAAGTAGTAGAGCAAGCAGCTAGATTGATGGGCAGAGGCCAGTCCAAGAAGAGTTGGGGGGTTCCATGGTGCAATTCATAGTCCTTCCTAGGGAGCTAATGAAAAGTTTTGAGAAGGGAGAAAACATGGCCACATGTTTATGATGGAATGAGGACTAGTAGCTGGGGTCTGGTATGCAGAGGGATGAGGTGAGAAGGAAGGAGGCAGGATGAAGAGGATCTAAGCCAAAAGGAGACGACCTGGTAGGTGGAGGTGAGGCACCCAGGGGACAGGGGCAGGAGGCCAGTGACCCTAGGTGAGAGGGGACAGAAGGGAGGAATCTAGAATGACTTCTAGTTTTCTGGCTCAGATTTTTCAGGCCAAGGTTGAAAGAAGGGGAATGAGTTTGGGCAGAAGATGGTGAATTCAGTTTGTTAGAAAATGCATTTAAAATTTGTGTGTTCCTTCTGTGTAATAACTAGTGAGACATTAGGAAGTGTGGTTCTGGGTTCAGGATTTAGAAGTCAGAAGGGAGTAGTTGGGACCTAAAAGCTATGAGAGAGATGCTATTGCTCATTTCCTGTGATGAAGTTGGAAACATTTTCATGTTATTGAGCTCATCTTGGGTATGTAGGAAATGGGTATTATACACAGTTTATAGAAATAAAGTTCTTTGAAAATTGGTTGTAGTCTCAGTCACTGTAGGATTTTCCAGAAAAATATCATTTCTAATGTTCTGCCTGCTCTTCATATAAACCATTTTAATGATGCAGCAATTAAAAAAGAATTCAGTATCCACAGTGCGTCTCTCAGATAGTCACTCAGAGGGGCACAAAAATTCTGCACTTAGTTTTGTTTTGTATAGTGCTTCATTTATCTAGAGATTTATGGGATTGTTACTGCAAAGGAGATTCATGCCTTTATTCAAGTAGTCAACTGTTTGTTGAACACTAAGTACCTGAGGGGATATAGTAATGAACAAACACCAAACTGCCTTCCTGGAGTTTCCTATCTCAGGACAGGGACAGGGGCATCAACAAACAATAAGCAGGCATTTATAAGCATTATGATGAAAATTCAATCCAGGGAAGGGCAAAGAAACTAGCGGGGGTTGTGTTTAGATGGCATGCTGGTAGAAGGCCTTTCTGGGACAGACATTTGAGCAGAAACTTGAGTAGGGGTGATGGGATGAACATAGGTATCTAGGGGAACAGTATTTTGGGCAGAGAGAATAGCAAGTGCAGAGAACCTGAGGAATGGCAATAGGCCAGTAGCCCTGGACCTGGGGGCACGAGGCGGGGGACATTTTCCTGCTGTCTGTCCCATATACTTGCCTTCACTCCAAGTTGAGGATGGTTATGGTGACACTCTCTCTATGGTTCTCTTAAGTGGGAGCTAGGGAAGCCCACTGGAGACAGGAAACACCAAGAGGGTTGGGAGTCTAAGTGCATCTTTTCCTGGGTTTGTTAGTGGTACGTCCTGTGACAAGAAGCGAGGGACCTTGAGACAGAGAGTCACAGGTTTGATGATAGCAGGTGTGGAGGAGCTACAGTTCCACCACTGGGATTGGTCCCTTTGAAGAAGAACAGACTGTTTCCTGGCTACATTTGAAGCATAATTATTTGTAACAAATGAGGATTTGGAAGGGCGCTTTTAGGTGAAGGGTTCCTGGAGGTTTAAAAAGGCTAGTTGTCCTCTGTTCTCCACTGCCTCCCCCTTCCAACCCCTTCAGAAATGACTCCTTTAACTTCATTTAGCTTTCGTGACTTTGAAACACCATAGAGTGGAAAGAGCCAGACTGTGAGGCAGCAGGTTTGAGTTCTGCACCCAACTTCGTGTAAAGTCATCTTTTTCTTTTCTTTTTTAATATGTAGAGATAGAGTCTCACTGTGTTGTCCAAGCTGGTCTTAACCTTTTGGCCTCAAGTGATCCTCCTGCCTTGGCCTCTCAAAGTGCTAGGATTATAGGTGGGAGCCGCTGCCCCTAGCCTGAAGACCTCTTTGATTTTAGCAACTCCTCCCACTTACATAAACTTCTATTTCTTTCTTTGCAAAATGAGAGGGTTAGACTAAGTGATCTTTGAAACCCTTTCCAGTTGTGTTATGTCCTGCTTCTTATTTATTCTTGTGGACTAGACAATGGCATATAAGCCTTGTCAAGAATGATCAGTGCTCAATTGCTGACATTTCTGATAATAGAGTGGAGTCATCCCTTTTTATCTGTGGGGGATTGGTTCCAGGAACCCCTTGGATACCAAAATTCATGGATGCCAAAGTTCCTGATACAAAAAGGCATAGTTTGCATGTAACCTGTCACATCCTTTTGTATAGGTTAAACCGTCTCTAGATTACTTCTGATACCTAATGCAATGTAAATGCTCTGTAAATAGTTGTTATACGGAATTGTTTAGGGAATAATGACAAGAAAAAACTGTCTATATTTAGTATAGATGTAGCTGTCCTTTCTTCTTTTTCCTGATTATGTTCTATCTGTGGTTGTGTGAACCCTTGGATACAGAACTCATGGATATGGAGGGCTAACTGTAAACTTATTCTTCAGGTATTGGTAACTAATTCCAGACTGGTTCTGGAATCAATTTCACCATCACATGATCCTTTGAGTAAATCATCTAAAGGGTTTTTTCTTTTTTTTTTGGCTCATGATGTGTTTGCACTCTGGAGTGCATGGTTTTGTTTTTTTGAACTCTGACAGTTTGTTGGGTGGTAGCTATGCAGTTTTTGTTATAATTGTAGTGACCACCATAACCAGATAGAGAGGGGTTGATTTGGGCTTCCAGGAAGATACTTACCGTGCTGTGGGTTGGTTATACCCTTTCTAGGCTGCTGGAGAGGTACTCAAAATTGAAACCGACCCCTTTCCTTCCCACCTGCCTGCACATACGCCAGCACACACATGACACCAACAGTTCTAGAACCTGTTCTTTAAGTTCCTGAAGACTGCTGAGCAGAACCTGTGGTCACATTGTGCCTGGCGCCAGATACTTAAGGGGCAAGCAGCGTAGGAGAGAATTGCTGTTTCTTTTATTGGGTTGTATATGGAACCTTTTCAGAAGTTCACACTAGAAACCTGAACTTGTTCTTCAACCTACGGCAGCTTATTGCCTGTTAGATTGCAGAGATTACCTATGTTACAAGCTTAAATTATAGATGTGAAGATGGTAAAGGAAACACCATTTTAATAAAAAGCTTTCTGGGTGCAAAACTAATGAGAAGACAAATTAACACATTTTATCACGCTCTTTTTCAAGTAAAGAATAGCTTTCTTTTTTCATCTGGCTTCTTGCCTGACCTTCTCCCCTTCCTCTAAATGGTAAGAGAAAGGAGAGCTTGCAGATAGATTTTCCATATTGTAGGGGATTTTTATTTCTGAGAATCACAGCATTTCATATTTATAGGAGAGTGTATATTGCCAAATGGGATATTTGGCATTGTGAATCATTTCTAGCTGAGAGAGTAAGAATGAGGACTGGAGGGGAAAATAGAGACGAAGGAGGTAGAGGAGAAAGAAAGGAATAGGAGGAAGTAATGGGAATCTTTTAGAATATAGACTGATAAGCCAAAGGTCTTCAAATGAAAGAGGTGCTCACTGAGGATCAGTTCTATTTCATTGTGTAAAGAAATTTCCTGTCCCTCCTACGGTGCATTTTTTGAATTTAAGTCAGTGTTAGAAATAGTTGCAGTTTGTAGAAAACGAAAAGAAAAATTGTGGAGGATATACAAAGTTTTAGTGCTCAAGAGACCTGAATTTGTTGAGAGCATTTTAGATACATCATTCATTGCTGCGGGTTACCTAGTGCTGCTTCTGAAGACACTTGAATTTACCTTAAATTCCCATTATTGTGTACTTGTCCTGCTCTTTAGGGATGAGCTTTTCCTTGCTCTGTGATAAGGAGAGTCATTTGTAAGGTAAAGGAATGTACCCTGTATTTCCTTTTTTTTTTTTGAGACAAAGTCTTGCTGTGTTGCCCAGGCTGGAATACATTGGTGCGATCTCGGCTCACTGCAGCCTTTGCCTCCTGGGTTCAAGTGATCCTCTTGCCTCAGCCTCCTGAGTAGCTGGGATTACAGGTGCGTGCCACCACGCCCAGCTAATTTTTTTTGTGTTTTTAGTAGAGATAGGGTTTTACCATGTTGGCCAGGCTAGTCTCAAACATCTGCCCTCGTGATCCGCCCACCTCGGCCTTCCAAAGTGCTGGGATTACAGTCATGAGCCACCACGCCCAGTCAAGAGCATTGTTTTCTAGCTGTTTTTAAGTTCATGGTGTTAGAATTTTGTCCATAAAATATGATGGAACGTATTTTGAATGGTTAAAAAGCTACCTAAATATCCTCTAAGTGAAGTTTCTAAAGTGTTGATTTATGTTCATATAAGATTAAACACACACAGATGCTTCACAGCTTTAGTGCTACTGAGTCCTCTTTGTACTTTATGAGTCCAACACTCTGCTCAGAATGTGCTTTTTCCTGGCAGTTGATCCAGTCCCCTGTGACAACCCCCCTTGGGCTTATCATGTTGAAGACAACTTCAGAAGAGCTGGCTTGTCCTCGTGAGGATCTCAGTGTGGCTCGGAAGGAGGAGTTGCGGAAGCTGCTACTGGACCAGGTGCAGACAGTGCTTGGGCTACTGACAGGTGAGCAGCGTGGTAGTGCCCAGAGATCGAGGCCTGCCCACAGACGCCCAGAGTTCAGGCCTTGGCACTCAGCAGTTTTGGGCAGTTGTTTGTGCTGCTTCTGAGATGGCATGAAAATGGGAAGCTGCATTCCCAACACCTATAGCCCAGTGTCTAGCACACAGTAGGACCTCAAAATAGATTTGTACCTTATTTTCCTTGTAGTCTTTCACTAATTGGTCCTCCCTGTAACTGTGATCAGTGAGGTAGAGTCCAGGTCATAGGAGTATGCTTACAGTGCCGATCGCTACATGGTAAGTTAGGTGGGTGGCAAGCACTTTGTTTAAAATAATTTGAATTGAAGATCAGGAGAAGTTGGAGTAGGAGGCTGTGAACATTTCCCGTTCTGGGTTAGGAAGTGAGATGTGGTTGTGGAGCCAGCCCCTTGTGCACTAGGTTGTCGTTGTATGTAGCATTTTGTCTGTTCTGTTTGATGAGGGCCTTGTGACAAGGCGTAAAGGGTAAGAATAAACAGAAAGCAAACCACAACCCGAGACAGGAAGGTAGGAGGAGAGGGAAGTATCTGGGGTGGCGTCTCTGTGCTGCTGTGAGACCTATTTGCTAGGGAGGCATGTATGCAGTGCCTGGCCATGAGGCCCTGGGGGTGCTGGGAGCTTCGGCTTGCTAGTTGAGGGAATCTTGTAGTAAAAAGAAGTGTTTTTATCTCTTAACTCCTCTATCCAGGCTTCTTATATGCCTAGGAACTTTCTTTTTTGTATCTCCAGTTTAGTGCTTGGCATGTGGTAGGCACTTAAAATTGGCTGAAAGAACCATTGATTTAAAAAGTAAACTTAGGTTAGTGCAGTGGCTCATGCCTATAGTCCCAGTGCTTTAGGAGGCTGAGGTAGGAGGATCACTTGAGCCCAGGAGTTTGAGACCAGACTGTGCAACACATTGAGACCTCCATTTCTCGGGGCGGGGAAAATGTTAGGTGGGTGTGAGATGCAAGCCTATAGTCCCAGCTACTCAGGAGGCTAACGCAGGAGGATTGCTTGAGCTCAGGAGTTTGAGGCTGCACTCCAGCCTCGGTGACAGAGAAGTGATACCCTTTTTTTTTTTTCCCCAAATCTTGATATTTGCCACCCCAACCCTTCCCTAAAGCCCCAGGGGTGAACCTAAACCTTCAGAGTATTTATTCATTCAAAGCACTTTTTTTTTCTTTTTCCTTTTTTTTGAGCTAGGATCTCTCTCTGTTGCCCAGGCTAGAGTGCAGTGATGTGAACACTGCTCAGTGCAGCCTCAAATTTTGGGGCCTAAGCTATCCTTCCACCTCAGCCTTCCAAGAAGCCGGGACTACAGGCATGTGGCACCGTGCCTGGCTAATTTTTGTATTTTTAGTAGACACAGAGTCTCCCTGTATTGCCCAGGCTGATCTCTAACTCTTAGGCGCAAGTGATCTCCTGCTTTAGCTTCTGAAAGTGCTGAAACTACAGGCATGAGCCACTGTGCCTGGCTTCAAGCACATTTTTTGACACCCCAACTAAATGTTAAATTTCTAATGTTAGGGACCATGTTTTATAACTCTGTGTTCTACTGTGCCTAGCAGTATATTAAATATTTAAAAAATTGAGATAAAATTCATCATTTTAAAATGCAGTATTGACTGGCTTTTAGTGCATTCTTGAGGTTGTGCAGCCGTCACCACTATCTAATTCCAGAACATTGTCATCACTCTAAAAAGAAGCCTCGTACTCATTAGCAGTACCCTCCATTCTCCTCTCCCCCAGTCCCTGGCATTCA
Organism: Sapajus apella; assembly: GCF_009761245.1. NCBI lineage: Eukaryota > Metazoa > Chordata > Mammalia > Primates > Cebidae > Sapajus > Sapajus apella. Next base: position 14,405,604 of record NW_022436991.1, on the reverse strand, counting down.
CTAATCTACTTAGTCTGTCTCTATGGATTTGCCTTTTTTGGAATTCTCATAAAAATGAAAGCATACAGTATGTGATCTTTTGTGTTTGGCTTCTTTCACTTAGCATAATGCTTTCAATATTTATCCAGGTTTTAATATGAAAAATTTGAGAAAAAGATATTTTCAGAAGCCTTTATGATCACCTTATGTTCCTGGTTCTGTAGGTACAAAGAGGAACAAAACACAGTTCCCACCCTTGGGTAATTTACTCTTGAGCGGGAAGAGACAAGTAAACGGTTAAAGGTGTTTTAAAAGCTATAATAGAGTCATGTTTTATGTGCAGCAATTCCTGGAGGAGGTGACAACTGAATGGAATTTTGAGGGACAGGCATGTGGCGTCCTTTAGTCTAGTGGTGGAAAGGTCAAGTTGAAATTGGGAGGAGGAGAGCAGGTCAGAGGTTGTGGGGGGACACATGTAGAAGGAACAGTAGATGGTTGAGCATAGCGAGGCCACACCTGTGGGGTGGGCTGAAGGCTGGGTCAGGTGAGGCTACATGAGGCCAGCAGAGGCCAGGATTTCTGGCCTGTTTTTTGCGTGAGGAACGAAAGAGGATTGGTAGCAGGTTTGTGGGGAACGAAAAGTTGCGTTTGGGATATGCACATAGTGTTGTCCAGGAAGCAGGTGGACATGCAGCTCTGTGATTGTGCTGCCTTATTTCTGGAGCCCCCATCATATGACACAGAGCTTGGTGTATATAGTGAAGGTGAGTTTGGGCCAAGAATGAGAGACTTGAGAAGCTTCAGAATATATTTTCTTGAAGCCATGGCAGTGGATGAGTCACTTCAGCAGTGAAAGTGAAATGAGAGGAGAAGCAGGCCAGTAAGGGAACCTGGGGAAACGTGCATGTTTAAGTGACTCATGGGCAGAGAATGGAGGTAATAGTGAAAGGGATGGAATCGAGTTCAAAGAAACCGGAGAAAAGCCAGGAAAGAGTGGTGCTTCGCACTCAGAGAAGGGTTTAGGCTATGGCCTGTAATGGTCAAGGAGGATGGGGATTAAGTGACCGGTGAGTGGACACAGCAACCAGGTGACTCTGGCAAAGAGCAGTGCTGGAGGCAACAGAGGGGAGAGGCCACACTGCAAGGCCACAGTGAAGCAGTGGAGAGCCAAAAGATAGCTGTGAAGTCCAGAGGCACAGCCGCTAGCTGGAGGAGGACGTGGTCAACAGAGGGATGTTCAAATACTGATGTTCGATCAAAGGTATCAAGAAACTTTCTCTAAATCTGATTTTTATCTGCTGGACATTATTTCTCTTATAACTCTGTTTCTCCTTTCTTGGTAGGTATCTTGGAGACTGTCTGGGACAAACACAGTGTTACTGCTGCCACTCCACCACCATCCCCAACCTCAGGAGACAGTGGTATGGTCTGCCTGCCAGCCAAGGCATTCTTCTTTTAAAATGTAATTGGGGGCAGGTGTGGTCACTTGCACCTGTAGTCCTCCGTACTGAGGAGGCTGAGGTAGGAGGATCACTAGAGGCCAAGAGTTTGAGACCAATCTGGGCAACATAGAGTCCATCTCTATTTTTAAAATTTACATTAAAAAATAGTCCTTTTGATCATCTGCCAAAAAAAAAAAGTCCTAGGTTGTTGCCCTCATTTTTTTCTTTTTCTCAAATGTCATGTCTATGTGCTTGTGCTGAAATTGGTATGAGCCTTTGGGCTCACACGTCTGCTTGTCCTTCTGCAGGGGTGGCAGGAGGTGGGCAGCAGCCCGAAGGAGAGGACATAGAAATAGGAATGTTGAGTGCGTTCTTCCTCGTTGGACTCACTTTGGCCAAGCCAGAGTGGGGACCAGGATGCAGTAGTTAACATTGAATCGACATTGGTTAGGAGTCATTTGGTAAAGGCAAGTGTATTTGCAGAGGCTATTAAATAGTTTACTGGTTGCTATTGTTATTGTCCACAGTTATATTAATTAATATCTGCTTCAGAGTTCAGAGTGCAGTTCATCTAAAGATGGCTACTTTCAAGGATGGTTGGAAAGAGGAAATTGCATCTGAACAGGAACTTTAGTTTCTAAATGCTGCTGTTTACACTAAATGATCACAAATGCTTTTCCAGCAGAGTATGTCCTGTGAATTGGCACATATTTCTTCCTCTACTGTAAAGGTCAATGTGGCTACTGAGAAATATTCCCACATCTTCTCCTTTACTTCAAGGAGATAGGCTGTTGACGTCAGACATCTCTAAGCCCAAGCTGTTTTATGTAGCCTGCTCTTAATATGTGGAAGTTGAAATTCTTGCAGGGTTACTCTAGAATTAGAAATATATCAGGAAGTTTTGAGGAGTGCTCTTAGTGCCCTGGTTATTACAAATTTTCTTTATCTTACTTGGATTAAAAATTATTAGCAGGCCATTTGTCATACTGCTTAGATTAAAAAATAGAGCTCTAGAGCACATTATGAGGTCATAGGAAATGGAACTTTGTATTTGGTGGCAGACCTTTATTCTTTAGGTAGATATTTGAGGTGGCTCGGCAGATTTATATTTTGCGGTATCTGGATGATTAAAGAAACATTTGGAGATTCAGAGGTTTGATTTTATGAGTGAACGAATACCTTGGAGTATCCACAGTTAAGTTTGTCATTTCATGTAAATTCTGTTTGCAAAGATTAGTTCTTTTTTTGAGACAAGGTCTTCTCTGTCACCCAGACTGGAGTGCAGTGGCAGTGATCACGACTCACTGCAGCCTGGAATCCCTGGGCTCCAGCGATCCTCCCATCTCAGCCTCCCAAGTAGCTGGGACCACAGGTGTGCACCAACATGCCCAGCTATTTTTGTATTTTTTGTAGAGATGGGGTTTTGCTGTGTTGCCCAGGCTGGTCTCAAAACTCTTGAGCTTAAGCGATCTGCCTGCCTCAGCCTTTCAAATTGCTGGGATTACAGGTGCGAGCCACCATACCCAGCCAAGATTAGTTCTTTGGAGTTAGATTTGTTTTAGACACTTAAATACTTGGTATGTAGTTTGTTAACAGCAGCAGTTTATCGTAGAAGAAACACTTGTTTGTGTTTCACTTGGCTTCATCCAGAGAGGTTCTGAGCTAACTCAGTTTATACTTTGATAGGCTCTATTTTCCTAAGGTCACGTTGGGGAATGTCAGATAATACAAACCAGAAGTATGTGCTTACCTCTTTTATGTGTTGCTTAGGTTTTATGAGGCTGGGCGGAATAAAATGTGAACTAACTTGACATTTGCATGGAACAAAACCTAAAATATAGTGCCTATTTCTTGAGAATTGCCTCTTAAAATTTTTTGAAGTGTTGGATTTTTGTATTTAAGAAACAGCAAAATAAATTGAGCCTATGGGGTGCCCAGGGAGTTATGTAAGCTTTTAAGCTGGTGTACTTCCCCTTTAAAAAAAATTGCATGTTCATTTGTTAAAATATTTTTTTTTTCTTTTTATGGTAATGTAAGTGAAGTCATTAGATCTTTGGACAGTGCTGATGATGTAATCATCATTCATTTTGGTGCTTTTGCTCAACTCTTTTTGTGCACTTAAGACACAAAGTTAAGCAGTAAAACTTCCAAAAAATTGTTTTGCTTTCTTGACCATATCAGTTTTCTAGAGAAAATTTATTCTGAGAAACCGAAGGGCCCAGTGAAGCAAGCAAACGAACTCCTTAGCACACCCCAGCTCAGCCCTTGCGGGACTCTCCCGCCCTGCCCTTCAGGGTTAGTAGCCCCCTGAGGCTTGTGGTTTTCTTTTCCCCGTATACTTTCTCTTAATACTAGTTCCTGCAACAACTCCTGTAATAGCCTGGATGTAGAAAAAGGTTTGAAGGTATGTGTGGTTTATTTCTCAGCATAGTTCCCCAGATTGTTACCTGAACTCCTAAACCAGCGGCAGTAGTGATCACTCACCTCATTAGACCAGACTGCTGTGAAACACAGGATGGTCCATCTCTTGCTTACAAACAAGGAAGCTTGCCAGGGGTTGCATCGCCAGTGAACAGAGTGGGCACATGAACCCCTACCAGAACCTAGAATTCCAAGTCTAGGTGCGCAGTCATCATCCTAGCTGTGCTTTCTTGGTTGTTCTCACCAGTTCTGTCCAATTCCTTCCCCTGGTTTCGAATCTTACTTACTCTGTGACCTTGAGTGGGTCCTTTACCTTCTCTGACCACTGATGTCCTTGACTATAAAGAGAGAATAGCTTCCTCTGAGGATAAATGAGGGAAGATGTGGGCATTGCCCCCCACCTGCTGAGGCTGTTTCTTCCTGCTGCGCTGGTGCAGCCTCCTCATCGTCCTTTGTCTCCTCTCTCTTCACTTCACTTTGCTTGGACCAATGGGAAAAAAAGTGCACAGAATGAGATTATGTGACTACGGCAATTCTGAGTTAGCTTTGATTGTTCTGCAGTAAAATGAAGGGACCATATCTTTCCCCGCGCACATGGTATGTAGTTTCAAATGTAGATCTGTACATACATGATGATGAAAAATTCTTCAGGGTGAGGATATATCAGAGAGCATGAATTGAGGCCAGTACTTCCTGCGTCCTCCCAAACTCTTAACAACTTGCATATCTTCATGCAAATGTTTTCCTGTATTCCTGCCTATAGAAAGGTGGGACTTGGGAGTGTCACTTACAACTCCTGTGACCTTATTTTCTCCTCCAAGGGCTCCCTGAATAGTGTTCCCCCATTTTACTGGACCATGGCTGCAGTTAGATCTATGGTTTGTCCTGCAGTGGATATTTGACAGTGTCTGGTTAACACGACTGTAGAAGTGCTATTGGCATCTAGTGAGTGGAGGCCAGGGTGCTGCTGAACACCCCGCAGCACGCACGGGACCAAAGAATGATCTAGCCCCAGATGCCAGTAGAGCTGAGGTTGAGAAACCCTAAGTTAGTAAATATACAATTTTGGGAAACACATGAAGTTTCAATAATTAAAAAGCTTTGTATGAAAGTTTATTACAGGGCTGGGCGTGGTGGCTCAAGCCTGTAAATCCCAGCACTTTGGGGGGCCTAGGTGAGAGGATCACTTGAGCTTAGGAGTTTGGCAACTTCTGTGTTGTATACACATACACATACACATACACATACACATACACATACACAAACACACACACAGACATATACATACACATACACATACAGGCATGGTGGCTCATGCCTGTAGTCCCAGTTACTTGGGAGGGTGAGGTGGAAGGATCACTTGAGTCCAGGGGGTTGAGGCAGCAGTGAGCCTTGATTGTACCACTGTATTCATGCCTGGGCAACAGATCAAGACCCTGTCACCAAAAAAAATTACAAATACCCAACCATGTCTTCATTCCTTCTAAGTCAGTAAATGCACCAGAGTTGTCTACACAGCTCTGTGGGGATTGGTGCATATCACTGCCAGGTCACAGGTTTGTAATCAAGCTATCCTCTTCCACAGAGAACTTGGTAAACCTCTCTTAGGTTTGCATTGGAAATGGCTGCCACATGAAGCAGAATCTGTTTTGTGGTGATTCCTTCTACCTTGATTACAGTGTAATTTTTGAAAAACACTTTTGTCATCCACTAAAATACCTTGACATACTTTAAGTAAAATCATTTTTATGAGAAACAGCCTTTTAACAGGTTCTTCTCCCCGGCCCCAACCTTTTTAGGCAGATGAGTTGTGATATACTTCTTAGCAGATGCTGACTTCCATGACCATGGTCCTGCTACGTTCTTTCTTTGAGGACAAAAGTAATCACAGGTCATTCATATCCACCTTTTCGCCTTTGCATAATCTTGTTCAGTCTTTGTCTTCACATATTTGTCTTTCGATGCTTACAGTCATGGTATACACGTGCTATTTCACGTATGATTTTGGACCATGCATATTTTTCTGTATTTATTTTCTCTCTCTTTTTTAATACAGAGGAGAACAATTAAGAATATTTTTCTGTATTTAAATATTAGCTTTCTTATTGCTCATTTTTCCTGGTTGCATAATCTTTCCAGTGAACTTGCTTTTTGGAAGGGAACACTGGTTTTGAGGCCAGACCCTAGTTTGGTTTCATTTCTACCTCATGGTTAACAAAGGGACTTGGGGAAACACCTGGTCTGTCTGTGCCTTGGTTATTTTAATGGTCTGCAAATATGAGTAACAATACCTGCCTTAGAGTTGTGAGTATTAAATAAGACTATGCATATAGTTTTCAGTGTAGGGTCAAGCAAATAATCACACAGCAGACTGCAGCTGTTAACTGCTTTTACTATATTATTATGGATGTTTTGCTTTTTTCCTTTTAGTGATCCATTCTGGAAAGTCTTCTGAGCCATATTCTAGGGACAGCTTTGAAATCTGCTTTTCCTTTTTTTTTGGCTCCTCATAAACCAACTTGAAAAGTCCACTTTAAGAATGGAGCTTAAACCCCTTGCTAATAAAATCACAAAATCCTCAGTATAATAGCAGGAGGAGGTTGCGGCTGAGAAAGGCTAGCCAACTTATTCATGTTCATCCAGCGTTAGTACTAGGCCTCAGTTCTCAATAAGCCTAGGGACCCCTGGAAGTACTCTGGACCCTCTGGGGAGTCCCAAAGGCCAGGTATGTGTTCATAAAAATACTAAGACATTGTTTGTCATTTTTATTCTCATTCTCTCATGAGTATGAAGAAAAAAGTTAATTCCAGATTCCACATTGCAGTTAATCAGTCAGAAATTACTATTCATCAGATTTTAATCTAATATTATAGAATAGCCACAGTTATTTGAGAAGGTCACTAAAAGCCGTTGACCATTTGTAGTTGCATATCTGTGTGAAGCCGCATTTTCTTCAGTGAAAAAAGCCTATTGCAAAAGAGTGAAGGCGAAGCAGTTGAGAGAGTCTAGTTACTTTTAAACCAGCCACTAAAGAGATTTCAAAAATACAAAAACAGTACTACTACACTTTGGGAGGCCGAGGTGGGTGGATCACCTGAGGTCAGGAGTTCGAGACCAGCCAGACCAATGTGGAGAAACCCCGTCTCTACTAAAAATACAAAATTAGCTAGGCGTGTTGGCACAGGCCTGTAATTCCACCTACTGGGGAAGGAGGTTGAGGCAGGAGAATCACTTGAACCTGGGGAGTGGAGGTTGCAGTGAGCCAAGATTGTGCCATTGCACTCCACCCTGGGCAACATAAGCAAAACTTAAAACAAAACAAGACAAAACAAAAAACAGTACTGTTCTTCTCAGTAATTATTTTTGGGTGAAATACAGCTTTTTTTTTTTTTTTTTTTTTTTTTTTGTTTAAATGTTATTTATGCTTACATGATGGCTTTATAATTAAATGAATTAAATATTGAAACATTTCCCAGCTTTAATTGCTAATTTGGCAAATATCAGTAGAAGTAACCCTCATGAGAGCTTTCTGTTTGGGATGCTCAGTAGTTTTTAAGAGTGAGGACTTCTGAAACCCAAACATTTGAGACCTAGTGCTATAAAATAAAAAATAAAATGTAAATATTTACCCCAATATCTCATATAGAAGGAACATCAAATAATATTTGATCACTGCAGACATCTCTCCACAGAGATAAGACAGATAAAAAGACAAAAATGGCATCTAATTTTATAGTTGTTGGTTTTATTAACGAATTTTAGTTTAACCTGAATTTTTTTTTTTTTTTTTTTTTGAGACAGTAGTCTGTCTCTGTCTCGATCTTGGCTCACTGCAACCTCCGTCTCCTGGGTTCAAGTGATTCTCATGCCTTAGCCTCCTGAGTAGCTGGGATTACAGGTGCTTGCCACCACACCCGGCTAATTTTTTTGTATTTTTAGTAGAGATGAGGTTTCACTGTGTTAGCCAGGATGGTCTCAGTCTCCTGACCTCATGATTCGCCCACCTCGGCCTCCCAAAATGCTGGGATTACAGGCGTGAACCACTGTGCCCAGCCCTTTTTTTTTTTTTTTTGAGATGGAGTCTCACTCTGTCACCCTGGCTAGAGTGCAGTGGCATAATCTAAGCTCACTGCAACCTCCGCCTCCTGGATTCAAGCAATTCTTCTGCCCCAGCCTCCCAAGTAGCTGGAATTACAGGCGTGCACCACCATGCCCAGCTAATATTTGTATTTTAGTAGAGATGGGGTTTCACCATGTTGGCCAGGATGGCGTGGACCTCCTGAACTCAAGTGATCTGTCTGCCTTGGCCTCCCAAAGTTCTGGGATTACAGGTGTGAGCCACCACGCCCAGCCAGGTTTTACTTAAATTTAACAGAAGGTATTAAACTTAAGGAATTGCTGACCTTGAGGTGCTTGTTCCACAAGAGATATTAATTTCTAAAAGATACCTATAAGGTTAAGAAATAATTAAGAAAATCAGTTTTGTACTACATATTTTTATTTTATTTATTCTCCCCGCCCCCGGCATGTTTAATTTTAGACCATGTATTTTGGGACTTCTTGATTGACAAAGATGGGAAAGTTAGCTAGCGCACCCTATTTAAGTCTTACGTTTGTTTACTCTTGAGTCTGTGTGTAATATGATGCTGGTGCATCCTTTTGCTACAGCCTCTCCATTCCTTAATTCTTCATTTTGGTTTATCTTTATCTATGTGGTTTCTTTGTGTAGTATCCTCCTTGAGAAGAATTTGTGGAGTTATCTGAGGTTTTGCATGTTTGAGAGAATGTCCCCAGGCTGTGAATATTACTGTAGAGAAATCTGACTGAGGTATTTTCTCCTTTGTATTTGTGCTTTTTTTCTGCCTACACTGCTTCCTCATTTTAAACATTCTTAGTATTGATCACTCTTTATCATTTTTTTTTTTGAATAAGATAAACCCTTTCATATTGTAGAGTCACATCTTTATTTGAGGAAAATTTTCTTCTTGTTATAGTTTTTTTTTTTTTTTTTTTTTTTTTAAAGACAGAGTCTTGCTCTGTCACCCAGGCTGGAGTACAGTGGTACAATCATAGCTCACTGCAGCCTTGACATCCCCAGGCTCAAGTGATCCTCCTGCTTAAGCCTCCTGAGTAGCTGGGACTACAGGGCTGCACCACCATGCCTGGCTAATTTTTGTATTTTTTGTAGAAATGCATTCTTGCTATGTTGTCCAAGCTGGTTTTGAATTCCTGAGCTCAAGTGATCTGCCTGCCTTAGCCTCCAGAAATGCTGGGATCACAGGTGTGAGCCACTGTACCTGGCCTCTTGTTATAGTTTTAAATATTTTTCTTCTTTTGTCTTCTCTAAAATAATTTTACAGCTTTTTTTTCCTGTTTCATTTTGTTTGATTTCCTTTAGTCTAGTGCTTTCAAAAATCAAGCAAGCATAAGAATCACTTGGAGCGCTTTGTAAGAACACAGATTCCTGGACCCCAACCCCTTCAGGCTCTACTCCAGTAGGGTGTGGGATGGGGCCTGGTGATTTGTATTTCTGACGAGCTCCCTGATTACACTACTGGTGCAGCTCCACAGAGTAGCCCCATGGTTCTCCAGTTTTGGGTTTTGGGGCCCCTGTACTCTTAAAAAATTCCTGAGGTTCTTAAAATGCTTTGTAAGTTATATCTGTTGATAGAAAAACTGAAAAAATGTACAAATAGTCGTTAATTTATTTAAAAATAACTGATGAAAGCATTACATATTAACAGAAAATATACTTTAATAAAAAATAACTACTTTTTGAAAGCAAACAAAAATTCACAGAGAAAAAGTGGTGGTTTTACAGTTTTGCAAATCTCTAACGTGGCTTAGTGAAAGGGAGCTTCTGCATTTTATCTGTTGCAATATCCCATGTGATATAGCCTCTGGAAAGCTCCATTGTACACTTGGAGATAATGAAAGTGAAAAAGGAAAAGAACATCTTAGTATTCCTTTAAAAATAGTTTTGAATTTGTGGGCACCCTTCCCTGTAGTCAACAGCCATTTTAATGTAGATAACATCTATCCTTTGTTTGGTAACATGTTCTTGTAAAAACTTACAGTTTTGTGTCCATGTATTTTAGTATGTAAATGGCATGGTGAAACTACCATTCTGTTTCTTACTTTTAATTTAACTGTATCTTTTTAAGGCCTCTCCAAGCTGTTGCCTGTCTGTGCCTTAGTCCTCTGCTTCTGCTCACTGTGTGTTATGATATCTGCCTCTGCATTCCCTATCCTCTCCTGCCAGGGAGGAGGCCAGACTGCCTCCAGCTCTCCGCTTCACGCACCTCTGCCTGTCCCCTCGTGGACCCATGTGAGGATTGCGTTGGGAGCATACAGGGAGAATGGTCAGGCGAAAGGATATGTGAATGTTTAATAGGACTCCAGAGTGCCCGGTCCTCCTCAGAATGCCCTTCCTCCTTCAGCGCCTTGTGAAGGTTCCTGCGTCCATTCCTTGTACTTGACACGTGGCGTTCACCAACATTTTTTCAGACTCCTTTTAATTTGCTTTTTCTGATTACTAATGAATTTGAAGTCTCTTCATATGCTTTAGAGTTTCTTTCTCTGAAAATTGTCTCTTCATATCAACTGCCTGTTTATGTACTGGGGTTGTGTTTACTGATGTGCAGCATTAAAAAAATATATATTTTAAATAAAATATGTTTTAGCTTTTAGTCCCTTTTGGTGTTAGAAACTGTGAATATCTTCTCACAGTCTGTTGTTTGCCTGGTAACTCTCCCTTAATATTTTTCATTGATTAGAAACTCTTAATTGTGATATTATATGCTTCAGTATTTTTTGTTAAGGTTTTCATTTTGGTAGTTTTAGTGAGTCTTTTTCTCTCTTTTCTTATATTTCAAATACTTTTATATTTTCTTCTGTTAACTTTAAAGTTTTACCTTTGGTTTAAGTCTTTAATTCATTTGGTGTCCAACTCTATATGTGGTGTTAGGGATTTTTATTTGTTTATTTATTTGTTTGTTTATTCATGTATCATGCTTTTCAAAAGCAAAGTCATGTTTTGGGGGAACAGTAGCAAGGAAATAAAAACAAGTGGATGTGGGGTTTTGTAGCCAGAGAATAATCCCATCTCCTCTTCCCTTATGTCTCCTGGGAAACTGCTGTTCTGCAAATCTCACTACAACTAAATTTAATTCAAAACACTAAAGATTATATCCAGACCCCCCTCACTAAGAATCATAATCAATTATCTTATTTGTGCTCTACTGTTAAATTTTCCTAATTAGTATTTAACTTTGAGCATATAGATTTTATTTTTTGATTTCATAGGTAACCAAACTAAATTTTTTTTTTTGAAGGAGAATTACTTAAAGTCATTTGTAAGAGATTTGATACAGGATAGCTTAAAAGCCTTTTTTATTTTCAGGTGACTTACTGAGTAACCTGTTGCAGAGTCCTCGTTCAGCCAAACTGTTGAATCAGCCAATTCCCATCCTTGACGTGGAGAGTGAGTATATCTGTTCCCTGGCCTTGGAGTGCCTGGCCCATCTCTTCAGTTGGATTCCTCTGTCTGCGAGCATCACCCCATCCCTCCTTACCACCATATTCCACTTTGCGCGATTTGGCTGTGACGTCCGGGCCAGAAAGATGGCGTCAGTTAACGGCAGCAGCCAGAACTGTGTCTCGGGTCAGGAGCGCGGCCGGCTGGGGGTCTTGGCCATGTCCTGCATCAATGAACTCATGTCCAAGAACTGTGTGCCTATGGAATTCGAGGAGTATTTACTGCGTATGTTCCAGCAGACTTTCTACCTCCTGCAGAAAATCACCAAGGATAACAATGCCCACACAGTGAAGAGCAGGCTAGAAGAGCTCGATGAGAGGTAATGAAACCAGGCGTGGAGCCGGTGTGCCCAAAGAAAGGGCCCTGACTGTTTACCATGCTGTGCCGCATGGCATCTGTAATCCTCTTTGATTTCAGAATATGGGGCTGCTGGTGAGGAACAGAAAGGTAGGTGTGTGCCAGTAACTCTGAGATTAGCTGGAAGGGCTAGGGTGGTCAAGGGAAGTGACTGAGGTTGAAACTGCTTGTGCCTTGTGCAGGTTTATTGTCTTTCCTCCCCATCCACCTCCTGTCCTCCCTTCTGCTCCTCCTGCCCCCTTTTCCTTACTATTTGCTTGCAGGTCTGAGGTGGTGCAGGGACTGAGACTGCTGCTCCTGCGTAGCCAAGAACAGAAGAGGTCCGTGGAGGTACAGGAGTTACAATCGCCCTTTCTCACTTGGTGTCAGTTTTTACTACTTGACTTTTCCCAAGTGAACATCCTGCAGTGTATAGGAATGTTGTTGTTATTATGAGTTTTACGCCAATGGCAAGTTTTCATTAAACAATAGGAGGGATGTTAATGTGTGCACAGGTTAATGTAGCACACGCCTGTATTCCTTCGTTATTGTCTTCTCGAGTGGAGCCTACAATGACCTACCTTTTTTTTTTAAAGCACTCTAAAAGATGACTCTAACACAGTACTCTGAGGCAGGGTTTCATTATTTATGTCTCTTGCAGATGAGTTCATTTTTGTATCTTACAACTTTGGTTAACATGACGCTACAGCTATATGAAAACAAGGGAAGTTGGAAACTTATGAAAAATCAGCTTGACTGTTTAGAGACTTTCAAGCAGTAAATTATATCGAATTAGTAAATATTTACAGATTATGTGGCAGCAAAAGTTGCTGATATTCTACTCAATTTTCCTTGGATGGTCCTTTGTTATTAAGCTATACAGAATTAAGCTATTTCCTTTTCCTTAGAATAAATAGCAGAATATAAAGTCAAGTGCCTAAAATTAAAAGTTTTAGTGCTTTTTAAATTGGGCAGTTTTAGAAAGTTTTTCTAAAATTAAAAAATTGGTACATAAGATTATTTTGGCTTGGTTTATATAAAACTGTGATGTTTGTTTTGTATAATAACTCAGTCTGATATGATAATATGTTTTTAAAAATTATTTGATGATAGCTTTCTATATGAATTCAAAGGCATCCTTATTCACACTTTCATATTCTATCTGTGGTTAAGAAAGGATGTATTACCTTCATGTTTTTTGAATGATCTGTGTGTCTCATGTCAATCTCTTCATATGTTAATTTAAAAATCTAGCTGCTTGTATCAACCATCAAATATCAGTTGTTTTGACTTGAATCATAATGTAGTCACAGATGCTTTGTTGTGACTTCCATTTGGGTGGTATAGAAATGTCATCATGGATTGTCTATGTATTGATGTTGTTACGTGTAACTTTTGTGCTCTTGGTTTTACATTTTAATCCTGTGCTTCCTATTGCCCTGTGAAAGCTGAGAGGTGCCTGGGAGCAGAAAGGTGACATGAACAATGCTGTGTGCTTGCTTCCTGCCTCTGGGTCCCCTACCACTAATTCTAAACAGCTCAGTCCATTCTCAGTTGTTTAGGAGCTGCTAACCACATCCTTGGCTTCTCTTTCCCTCTACTGCCTTTTCCCCTAACTTTCTACTGTTCATTAGCACCTGTACCAGAAGGTGGGCAAGGGAAAGAAAATGAGGTGAAATAAAATCTGTAGTTTTAGCTACTGAACAGCCTTGTTTGTATTTTTTAAAAAATTGGGATACTAAATAAAATTGAGATTGTTTTGTATTTTGCCCATGGCTTCTCTTTCTCTCTCTCTCTGTCTTTTTTTTTTTTTTTAAATGGGTGGTAGTGAATTGAGTGCACTTTCCTAAAGAAAAGTCAGCTGGCTGGTGACTTTGTCCATATAAAACCATCATGTAGTACATAAAGCTGGTGAGGAAAGAGCTCCTACTTGAGTATTGGTAATTGATGACATCAGAGAGAAGTGTTGTTATATGTTACTGTTTCTAAAAACAGTTGATTTTAGTGCCTGTTTTTCGAGTACTTGGCCCCATGATCCAAAGAGACAGCTATTCTTTTTATCAAAACAAATTAATATGTAATTTTTAAAAAGCTGCAAATAAGCTCGGCCATATAGAGGTCAGACAGGCGCCTGGCTACCCTCAGGGAGATAGGTCCCAGGAGCAGCACGGGACATTTGATTTCTGGGCCAGTTTTGCTTTTCTGAGTAGTAGTCTTCTCTCCTTTTATTATTTCACATATCTCTGTTTTAAAAAATAGCTTTTGCAGTCATGAGTTTCAGAATTGCTTTTAGCTATTATTTCATTTTCAGCTAAGGCCTAGTATGTCTTTACCTTTTTGTGTTGGTCTCTGAAATGTGATTTGTGAGGTATAGCCATCTCATTTTCTAATCACCTTTTGGTATTTAGGGGCTTAAAATGACAGTTTCTGAAATGTGAGAGTGATGATGTGCTGTGTATTTAATAACAGAGATCTCTTATCCTTGCAGCTATGACCCACACTCTTCTATGAAATGAGTTTGTGAATACAAATGAGTTGGGGATTCACTGTGAAGTGAAAAGAAAGAGCACTGGATTGGGAGTGGATGATAGTCCCGTTCTGCCATGAGTTGGCTGAGTGACTTTGGGCCGGTCACTTTATCTCTCTGGGCTTCATTTGCAAAATGGAAGCATCAGACTAAAGTCCCTGAGGCTTGCCCAGCTCTAACAGCCTTCCTCCCTTATATCTGAAATCACTTTTAGAGTATTGGGATGTGCTATGTTTAATTAGCACCAGGAACTAAAGAGGGGAAAATGGCCATTAGGTTGCAAGCCTGAATACATCTTACCTGGATGCCATGCCCTTTGTAGTCTGGTTTTGTTTTTGTGTCTTTAGCACCATTCATTTTAGTATTTTGGCCTCCTGGAAAGAAAACCAGCCTTGTAGACTTGCCAGATTGAAATGACACAGTGATCTGCCCATTAACTTTTTATCATCATTTCCTTTCACTTTAATTGGGTCACAACACAAATGACTTAGAAAATGTGAGCGCACTAGATTATAAGAAGCTTTAGCAGACAGTGTCTGAGGATTAAAGTTGCTTTTCTGCTATGTTTCAGGTGGTTAATGGAATGAAGGGTTGCCTGTCCCATAGGTAATTGTTGCAGGCCTTTATATTTTTAAAAGAAAATATATTACAAATTTGTATAGTTCTGTACTGAAAGAACTTTGGATTGAATTTAAGTTCTCTTCCAAGGAGGTAGCTGGGTTTCTTATTGTTACCTTTTGTCTTGTCTCATTTAGCTATATTGAGAAGTTTACCGACTTTCTTCGGCTCTTTGTGAGTGTTCATCTAAGAAGAATCGAGTCTTACTCCCAGTTCCCTGTGGTGGAGTTTTTGACACTTTTGTTCAAGTACACATTTCATCAGGTAAAGCACCAAAGCCGTCCTTCCCTTCCAGAGAAAAGATTTACCTTGTAACTTTCAGAAGAAAGAACTTTTCTTTCAACTTTATTTTCCAAATATTAACATAGTGCTTATTCAGTGAAGAGTCACTGGTTTAATCCTCCTGACATCGCTGTGAAGGAGGTACTATTACTATTGTCCTCTCTGTTCTGCAGATAAAGAGACTGAGGCACAACGGTTAACTTATTTAGAGTCAGACAGTGTAGTAAGTGGTGGAGCCGGGATCTGAACCCAGAGTTGGGGCTCTTGACCACTATTATGTGAGCAAAGCAAAAGACAGGAAAAGTGTGAAATTAGGGCGTTCAGTTTTATGCTGTAACTGTCACTGAAGCTTCCCTCAAGAAGATTATATATAGTGAAGCTCTGGAGAGTTAAGTTTTGGTAGTGTCCAGTTTTTTCTCCCCTTCAACAAATGTTTTTTGAGCTCCTATTGTATTCCAGGAGCTAGACATATAACCTTCACAAACAAAGTCTTTGCCTGAATTGGGTTTATATTCTGGTGACTCAGTATTTTTATATATACACACACATATAAAAATATATAAAATTATAGATGTGGCTTTACTGAGGTATAATTTTATATACAATAAAATTCCCTCATTGTAATTGTATGATTCAGTGATGTGCAGTGAATTCATAGAGCTGTACAAGCAGCACCCCAGTACAGTTTTAGATATTTTGGTCACATTCTATCCCCTGTGCCTGTTGGTGTGTGTTTTTATTTTTTATTTTTGTTTTTAAAGTTTTTGGTAGAGACCAGGTCTTGCTATGTTGACCAGGCTGATTTTGAACACCTGGCCTCAAGTAGGCCTCCTGCCTGGGCCTCCTAAAATGCTGGGATTACAGGTGTGAGCTACCATGCCCAGCTGTGTGTTTTTAAAATAAGCTTTTTATTGAACTATGACACACATACAGAAAAGTGCGTAACTCTTGTGTGTAGTTAGATGAATTTTCCCCAGATTGACATATGCATGTAACCATCACCTAAGTCAGGACATAGAATGTCGCCAGCACCCAGGAAGTCTCCTCATGTCCTTTCTAGCCAGTTCCCTTCCTTTCTCCCCAGAAGTAACCCAGTCCTGATCTTATACCACAGATTACTTTCGCCTGTTTTAGAGCTTCTCGGAATGAAAGCAGTGTCTGTTTTGTCTGTTTTTTGTTGGACCTTGTGTTTGTGAGCCTCGCTTGCGTTGTGTGTGGCAGTAGTGTGTTGACTGCCGTTGCTGCTGTAAGTCATTGCCTGCAAGTCTACTCCCCTGCTGATTTGGCTGCTTCCAGTGCCTGGTGATCTTGCAGTGAACATTCTTGTACATGCTTTTGGATGTACACAGATAGCTCTTTTTGTTGGTATGTACCAGGGATGAAACTCATGGGGTCACTGAGGACATTTGATTTTACAAGTGGCCTTTTTAAAAAAACAAAAACAAAAACTACCAGTGTTGTAGCTTAATGTGGCTAGAGGAGAGGAAAGGGCCTAGGCAGGAGGGTTGTGTGTATGACTTGGAGCAGGGGTTTGATGTGAAAGCTGACCTTTCTCAAGGAAGATCTTGGCACATGAAAATAGAAGAGAACCAAGTGATCAGGATGAGCCAGTCCTGGGAGCAGGGGAGGGAGGGCCAAAACTTGAAGAAGTTCAGCTGTGTCAGGTAGAGGGGCAAGGGCGTGCAGAGCATAAGGAGAGCCGCGCCGAGCTCTCTAGTCCTCGGGAGTGTAGGCGGATGAGGATGTAGGGGAGAAGCATCACAGGTGGGACAGTTTTGAGACATCCAGAGGAGTTTTAAAGGAGACCATGGAAAAGGAGGGTTTGAGGGAACATTGAGTGAGTGTTAAATAGCGTAGCAGAAATGAGAGAGCTGAGGAGCCAGTTTGAGGTCAGAAACAGGAGTCTTGCTTGGGGGAGATGGAATGACAATGTCTTAACATGTTTTTTACTCTCTGTGTAATGGGGCCTTCTAGTGTAGAGAGCATAGAAGAAAGAGTGTTTTAAAGTAGTTACGTCTTATGCCTGTTTCTTTGGATTTGGACTCAAAAGTTTTGTGTTTGAAAAGTTTTGTGTTTGAGGTCTGCTTATCTCTATTAGGCCTGTGTCCTTGGAGAAATAATTTCTTTAGATTTCAGTTTCTCTACCTAAGAAGATAGACTGCAATGGGTATCTTCAGGTCTTTCCCCTTGTTTATTTTTTTATTCTTTCACTAGACTCCTATGTGTTATTGAATTGAAAATGGTGGTTTTATATATTTATATATTATATTTATATATTGGGAAAGTAATTGGGGAAAAAGCATACTCATGAAGCAAACCACAAGCTTCTTTCTTCCTCTGTACCTGGAATCGTCAGATGAGCTTGTTTCTGCTCTCCTGATCTCTTGTATGAGGATCTGCCTTTCTGAGTGCATGCTGACCACCTGTGGGAGTAGGTGTGTCCTTGAGGTCCAGACAGAATCAGATTCTGAGCATTAGACAGGGACAAGAACCTGAAAGATGCACTGTCCCAGCTTACTGTGGGTAAACCAGGGCAGACAGCCCTTTGCTGGGCGGTAGAGTGGTGAAAAGGTGGCAAGGTGCACTCTAGGACCAAGGCCTGCTCGTAGGGGAGGTCTTTGGAATAAGATTTAAGAATAAGTAATTAAATGATCCCAAGAGAGAGCTTTAAGTTCTCATCTGTTCAATAACAAGTATGATCTTACTCTATCATAGCTTTATTATCTGTAATGTGGGAAAATAGGTCTTTCTCTCGTCTAGAGGGTTATATGAGAATACTTACTTAATACTTTTGCCTTTCGTTTTCAACATTCACGAATTTTAGTACAGTCATGCATTGCATCCCTTAATTGACAGGGATGTCTTCTGATGAATGTGTTGTTAGGTGATGTCATAATTGTGTGGACATTATAGAGTGCACTTACAGAAGCCAAGATCGGAGGCCGCAAACCTGTGCAGTGTATTACTGCGTAGAGTACTACTCTACTACGCCACTGTTTGCATACCGTAGGCAGCTGTAACACATGGTAGGTATTTGTATCTAAACATAGAAGGTAGAATGAAAATACAGTGTTATCTTATTGGGGCACTGTCATGCATGCAGTCTATTGTTGATCAAAATGTTGTTGTATGATACATCACTGTACTGATAAACAGAATTCTGAAGAACAGTAATAAGACAGAAGATGGTGCTAGTATCTTTTTTTAACCATTTCTCCTTTTCTGTTTCTTTTCCTGCATTTTTCCCTTAACCTAAGCACACTGCCACCGTCGCCTCCCGCTAGCAGTGCTCAGCAGGTGTCTGCTGCCTCCTGCCTCACCTTGCTTACTGAGCCTCGTGGCTGTCTGTAAGCCTACATCTCTCTGTCTCAATGCTTCTAAGCTTTGTGCACCCTCACTACTTCCTTCTTGTTCATGTGTTTTTCATTTTGCCCCTTTTTCCTGAAACCCTGCCTGAGATGGTATACCCTGAGGGGAAGGGTGGCGTGATCTCAGCTCACTGCAACCTCCACCTTCCGGGATCTCAGCTCACTGCAACCTCCTCTTCCTGGGTTCAAGTGATTCTTCTGCCTCAGCCTCCTGAGTAGTTGGGATGATAGGAACTTGCCACCATGCCTGGCTAATGTTTTGTATTATTTGTAGAGATGGGGTTTTACCATGTTGACCAGGCTGGTCTCAAACTCCTGACCTTAGGTGATCCACTTGCCTCGGCTTCCCAAAGTGCTGGGATAATAGGCATGAATCACTGTGCCTGGCCAAGATCCACTTCCTATTTCTGATTTTGTTCGTTAATTGTCTTGTTACCTTGGGCAAGACATGACTTGACTTGACTTCTGAGCCTTGGTTTCTTTATCTGTAAAAGGGGAAGAAGCAAAATATTCCCAAGACTCTTGTTCACATAGAACAATGCAAATGAAAACTAAACAGTGTAAACCACTTGGAAGACAAGAGTGACATCATTAGTTGCTTAAAGAAAACTGCCTGAATTTTCAGACATCAGTTAGCCCTGGAATCTGAAAAGTAAATTGGAGTCTAGGTTCATTTTAAGAATGGGTCTGTGAAGCTTTTGAAAAGTTAGGCGATTTCAAAAGTGGAGCCAGCCCATCATCTTTGTGATCAGAATGAACCATGTCCACAGCAACTATCAGAGGCCAGGTTATGGGCAGCCTGTGGGCAGTGCACAAGCCCTCACAGTGGGGCCTGCAGGAATGGATGTGAAAAGTGGTGTTTCAAGTTATACAGGGGGTGTCTGCTCACCTTTTTCCCCAGCCTTGAGCCATACAGCAAATCCTCAGTTCACATGCATGAAGTTGACATGTATAAGTATAAAGTACTTTGACAGAGCCATAATACTTGGATTTGTGTGGTAGCCTTTCTCAAAGGCACTTCCACGTGCATCTGAGGAGCTCTTTTGAGGGGGTGGTGGATATTTTTAAACCAAGGAGGGACAACCTTGGTCACTGACTTGAGGGAAGCTTAGCAAATCGAAGCCAGGACGAGAGTGTGTGTCTTGGATGGGCAAGTCTAGTGGCTTGTCTGAGGAATACTCATGTCATTTTCTTTTTCTTTTTTTTCCTTTTTTGAGACAGAGTCTTGCTCTGTCACCCAGGCTGGAGTGCAGTGGTGTGATCACGGCTCACTGCAACCTCCACCTCCTGGGTTCAAGCGATTCTCCTTCCTCAGCCTCCCGAGTAGTTGGGATCACAAGTGTGCATTGCCATACCTGGCTAATTTTTGTATTTTTTGTAGAGATAAGGTTTATGCCATGTTGGCCAGACTGGTCTCGAGATCACCTACCTGGGCCTCCCAAAGTGCTAGGATTAGAGGCGTGAGCCACTGTGTCTGGGCCATATCATTTCCATGTGGCTTCTTCATTGTTTTTCATGGTTATTCTCCTGGTTCACTTCATGTCATGGACACTCCTGATATTGCCAAGTATGAGGTAGAGACAGGACTTGGTCATTTTGTTTTCTGAAATTGATCCTGTCTAGTTGCAGGGCTACCTTTTGGGTTGTGAAGTTGGAGTTTGCCTGGCTTTTTAAGTCTGTCTCTTCCTGCCTCCCTCCTTCCTTCCCTCCCTCCTTCCTTTCCTTTCCTTCTTTTCTTTTTCTTTCTTTTTAAAAATATATTTCAATGTTTTTCTAAAATGTAGACACCAGCTCTCACTATATTGACTGGGGTGGTCTTGAACTCCTGGCCTCAAGCAGTCCACTCGCCTTGGGCTCTCATAGTGCTGGAATTATGGTTATGAGCCACCGTGTCCAGCCAAGTCACACTTATTCTGTCTCAGACTTTAGCTTAGGTACAGAACTCCCACTGGACACCAGTACCCAATGTTCGTTATTTCTTGGGCACCTCGATATAGGCCCTTGTGAAAATATGCCCTAGTACAAAAATATTAACTAAGTATACTCATATATATATCTAGATTTCCATGTGGATCAGAAATGGAAAGAAACTAATCCAAGAAAGTGATGGTATTTATTTTCATATTTGATTTTGTCACCAAAGATGTGGTCCAGTGAGGTAGCCACTAGCAAAACCAAAGGAATCTTGCAGGTAGTGAGCATTTGAGTGGAGATATCAGGTTGGAACCACAAGGTGAATGTGAATGCATACAGGAAGGACTAGCTGTTGGAGATTATGTTGTTGCCTGGATTTTGCACGAACTAGAATCTTAAAGCCCTTGAGAAAGTTAACTAGTGCAGTGGTCTTCATTGTACTACTAGGATCCTACAAAGACTTTTTACTTTGTTCCTCCACATTAGCACTTGGTTAGAGGTTGCTGTTAGCCAGTTTGACACCCCTGCTTTAGCAAATGGAATCATGCCCTGAGGGTCAGACTTAATGAGCTCATTTTCAGTCTGTTCTATAGGGATACTGCAAGAGTTTCTGTCCTTGCATTCCAGTGTGTGAACCTGTCACCTTTGGAGCCACTGAAACTAAATTTTGGTCTTGTAATGGTTTGTAGTGGAAAGAGCATTGGCTGGGGGTAAATGGACCTGCTTTTACCTCTGATCTTGAACAACTCATATCTCTGGATCTCAATTTCTTTCTCTTGAAAATAGATTTAAACTAGATGATATGTAAGAACCCTTTCCACCCGTCTCAGATTTTAAGATAGGTTTTTCCTTGACTTATTTTATAACTCAGGTTGTCCTGCATAGTATCTCGCCATGATGTGTTCCATGGTACCCTTGTCTTGTTAGGTTCACGAGGGCCCAATGGTATAGACGGACTAAAAGCCACCAGTTTTGATTACTGGGAAACTGGGGAATCTAGGCTTATGATTTTATCATTCTGCTGGAATTAAACGCTGACTTGTGTTTCTAAGGAATAGTAGCATTAAATAATTTCATTGTCTGGATTTTTTTTGTACTATAGCCTACTCATGAAGGTTACTTCTCTTGTTTGGATATCTGGACGCTCTTTTTGGACTATCTGACAAGTAAAATTAAAAGCCGTCTTGGAGACAAGGAAGCAGTTCTCAACAGGTAAACTCCTCAAACACTGATAACTAGATATGGTCATTTTGGCAGTTACTCTAGTGGCCTAAGGGACAGCCATGCATCTGGACCTTTTCAGTGAAGCTGAGTCATGTAAAATGTTAGGGCAGTAAGGCCATTGAGCATTTCCTTTTTTTCTCTTTTAAGTATTTTATTAAGACTTTAAAAAAATTTAGAAGGCATATATATTATTAATTTTTTACATTTTAGTGCTTTTGTGTTAATGTTGTTAATTTTTAAAAATAGCCCTTATTTTAGAGATACAGACTATTTATTGGATAAAATGATCTGACATCTGGGATTTGCTTAAATAACCCAGTGCGGGTAGAAGGGAAGTGGGTTGGTGTAGAGAAGAAACAGGTGGCCCGTGTGTTGGTGATTGAAGTTGGAGTTAGGTGATAGGAACTTGGGGTTCATTATGTTCTTACTCTATTTGCATGTGTTTGGAAATTTCCTAAATAAATTAATAATTACCTGTCATGAAAAAAGTGTTCATTTTTAAAGCTAGCAAAAGATATAGAAAAATGTAAGGAAGATAAGTTGTTCATAATCCCATACTTCAGAGATAATTGCTCTTGCACTTTTTATTGTATTTTTAAAAGAGAATGGGGAACGGCTTGTTTTTTCCCCCTTATGTTTCTCAAACCCATTTTTCTTGCTTGCAGGAAGAGTGTATATTTCCTGTACAATATGTTCTTTGTGCCACAGGGTGGGGAGAAGAGGATGGGAAGGTGGAGATTCAGCATGCCAGGAAGATAATGGCAGCATCCATATATGGGGAAAGTAAAAACAGCAGCTTTTCTTAGCAGAAACATGCCCATCATATTCCCAGTAGGTGACTGCATTCCAGTCACACAGTGAGCAGGCAGTGATGAAGGAGGCAAAGAAACTGTATTTTACATTGTAGGATCAGGGTAGTTTCCTAATAAACTAACCCTGATTCGTATAAATCGTATATTTATGCTATGAGATTACAAACTAGGTGACCTAGCCCTAGGTACTTTATCATACTTACTTAAGAGAATGCCTGCAGATTTTACTCAGTTGGTTATAGCTCCTGCTTCTTTGCACAGTATTCATAAGAGCAGTTTCAGCTTAGGTGGCCATTGTGTTGTAAAAGTTGCCCAGTGCATGAGGGAGGTTCTGCCGAGTGGAAACCATGACTGGGGATCTCACAGACCTATGTTTGGATCCTGGTTTTGCAGTTCCTACTTAGGGTTACTTGGGTAAGGTACTTAGCCTGTGAAGCTTCTGTTTCCTCATTTGTAAAATGGGGGTGAAGATGATAGTTGTTGAGACATTAATTGAAATAGTGAACTAATATATTTAGAATGCTTGGCACCCTGTAAGTGTTTGGTTGGTGGTGGTGTTAGTGAATACTCCTTCCCCAGAAATGTACCAAATGGTGGGAGGTGGAGGGGAAAGACTCCACTGCAAAGGAAAGGTTGGGCTGGAACTCCAAAGGCTTTTCCATTGCTGAAGTTTTATGAGTTTTAAATATTTTATTTTATTTTATTTTTTTGAGACAGAGTCTCACTCTGTCACCAGGCACCAGGCTGGAGTGCAGTGGCGCCACCTCAGCTCACTGCAACCTCCACCTCCTGGGTTCAAGCAATTCTCCTGCCTCAGCCTCCCGAGTATCTGGGACTACAGGTGTGCGCCGCCACGCCCAACCAATTTTTTTGTATTTTTAGTAGAGACGGGGTTTCACTGTGTTGGCCAGGATGGTCTCGATCTCTTGACCTCGTGATCCGCCTGCCTTGGCCTCCCAAAGTGCTGGGATTACAGGCGTGAGCCACCGCGCCTGGCCGGGAGTTTTAAAAATTTTAAATAGGACCTAAGTGTGGTAGTGGGTGCCTGTAGTCCCAGCTACATGGGAGGCTGAGACAGGAGAGTCACTTGAGCCCAGAAGCTCAAAACTGCTGTGTGCAGTAATTACGCTGTGGCTGGCTACTGCCCTTCAGCCTGAGACCATAGTGAGACTCTGTGTCTGTTGGTACTAGTCATTGGTACCATTTGCTGTACTCTCTCTATTGAAAATTAAAATAAATAAATATGCACATATTCTGTTGAGAATTTTATTTTCCAAGTTCAAACATTTGTTCTTTTGTTCCCAGACATGGTTTTTGTGATTGTGGAATAAGCTCCAGGTTGCTATGGTGTCAGGTCACACGTGATTATAGATAGTACGTTCATATATCAGAAGTCGTATTACGTAACAGGAGGTCCTGTTTTTGGTGAAGTTGCCAACTTTAAGTAATTGGGTTTTTGAATGAGATTCTTGAAGAAAAAGTTACTTTTGCCAAAATATCTTTCTTGCATGCTAAATAGTTATATCTTTTTGGTTCTGGAACTATGCCTAATTTTTCTGTATTTAGTGGTAGATATTTCTTCATATCTCACAAGCTTGTTGAGAGAATAAACTGAGGAAATGATTAATTTAAAATGCTTTTTAAAAAACAGTACAAATGAGAGATGTGAAGAATATGGTCTGTTGAGAAAATACATACTAGCAGATTATTAGTATTAAACACACACTTCTGCAGATCATTATACTAATAGAAGGAGCACCGGTATAGAGAATTTAAATTCCTTTTTTGCTTTAGGCAAGCTGTGTTACTTTTGCTCAAGTTATATGCTGATCACATTTCCTCTTGCAAAGTGGACGTACTGAGTACCTCTCTTGCAGGATGGTTAGGATTCGAGGAAATCGTGTGTAGAATACCTGGCACAGCATCAGGTTGTATCAGGCACTCAGTAAATGGTCACAGTGATGACAACAGCAATGATGAATAATAGAAGGTGTTACTGCTTTTCGACTGTGGTGGTGACTGTGGAGTTAGGCGGCATGACCCTGGACAGTCTAAAGGCCTCTAGGCCACCTGCAGATGTTTACCTGCCTGCCCAGGCATCTGTTATCTAATGGCACAGTTGTCAGTCATTCCGGCTGACCACTTTAAACACTAGGAATTTTTCTCATTGATCATGTGATTGTCATCGTAAGTGAGGCTTTCTAATTTTTCATGATTTATTCTTTTTTAAACGTAACATTTACATATAATGCTTTTATGCCTTTGAAAAATAAAACATGGCCAAGGGCCATGGCTCATTCCTGTAATACCCAGCCCTTTGGGAGGCTGAGGCATGAGGATGACTTGAGGGCAGGAGTTTGAGACCAGCCTGGCCAACATAATGAGACCCTGTCCCTACCAAAACTTAAAAAACAAATTAGCCAGACATGGTGGTATGCACCCGTGGTTCCAGCTCCTTATGGGAACTAAGGTGGGAGGATCACTTGAGACCAGCCTAAGCAACATAGCAAGACCCTGTCTCTACAGAAAATAAAAAAATTAGTCAAGCGTAGTGGCGCATGCCTGTAGTCCCTGCTGCTTGGGAGGATGAAGTAGGAGGACTGCTTGAGCCTAGAAGTTGGAAGCCACGGTGAGCTATGGTCATGCCCTTGCACTCCAGCCTGGGCGACAGAGCAAGACCCTGTCTCTAAAATAAAATAAAACTACGACAACACCACCAACAACAAAACCCTTAAAGCTCCTCTGGTTTATGCTGTGAAGTCGTAACTGCCATCTGGGGAATTGCTGATCCTATCAGATACCCACTAGTGGTCTAGGACAGTAGACTACAAAGAACATGTGTTAGTCCACTGGGCTGCACAAAGAAAATATTTGAACTTCAGCTTATAATTTTTTCTGTAACCTTTACATTATACATTTATACAATTGTGTGCTCAAAAGCATTTAGATGAAAAGTTTGCCAGTCACCACTCAGGCTATGAGAGACCCTAATATATCAGAGATGTGCTGTTTTGCAGGAGTTGCTGCTGAAGAACACTGGCTTCTGTGGTCACCACATTTATGTTAATTAAGAGCATGAACATGTGATCAAATGTTTGTCAACTGATAAAATATACGAGAGAGAAGTTGGGATATTCTGGAATCATATTTCAGAAGCAACTGATCTTGCAGGAAGTAGTCAAAAATGTTTTCTTGGTGTCTTAAATGGGAAATGTAGGTGTGGTTAAGTCACAAAGGCAACACGCATTTCCTGTCCCTTGTGGTTTAAAGGTTTTGCATCATTCATCACAACAAAGTGGTAACCATTGTAGGCTACAAATTTAGAAGCACAAATATACATAGATTTATTTTTGGTTCTAGAAGCTTGGAAATTGGAGCTCTCTGCATGTCCCCTTGCCTGGTCAGGAGTTTACTGTGGGGACTTGAGAGAGCCTGAGCCCCAGTGCCAGTGGGGTAAATGTTCTGTAGCTCACCCTGCAGAGAGGAATGGCTGATGGGGTAGGTTGTCCTGATCTGCATTTTGAGGTAGTGGCATGGAAAGGCCGGAGTTTCCTTTCCCTTTCCTCGTTGTGCTTTTGGATGATTGTGCCTTCCTCACAAGTTGTTGAGAAAGTGGGATGAATTGATGCGTGTAAAGCGCCTTGGCTGACAGTAGGTGCTCAGTAAATAAGCATTGGTGCACCTCCCCTTTCTCTCTCACTTCCGTCTCTTTGTGCTTGTCTATGTGAAGGGAGTCACCTGGGCAGAAACTTATTTTTACAGGAAGATGAAGAAACCTGAGTGTGTGAAGCAACCTAAAGTCATTGTGTCATGTTCTGTGAGTCTCTTTGTGACTAGATTTCTGGCAAGTGCTGGCCACAAACCAGCGTAGGGATTCCGGTGACATTAGATTGGACTGTAAACAAATGTGAGTGAGCGTGAGAAAAGCTGCTCCTCGCTTTTTGGAGTGGGTTAACCTGCTAATAAAGAGGAAGAGCCACGGTTACACATGACATTGTGGTGCAGTAAAAGGAGTGAACTAGGCTTAGATAAGAGCTCTAGTAGCTTTCTAGTTCCTGCTCTTGACTGCCCCACAGGGCAAGTGAATAGGGTCTCAGTTGTTTTATTGAGTTGAAAAAGCTATCCAGGAATATGCTTCAATCTTTTGTATTTACCTGAATTGGAATTTTTGTCTGTTTATCACCTGTGTGTTTTTTATTCATTTATTTGTTCATTTATTCTTTATTCATATATATTTTATTGAGCACTTACTTTGTAGGTGCCTTAACATGTATAATTTTATTTAACTCTCAGAACTTGAGGCCTATAGTCTTATCTCTGTGGTGTATATAAGCATTTAATGCTGTAAATTTCCTTCTAAGCCCTACTTTAGCTTTATCCTTCAAATTTGTATGTTACATTTTAATTTTCATTTGGTTAAAATATTTTCTAATTTCTTTGGAGATTTCCTCTGTTTAGTTTCCAAATATTTGGGGATTTTCCATATACTATTTTGTTATTGTTTTCTAGTTTAATTTGTACATGTTTTTATTTTTTTTATTTGAGATGGAATCTCGCTCTGTTGCCCAGGCTGGAGTGCAATGGCATGATTTTGGCTCACTGCAACCTCCCATCTCCTGAGGTCAAATGATTCTCCTGCCTCAGCCTCCCAAGTAGCTGGTATTACAGATGCCTGCCACCAACCCTGGCTAATTTTTGTATTTTTAGTATAGAGAGGGTTTTCTGCCATATTGGCCAGGCTGGTCTCAAACTCCTGAACTCAGGTAATCTGCCTGCCTCAGCCTCCCAAAGTGCTGGGATTAGAGGCGTGAGCTACCATGCCCCAGCCTGTACATGTCGTCTTTATCCTACTTGTTCTATCAGTTACAGAGAGAAGGGTGACCTTAAACTGCAGAAAATTATTTTCTCTTAGTTTTGGAGTCTAGGAGTTCCACATCAAGGTGCTCACAGATTCTGTTTCTGTGAGCTGTCTTGGTGGCTGGCAGACACTGCCTTTTCTCTGAGTGCTCACGTGACCTTTCTTCTGTGCACGTGAGGAAAGGGAGGGAGAGAACCCTTGTGTCTCTTCATCTTCTCAGAAGGGCAGTAGTCCTATTGGATTAAGGCCCTACTCTTTGACCTCATGTAATTTTATTACCTTTTTATAGGCCCTGTCTTCAAATTCAGTCACATTGAGGGTTAGGTTTCAACATATGAATGAGTGGGTTTTGGGGAAGAGTCACACAATGCAGACCATAGAGGAACCTCATGGAGCACTGTTATTATGGCTTCTTTAGAGTCATGGATAATTCCAACCCCTTTGTCATCTGGAGGTTGGCATCTGTTGATTGTCTTTTCCTTGAGATGTAGGGTCTTTTTGTGTAGCAAGTAATTTATTGGATCCTTTTACCTATTTGTTCTACTGTTAGGCATGGCTTCCCTCTCCATCATCACCTTATGGTCAGAGATGGATGCTGGATGATGCTACAGACATCGCAGCCATGATTCAGGCAGCAGGAATGAGATGTGGGATAGGTTGGGCAAAAGAAGCTTTCTTCGAAGTCCCACCCAGTAGCTTCTTTTAGCCTCTCCTTGACCACCCCCATCTGCAGGGGAGATACAGTCTTTGAGTTGGCCCCAGTACCCAGTGTTCTCTTGCTAAGGAAGGAGAGTAGGTATTGGCAGGCAACCAGAGTGTCTGCCGCAGCCATAAACTTTCTCCACCTCCCACATGACACTTTGGGAGATCAATGATCTATGCGTATGTTAGCCTGGTTCCTGCTTGGGTTTAATTTTCTAAGTGATACGAGTTTTTTTTGAAGCCAGAGTTGCCAATTGCCAATTAAGATTTTAGGTCTAATTTAGGGTTACATTTGCATACAAAGTCTCTAAATTTTCTTTTAGCACAGCCAGACAATTTATAGATGACAGAATTCATCTGTCCTCTGGTCTGAAGTAGATTTTCTTTCCTAGCAGAATTGTGAAAATGTTTTAGTCTGTCACAGCAATTTATAGCATGAAACTTCTGTAACTTTAGAAATGTATGTAGTGAACAAAGGCAAAAACATAAACTCTAGGCCTAAATGTTTGATCTTACCTTTCTGTGAAGTGGGATTTTGATTTTATTGGGTGAATTTTCCCACAGGTGTTGCTGATTTTATTAGTGACTTTTTCCCGCCGTCATTCTTTTCTGGGTCCTGTTCCATTGCCAGTCTACTTCAGGGCTGGTGTGTGTTAGGTTGTTAAGTTGTTTGCACGCAGTGGGGGAGTCATTGCTGGATATGGCAAGGTAGGGAGTGTCTCTGTCTCTAGGTAAGAAATAAGTTGTTGGGAGCTAAACAGTGGGTGTTCATGGACATAGGATGGCAACAACTGACCTGGAGACTGATAAGAGACGGAGGCGGGGAGGAGAGCAGGGGCTGGAAAGCTATTGGGTCCTATGCTCAGTGCCTGGGTTATGAGATCAGTTGTACCTCCGACCTCAGCATCACACAGCATACTCCGGTAACCAATCTGCACATGTATCCCCTGAATCTAACATAAAAGTTGAAATTATGTTAAAAAAAATAAGTAAATAAATATAAATGTCAATTTTAACATAGGTTAAATTCTTAAGTTAAAAAAGGAGAAAAAGATACTGTGGTCACCAAACTCTGAAGTGGGACAATTCAGGAGGATTTGTAAGTGGTCTGTAGACTGAATCTCATCACCTGGGCTGTACCTCATGAACTAAATGGACTATATTTGGTCTTGGCATTGGATATCTTTTAGCTTTGGTTATCATGTTGTCCCGGTACTCACCTGTATTAGATTGGGTGTTGTATTAGTTAGAGTCTTGTCAGGAAATCAGACATCATCCTTAATTATTTGGACAGAAAATTCAGTGTAGGAAATTGATTAAATAAATTTCAGAGGGAACACTGAGATAACACAGATGATAAGTACAGGAAGCAGCTCCACCCCTAGAGCTAGAAGTACGAAGGCAAGAAGCTAGGGCTGTTGAAATCTAGAAGATCAGAGAGGCTTGGTCCCTGAGCAACCAGGGTTCAGCTCTCTGAAGAGAGGGCCCCACACAGCTGCCGCAGGAGTTCAGAGGAGGGACCTTTTCGAACTAGGACCAGTCCTTTGAGGAGAGGGTGTTGCCTCTACCTCTGAGGGTGCACAATACTAGTTCTGGGAATGTGGAATGAAGCTGGAAACCGGAACCAGTTGCTGCTGCCAGGACAGCAAGCCCACAGGAAGAATGTAGTCCTTTTATCTCTCCTTCCTTCCAGTCTCCCTCCAGTGTCCCTGCTGGCAGAACCTAACAGACCGAAACGAGGTGTCCTTTCAGTCTCAGCCCCAGCATCATAACTGTGGAGAGTAGATTGACGTGGAGAGCTTCCTAACCAGCACTGGTGGTTTACTCCTTAACTTATCTTAGAAGCATTTCAGGATAGACGAGTATTTAGATAACATGATTTGTTCTTGAAAATGAGCAGTTTGTTGGTCCTTGTGGCAGCAACTGTTGCTTATAACTTGGTATCTTCTGAGTTAGGTTCTGATTACATGTGGGAAATGTCCAAACCTAGCACTCTGAGTGTTTCTTTAAGAAATTATTCTTAGACACAGATCAAAGGGTCAAAGTTGCCCCAGGCTCTTTTCAGTTTCGAAATCTTCCTAAAATGGACTAAAGATTAGGTTTTGGGAGTTGGGTGGAGTGGGCTTAAAACCCATTGGTGCCTGTTGCGGTGGCTTATGCCTGTAATCCCAGCACTTTGGGAGGCTGAGGTGGGCAGATTATCTGAGGTCGGGAGTTCGAGATCAACCTGGCCAACATGGTGAAACCTCGCCTCTACTACAGATACAAAAATTAGCCAAGTGTAGTGGCTGGCTCAAGCTAGTCATCCCAGACACTCAGGAGGCTGAGGCATGAGAATTGCTTGAACCTGGAAGGTGGAGGTTGCAGTGAGCCAAGATCACGCCATTGCACTCCAGCCTGGTTGACAGAGTGAGACTCTGTCTCAAAAAAAAAAAAAAAAACAACCATTGGTGATTTATGTGTAGAGAACATGATTTTGAGTTAGGGAGCCCTAGGCTCAAAATAGCTTTGTGGCCTAAGGAAGTTTATTTAACTTTTGTTAATTGTTGTTTCCTCATTAGAAAAGTATTGATAACATTTACCTGTCACAGCTGTTAAAAGCATGGAATCATTGAATTAGGTAATATTTATATGCAGTGCCTGTCATCCCCAGAGCAACTGCTAAGACGATAACTTGAAAATACTTAGAAAAAGAAGGGACAGGCCAGGCAGAGTCGGCCAGGCAGAGTCTATAATCCCAGCACTTTGGGAGGCCGAGGCAGGTGGGTCACCTGAGGTCCGGAGTTTGAGACCCAACATGGAGAAACCCTGTCTCTACTAAAAATACAAAATTAGCCAGACATGGTGGCACATGCCTGTAATCACAGCTACTTGGGAGGCTGAGGCAGGAGAATTGCTTGAACCCGGGAGGTGGAGGTTGCGGTGAGCTGAGATCACACCTCTGCACTCCAGCCTGGGCAACAAGAGCAAAACTGCCGTTCAAAAAAAAAAAGGGGCCGGGGGCGGGGGGACAAGGGATTTAAAATGCAGTGCTAGAAAAACCTGTTTGACACAAAAGAAGGCAGGAATGGAGGAATTGAGGAACATGTCATACAAAATAAATAGCAAAATGGCAGAAATGAGACTTGCTTGTTAGTAATTATGTTACAGTTAGTGGATTAGATTCTTCTGCTAAAGGCAGAGAGTAGATTTTTAAAGCCACAGTCCAATGACATGCTGTCTACAGGAAATCACTTGAGATGAAGATACAAATAGATTGAAAGTAAAAAGATGAAAAAAGATATTCTATGCAAAAAATAACCAAAAGAAAGCTTGGGTCACTATACCAATAGCAGACAAAATATATACTTTAAGGCAGAAATTATTGCCAGAGACAAAAAAGGACAATAAACAAACAGTCTGTCAAGAAGATACATGGTGCCTGATACATTGTTACATAAATACCCCTGCTTCTGTTCCATGTGTACACACACCTGCCAACCCCTAAACTCAGCCTCAGGAATTTAGATGCTCTTTCCATGGTCATCAACATGGACACCGTTCCTTTTATAGCACAGGAGGCCTTTTCCAAATTCTAAGCTGAAAGCATCCTTTCACCTGATTGATGTTGAATTTCTCTTTGCCACACAGGTACGAAGATGCCCTGGTGCTCCTCCTCACAGAGGTGTTGAATCGAATCCAGTTCAGATACAACCAGGCCCAGCTGGAGGAGTTGGACGACGAGATTCTGGATGACGATGTAAGTAGCATGCCTTGATTGATGAGTAGTCTTCTGGTTTGAGTTGTACATTTGAAATTTTTACTCTCCTTCCAGCTCCTTTTGGCTTATTAACTGTAAAAAATGTTTTACATTTTTTTATCTATGTACAGTAGAGATACAAGTAGAGACACCATATGTACAATGAAAAGTGGTTTAGTGAGAACTCCGTATCCTGTCTCCCCTGCCTTGCACCCTCACTTCTGCTCCCCAACCTGGGCAGCAGTCAGAGCCAGCTGGATGCTTCTGGAGACCGTTAGCAAGATTCTGAACCCATAAGGCTAGGATGAAAGGACGTCTGTTTGGAGTATATTATGCAAACTTCTGTTTTTTAAAATCAGCCTTGAATTTATTGATGCTGATCTGCCCAACGTTAATAAGGAAAATGTCTTTAAGGAAACAATTCCAGTGTTTTTTTTTTTTAAACCATCAGGCACTTTAAAGTTTTTCAAATAACTGCTATTGTTCTCAAAGTAAGAGTGACTTTGGCATGGTCAAGAGCTTATGGGTGGTTGGTCATATTTGGGTTGCAGAGAGCCCTTTACTTAGAGCCAGATAGCCTGGATTTGAAGCTTTGCAACCTGGGGCATGGAGGAGATTGGAGGGCTGGGTGTGGCATTTCTCTGAGCCTTCATGTCCTCATCTTCCAAAAGGGGAATGATGTATCTTGATTCTTAAATGTCAGCATGGATAAGAATCACTGCAACAGCTTGTTAAAGCAGATTCTGATTTTGGAGGCTTGGGGTGGGAACCACAGAATTTGTGTTTCTGACAGGCCCCCAGGGGATGCTTTTGCTGGCTGGCTGTGGACCCCACTCTGAGTGGCACTGAGTCAGTCAGTTATGTGAATAGGGACATAGTAGTGGACTGCATCAAGAAGGTGATGCGTGATTATTTCCAACAGATGATTTTGCAGGTGGCTCTCCATCCCTGTATCCTATAACCTAAGGGGAAAATAGGTTATTCTGTGTGGATCATTTACTTTCTGAGGAAATAGTTTTTTATGAAATTAACTCATTGTTTTTAAAAAATTCTAGCTTGGCTTTTTTATAGTACCAGATAACCTGGTTCTGTCATTTTCCATTTCTTCAGAATTTTGTATCTGAGAGTGGACTTGAGGTTGGCAAGGGAGATGAGAGGATTCTGGGAGAGCTGATTGTCCTGTGCTTCCCCCACAGCAGCAGACGGAGTGGCAGCGGTACTTACGGCAGAGCTTGGAAGTGGTGGCCAAAGTGATGGAGCTCCTGCCCACGCACGCCTTCTCCACACTGGTAATGTGCTGTCTGGGGAGTGGAGAGTGGAGCATGGCTTGTTGACTCCTCTCTCTCTCTCCCTCTCCCCTTTTTCCCCCCTATATGTAATTTTTAAAAACAGAATAATAATTACCATTACTGAAGCTCAAACTAAACAAATGTTAACATTTCCACAAAATATTAAACCAACTTGTGGAACCCTGTTTAGTCTTGGATATAATAGGAATTTGACTAATGTCTTAATACTTTTATCAGTAGCTTGCAAGTGTCCAGGCTGAGTGGGAGCTGTTACTTATAGATGTTACATTGCTGAAAAGCTGGCCTTTGTAAAGCTCGCTCTTGGCAAATTGCTAGCTTTCTCTGCCTGTGTCTATACGTGCTGGAATCTTTCGTTGTAAGGATTGATTCCCTTCCCTAAATGGTGTTTGTTATTCAAAGAGATTTCATTAAATTCCTCTCTTCTTCAAGGCAAAGCAGTTATTAGAGTCATCTTTCTTTCTTTTTTTTTTTTTTTTTTTTGACGGAGTATTGCTCTGTTGCCCAGGCTGAAGTGTGTAGTGACACAATCTCGGCTCACTGCAACCTCTGCCTCCTGGGTGCATGCAATTTTCCTGCCTCAGCCTCTCGAGTTGCTGGGACTACAGATGTGTGCCACCACGCCTGGCTAATTTTGTGTATTTTCAATAGAGACCAGATTTCACCATATTAGCCAGGATGGTTTCGATCTCCTGACCTTGTGATCCACCCGCCTTGGCCTCCCAAAGTGCTGGGAATACAGGTGTGAGCCACCGTGCCTGGCCACAAGGTCATCTTTCACGTTGAATGACGCTGCTATACTTGTGTTCTCTCCTGGAAAGCTTCGTTTTCTTTCGCCATTTGCCTTTCTTAAGGGCTGTCATGTTTTAATCTTATTGGTGAGTACAGCAGCTTGAGAAAGAAAGATGCAGCTCTGGTTATGACGTCCTGACTGCTACTTGAGCAAGGGAACTGACTTCCAAATAATTTGGCCCATCTTTTCACTTTGCCGTGTACTTTAATAAGGCATATCTGATATTTTCTCTCAAGGGTAGAGGTTCCCTTGAATTTGAAGGGAGATAGGGTCCCTTTTCAGAGTTCTAGAAGGTGTAGATCATTTCAGGGTTTGATCTCTATTAGAATGTAATAGTCATACCACAGTGTCCTTTGCTTTAAAAGAAAAAAAAAAGGTCAAACTGATATGTTTTCTTTCTTATTCTGTGTATTCATTGGTGGTTTCAACTGTAGAAACTGTAGTGGGGGGGCACTGAAGAGGGGTCATAGCTTTTTAGCTGCATTTAAAGTTTCCTAGAGAAAAGGTTTTGATTCTGTCCCTCGCCCCATAGGTGCTTGTAATGTTTTATTGTTAAAAATACTATTAAAACTTGGATTTATGACTTAAACATTTTTTTTTTTTTGTTTCTTTGTTTTTAGTTCCCAGTTCTTCAGGACAATTTAGAAGTTTATTTGGGATTACAGCAGTTTATAGTTACTTCAGGGTCAGGTAAACTGATTTTTATTTTCTAATTTAACCAAACATTCAAAAAACCACCGGACTGGTATTTCATTACTGCTGCTTTTGCTGTTGGAACATTATTTCTTCCCTGCAGCCTTTCCACTGGCATCTCTCCCCACTTCTAAACAGGGAATGTTTTTAAAGGCTTATGATAAAAAGAAGCTGTTGGGGAAGGTAAAAGATGAGGTCATGACAGTGTATTCTAAGGAGGTGTTTGGAAAAGAACTGATTTGGAGTAAAGAGATAGAACTTACTGAAAACCCTTTAATATTTCCTTATGTCCTTTAGACCAGCAGGTGCACTAGGGAGAACATGGCCTTGTGCTTTCCTGTTTCCTGCTCACTGTAGAATCGGAAGGCCATAGCGCAGCTGATGGCCCGTGGTCCCCGCGCCCCCTGCACACATTGTGAGTGGCCCTAGGGGCTCTGACCAGAGCTGGTTGGAAAGGCTTTTGGCTGCTGTTTACAGGCCCTGCCTGCTTAGGGTTTAGGGTTAGCTTTCTTTGTTATTTTGTTGATTAACAATAATAGTAATAGCTTCCATTTGCAGCCCTCATTACATGCCAGGCACTGTGTTATTGACTTATGTTATTTAATTCTCTCCATTGTCCTGTGAGGTATAAGGGCTATTACTAGTTACCCCTATTTTATGTAAGAGGAAATTGATGTTCAGAGATGTTAATTTACCCAGAGTCCCATGGCTTGTTGGTACTAGTCGCATGGTGGTGTAATAGGGAATGATAAAAAATTGAAATAGCTAACACCTGACATTTATTTTTGTCAACTGAAAACACCAGTAGCTGAAAGCCACATGTGTCCTCCCAACCCCGTCAGCTGCTGTGCGCCACTTCCTTCATAGCGTGCTTCTTACAGGACCTGTCCCGGCCCTGGCGTGCAGCCCCTGTGTTGGGTAACTGCTGTTTCAGCTCAGCACAGAGCTGCCCAGTGTGGACCCCGTCTCCTGGGCGACCTTATGATTCATGGCAGAGCCTCCATGGGAGCTCTTTCCGAGGCTTCCCTTCTTGGTAGCCCTGTGACAGCTGGTTTCCATGACTGTATAAGCTTCTAAATAATCTAGTGGGCCCCAGGAGGTTGACGGGACTTGGCATGACCTGAATGTAGGCCCTGGCTTTGTAGATAGGGTAAGAACTTTAAAAAGATACTTTTCAAAACAAACACACCTGTAGAATGTGCTGTCACCACTAATGAAAATCATTTGACTGTGTAGAAGTGCTACAGATGCTTCCAGAAGCCATTCTTGGGAATAATTGTGCCCAGGTGGTCTTCCCTTCAGGACCACTATTCAAATTAGAATGTACTCAGCACCCTGAAGGCACTATATTTGACCTATTAAAAAAAATCGAGCTGGTGCTCTTTCCTCCCCACATTGACTCTTCAGTGTCCTGTTTGCTGTTGTAGCTGATGCTTTTACATTCTGCTGCGTCTGTCTTTAGGTGAAAGTCTAGTGAATCTGAAACCCTATTTCTGGGACATAGCTGATAATTCTGAGCTCCTCACCCTAGAAGGATAATCTGATTTATTTTTCCCTAAATGAAATACCGCATACCTGCTTTCACTAAAGCCTATTGACTGGCAATTTCACAGAGCTCGGCTCTTCCAGATCATTTATAAATCTCATCCTCAGCACTGATCCTTGGCTTGTACTCCAGTGGCAAAACCTCTCAGGCCAGAGAAATGCTTATTTCCTGTTTTAAAACGAGCTCTCTCATCCATGACGAAGCATTCCCCAATTTTCGGTGGCTCAGAAGCCAAGTTTCCAGTGCAAAGGCTATTAACAAATGGAAACTCTGAGTACATTTTTTCCCCTGGTTCCCATAGCCATTTCCCCCCTCAAATAACCACCATGTCACACCAGTCAGTAAGCCTTATCCCTCAACAGCAACCGTGCTCTCTTGTCCCCGATAGGCTCTGGCCTCTCCTTCATTTGCATTTACTTTCTCACCCAGCCTTTAATTCTTGAGTCTCCACTGGAACCTGTGTAAACGGGCGCCAGCCATGATTCTTGCCCGCTCTTGGTGCAGTGACCGTGTAGGACAATGGGATACATGTTTTGGCTGGCAGTGAGGCCTGCAGGGTGGTTACCCAGCCTGGAAGCCTCCCATTTTTCCTTTGTCAGTGCATTTGGATTCAGAAGCTCCTGTGTGCGTCTCACTGTTTCCCCTCCTG
Organism: Sapajus apella; assembly: GCF_009761245.1. Classification (NCBI taxonomy): domain Eukaryota; kingdom Metazoa; phylum Chordata; class Mammalia; order Primates; family Cebidae; genus Sapajus; species Sapajus apella. Next base: position 14,368,857 of record NW_022436991.1, on the reverse strand, counting down.
CTGCTGTGCCTGCCTCCACTTCCCTGTCAAGACCAAGGCACAGCTTGTGTTGCTGGACCACATCGGCTGCTTTGTGCTGCTCTGGTTTCTGGCAGGTCGTCCTTTGCTCTCTCTTTCTTTCCTACCTTATGTGGGTTAAGAAACCCTCATTAGTGATGTTCCCCTTGCGCCTCACTGATGTCGGCACGTGGCCCCGAAACCTCCATTCTGTATTTGGCTTCTGCCGCCCCTCATTGAGACAATATTTCTCCTCTAAGTAACCCTTTAACTTTTCTGGCGACCCATGCAAACTTTCCTAAGGGATTATTTTGTCTACAAAATGCATTGTCTCTTCTGCTTGGGTCCATTTATGATTTATGATTATGATTTGTTTGTTCTCTCAGAGGGAAATGTCTCAGTGCTAATTTTTATACCTTCCCTCCACCTCCCTCAACTTCTCAAAAAGAGAAGACTAGATTTTTTTCCCCCAGGGCAGTGATTTGCCAAGGAACTGTTCTTTGGATGTGGTTTATGTCATACCTAGACAGCTTCAGATGACTTGGTTTATGGAAGATAGGACTTCCGTGTGGCCATGATGTTTTGTCCCTCCAAACCTTTCAGCATTATTCTCATTTGAAGGTTCTACTTTGCAGATGTTCTGTGCTTTTGTGGGGAAATCTGAGCGTTGGCCAGACAGAAGAAAGTGTGGGTGGATCTGAACAGCTTATCATAGTGGGACGCCTGGCCTGTCCCCTCAAGTTTAGTTGATGCCCTGCATGACTTTTGTGCTGGTGATATTAGGTTTCTAGGCTGGAGGAGGGTGTCAAGTATAGAGAACTGGATTTGGGGTATTTACCGCCCATGTGATTGTCTGTCTTGCAGATAGAGCAGGAAAGAACCAGTTATAATTTTGATGGACGTGGATCTTAGATACACATATGTATGAAGTGGAACTGTATGGAATTGCAGTTTTGTTGGGTCAGAAGTGATCAAGTGTCAACAGTTTCATATTGTTAAAACTCACAGTTTAAAACACACACCCAGCACTTCCAAGCTCTTTTCCGTCCTAGGTACTAGATGCTAGATACCTATAGTTTTCATCCTAGGTACTGCTCTTTGCTAGACAAATTAGGACAAGTTGGGAGGGATCAGGATGGCAAGGATTCTCAGGAGGGTAACGGCAGGGAGGGAAGGGACCCAGGGCTGTATTTCAGCCAGGAGGAGATTTGGAAGGATGCCACCCCCATGTTCACATCTCCCCAGGGCTGTCCTGCTGTCAGCAGGTTTTGGCTTGTTCTGTGTTCTACCCTCAAGGAGTGGGCCAGGGATGATGATGAAGAACCACAGGGAGACATATTTTACTCGTGTTTCTTATCAAGTGGTCCAGAGACAGAAGGGCTCCCTTGAGCTCCCTAGCAGTCAGCTGAGACCCACTCCTGCTGTGTCAGTGAGAAGGACTTGAATTAGACCTACAGGTCTCTGTTCCAGCCTGAAAATTCTTACTGTCTTTTGTGGACATTTGTGAAGAGAGGGATCCAAAAGCTAAGCAAGTGACTGAATTGAGGGAGGATATTTTTATCCTTCATCTTCGCATCCTCCTTGCCCAGTTTGGAGAAGTTGTGTTGAAAGTAAGGAAATTTCAGACCTTAGTAAGTCACTAATTCTTTGTTATTTATAATAATTACAAATACTCAACGATGTTCTATAGCTTAGAGTGTAATATATAATAGTGACACTGAGGCTTAGGAGGGTTGTATGAGGTACCGATCCTGGTAGTGGCAGGGAATCTGTATGTTTGGAATCCGAATCCCAACTATTTCATACTGTGTCACCTCCCAGACTTCAAGGATGGAGTGCTAAGTGCACGCCTGCTCTCTTAGCAGGGGCAGGTCCAAACTGTTGTTCCTTGGAGACTGCATTCTGAGATAGGGCGCTATTTAAAAGGCAACAGATTCGGAGTTGCATAGATTTAGTGTAGAACACCAACCTTGCCCTGGAAATGTGACACATGCTGGGCAAATTCGTGGCCCTCCCTGGGTGCACCTCCTTGTATGTAACAGTGGTGGTGTGAGGACCTTACAGGGTCAAAAGGAATCCACGTTAGCACACCCCAGGCTGTCTGTCCCTCTTCCCCACTCTGTCTCCGTCCCTGGCCTCTGGAGCACAAATGTTGTAGTGTTAGGTGGAGGCTGGGCCCAGTTTCCCTGCTTAGTACTGCGAAGCGGCTGGTGGGTTCCTTTGTTTTGAGAATTGGTTTTGCTGCGTGTGGCTTGTTGGACGAGCTGTTATCTGTAGTATCTAAAGCGTGCTCTTCCTGTGAAAAACCGTCTGGGGTGTTGTGTTCCAGGACACAGGTTGAACATCACTGCGGAGAACGACTGCCGGCGGCTGCACTGCTCCCTGAGAGACTTGAGCTCCCTGCTGCAGGCCGTGGGCCGCCTGGCCGAGTACTTTATCGGGGATGTGTTTGCTGCGCGGTTCAATGATGCCCTCACAGTCGTGGAGAGGTAGGCTGGCGGTTACCTTATGGAGCTCTTCCTTCTTCAGAGCTCAGTTTACCTTCTTGTGTGAGGGGCAGCATATTGCCAAATAGCTTCCGCTCTGGCCCCAGGTAAATCTAGGCTCTGCCACATACCAGCTGATATGGAACAAGTTACTTAACCTCTCTGAACTTCAGGTCCCTCATCTACAAAATGAAGTAGAATTAGTTTCCTGTAGGTTTAGTGTGAGAATTAAATGAGATAAAGCACTCAGCACTGTAACTAGCACAGAACAAAACACCCGATCAGCTATTTAAGCTATTGTTTCTTTGAAGAGCTTGTGTATAAATGTAAACACAGTTGTAGACCCAGGAGAAACCAGGGGAGGTCAGTCTTCATGTCTTTCCTCATAGGATAAAGGGACATTAAGAAGGCTCTACTGTTAAGGAGTCAACTCCACTGTCCAAGTAGGCAGCTAGATGCCCAGGATAGGGCTTTTTGTGGGTTTTCCAGTCCCATTAGGGCCTTGGCAGTGAAAGCTGGGTAGCCTCCACGCCTGGCCTGAAAGGTGGTTCCCAGCCTTTCACCACTGGGCTCCTTTTCTTCTCCTTCCTCATGGGCCTCACACCAGGATTACAGCTACACTTGCTGAGGAACACTTCATTCTACCCAGTCACCAGTTCCTCCTCCCTCTTTCCCTCAAAAAACCCAAGATGTAAGTGATAGGGCATTTAGATTGTTTCAGGGCAGCTGTTGAATTGGTTAGATCAAAACTGAGTAGATGTGGATCCAGCCCAAAGCCAAGACATCTGATGCTTTGACTGGCCTAGCAGCCGCATCACTGGTCATGTGCAGAGGGGAAATGAGCCTCAGGAGCCTGGGTGTGTGCATGCCAGACTTCGCTGCAACATCTTCGCTGACAAGCAGAGATAGCCGAGGGGCTGACATCCCTTAAAAGTCAGATTCATGTTAATAATAAACGGAGCACACAGTAGTAGGATGTTTTCTGTGTTTTTGCACACATTCTTTCATTTTGTTCTGTACTTCGAGAGACAGGCATTGCTGTTTTATTTTTGAGTACATGGTGGCTCAGTGATGTGTGTGCCTTGCCTTGGTTCACACAGTCCCTGGGAGGGAGGGTGGATTTTAACGGTTTCCTGGGTCCACATGTTTTGCTCTTTCCAAACGCAGTGTTTCTGCTACCAGTCCGTTTCTCCTCTTCTTCCTATGCTGGGCCCATTTGCACGGTGGTTTAACAGGGATAAGACATGTCTTTCTGTCTGAAATCCAAAGATAAGAAGTTCATTGTTTGAATTTACTCTGTTAAGCAATATAGATATATCTGTCAGTCCTCTCAGCTTTGTAGTGAGTTGATATCTCAAAGATCTGGAATCATTTGATAGGTCCTTATAATATACACATCTTTCTGCACTGCTTAGATTGCAAGCCCAGTGCTTAAACATACTTGCTTTAATATTTTGTCTTCATTTAGAATAAAATGTGAGAGAAAGCTCTTAGGACTACATAACCTTAATAGCCAGTATGATTAGCAGTGTTTCCGTTTATTGGTTGCATAAAACAAAGCTAATATTGAAACTGCTAAACATAGACACATTAAAAGATGTTTGGAAATCCATTTTTAGTGTACAACAGAATTTAGAGTTAAACCCCAGGTACATATTGGAGTATTGCTTTCTGATAATAATTGTTCTGATCACAAAGACTTCGTGGGACTTCAGGAACCTTAGTTCTCTCATCCTCACTTTCTTGACTGGCCGGAAATGCTCCATTCTCATTGCTCCCCAGCAATCAGTTTGTATTTGTAACAAGCTCCTTAGTTGATTGTTATGCTGGGACAGAGACACACACTGCCTTCCCTGTCAGCTGCTCCCAGGTTTCCATGCAGAGTAGGCACAGAGAGAAACTAGCCAGGTCTTGAGGTTTTCCCCCTTCACTCAGAAAGGAATGTCTTTTAACTCCAGGAATGGTGGCTCACCTGTAATCCCACTACTTTGGGAGGCTGAGGCCAGCAGACCGCTTGAGTCCAGGAGTTCAAGACCAACCTGGGCAACCCTGTCTCTACTAAAAAGACAAAAAAATCTAGCTAGGCATGGTGGCATTCACTTGTAGTCCCTGCTACTGGAGGGGGCGCTGAGGTGGGAGGATCACTTGAGCCGGGGATGTTGAGGCTGCAGTGAGCCAAGACCACTGCACTCCTCTGGCCTAGGTGACAGAGCAAGACCGTGTCTAAAAAAAAAAAAAAAAAAAAAAAAAAAAGGGGGGGGGGGAAGAGAAAGGAATGTCATTCTGTTTGTAATGAAAGAGACATTTCCCATTTCCTACTAGGTTGAGCTATTAGTTACTGTGTTTAATGCTCATTAGTATCCAGTGAGCCCTTGAGCAACCAATGGACTCAACAACTTGCTTCTGAAAGAATCGTACTTGAACATAAAACACCTCCGCCTATTCTAGAAATATTGGCTCCTCTCATCTCCCAGATTTTATCAAACATTTTCAAATTCGAAGAAAAGTCGAAAGAATTGTACAGGGAATACCCATATACCCACCACAGAGATTCTACAGTGGACAGTTTGCTGTATTTTATTATATATCTATCCATCTGAAACATTTCCTTTTAGAAATGATTTTAAATACAGGCTAAGATGGTTTTATCATTATAAATTTTATAGAAAAGCCCGTGTCATCCTATTTTGATAAACTGCCGAAAGATCACACACACACACACACACACACACACACACACACACACACACACACGAGACAGGGTTTTGGTCTCACTGTGTTACCCAGGCTGGAGTGCAGTGGCATGATCCTAGCTTAGTTCATCTTCAACCTCCTGGGTTCAAGCAATCCTTCCATCTTAGCCGCTCCCAAGTAGCTGAGACTGTAGGCATATGCCACCACATCTGGATGAAATTTAAAAAGACAGAGTCTTACTGTGTTTTCCAGGCTGGTCTGGAACTCCTGGCCTCCAGTGATCCTCCCACCTTGGTACCCCAAAGTGCTGGGATTACAGGCATGAGCAACCACACCCTGCCTGTTTTTTAAAAACTATATTTTTTTCTCCTCATTTATAAAAGCATTATGTATTCACTGTAGACAATTTGGATATAAAGAAGAATGAGGGAAAAATCATCCATAATCTACCCACTCCATCCTCCCCCTAAAACAGGTGGTACCAATAAGCATATTCTGGTGAAAATTCTTCCTGCCTTCTGTTAATAAATGAACATTTATGATCTATTCTGTATATATATTTAGTACAACCATGTTGTGTTTAAACCATCTTGACTATTTATCATTAAATATGCCTGTAAGCATTGTTTTTATTGTATGTATTACATTGTATTACATCCTCTGCATTGGAATTGTTTTCAAAATTTTTGACACCTTAAATAAGGCTTTAGTTAATGTGCTTGTATATAAATCTTTATGCATGTCTCAGATTATTTCCTTGGCATAAAATTGAAGGTCTGGTCTTGATTCTTTTTCATATATGGAAAGAGTCTGCCCTTAGGCTCTTTGTTGGTGCCTTGTCTGTTTTGTCTGTCTTGGTGCATAAGCTGAATGTTCTTGTTTACCTGCCTCTTTGCCAACAGGTTGGTCAAAGTCACTCTGTACGGATCTCAGATAAAACTGTACAACATTGAAACTGCGGTGCCATCAGTACTGAAACCTGACCTCATTGATGTGTAAGTCCAGAGTTTGATGTTTGTGCGTTGTTAGGAAAGACCTTGCCCCCAATCTCCAACTGATTTTATTGAGGAAAAGGAACAGTAGTGGCTGCCGTGAATGGGGAAAATCTCTTAAACTTCAAACCTAGAGAGATTTTTTGACTATATTTCTGGGGTGGAGAGGGTTGGAGAAAGTGGAATTAGGTGAGAGCTGGGATGGAGATTCTATGGAGTAGGCATTTCACTCACCTCCTGCCTGTGTGAGACAGTCACGCAGGCAGGAGGTGAGTACTCCGTGTGGTGCAGGAAGAGACTGGATGGGTGTGTGGGACTAATGGGGAACACCTCAGATGCCATCAGTCTTTCCAGTAAATCATTGACTGAAAATGTAGGACACCGTAAGATACAGAAGAATGCTTGAGAACATGTTTGCTCAGAGATTCTGATTTTAGCAGAATGGCATAAGGCTATCAGGCTCTGGTATTTGCATATTAAACAAGAACCTCAAGTTATTTTGAAGCAGGACATCTAGGGACCACACTCTACAGAAACTCTACAGATGACATGGGACGGTATTAGGAAAGTGACATATGGAAGGACAGGGACTGGAGATGGGGCAGTATCCCAGAGATTTCACTCCCCAGAAGGCTTGCTTTAGACTAGAGCAGGGGGTTGGAAAACTATGGCCTTTGCCAAATCTGGCTTACTGAATGCTTTTGTAAATAAAGCTTTATTGAAACACAGCTACATTCATTCGTTTACATATGGTCTAGGACTGCTTTTGTACTACAGCAGCAGAGTAGAATAGTTTTGATAGAGTGTATATGTGCCCTGCAAATCCTAAAATATATACACTCTGGTTTTTACAGAAAAGGTCTGCTGACTCCTGCTGTAGAGCATTCTTGAGCTGCAGATTAGGTAAATGATGGAAAGAGAATTTTCCTATGGTAGTTTTAAACTTTAAAAAAATACATTGCTTTCCTTTTTGACAATTTAGAGAAAGTTGTAAAGCGTCTCCCAAAAAAGATGCCAGTTTGCTTATAAATACAAAAACTTGTACACAATTTCAGGAGTTTCAGAGCCCCTCCTTTCAGCCCTGAGGAGCTCTACAGATGTGGTAGATTGACTGAAATTCTTACTCCTCAGGCTGACTTTGATGTCCTTTCTCCTAATTTTGATATTTAGAACTTAAAGGGTTAACATGATTCTAAATACAAAATAAAAATTTAAATATAAAATACAAAATAACCGTGTGGTCACTATGAATTTCAAACTTTGAGTAACTATATTTTCTTAAAGTACTAGCATATTTTCTTACCCAACTTCTTATTTTGAAAAAGTTCAAACCTATAGAAAATGGGAAAAAGTGTGGCTGGGCGTGGTGGCTCACGCCTGTAATCCAACCACTTTGGAGGCCAAGGTGGGTGGATCACCTGAGGTCGGGAGTTCAAGACCAGCCTGGTCAAAATGGTGAAACCCCGTCTTTTAAAAAAAAGAGAGAGAGAGAAAATGGGAAAAAGAGTAGAATAAACACCCATGGACTTTCAGCCTAGAGTAATCAATGATAAATATTTTGCCACATTGGCTTTTGTTTCTTGTGCCCTCTCTACACACATGCACACAATATATGATGATGATGATTTTTTGCTGAGCCATTTGAAAACTGCACAGCTGGGCATGGTGGCTCATGCCCTTAATCCCAGCACTTTGGGGGGCTGAGGCGGGTGGATCACTTGAGGTCGGGAGTTTGAGTCCAGCCTAACCAACATGGTGAAACCCCGCCTCTACCAAAAAATACAAAAATTAGCCAGGCATGGTGACCCTGGCCTATAGTCCCAGCTACTTGGGAGGCTGAACAAAGAGAATCACTTGAACCTGGGAGGCGGAGGTTGCAGTGAGCTGAGACTGCTCTCCAGCCTGGGTGACAGAGTGAGACCCTGTCTCAAAGAAAAAAGAAAAAGAAAGAAAATGAATTGCAGACAACATGTCACTTTACCTGTAAATCCTTCAGCCTAGAAATAAGTTCATTCAGCTTCATAACTGTGATAACATTATCAGCCCTCAAATAATTTCATACAATAACGTCACCTCATATGTAGTCCATATGCAGATTTCTTCAGTTGTTCCAGGAATGTTTTTATAGCTTTTTTTTTCTTGGATACAAGTCTAACATGAGCCACACATTAAATGTATATCCTGTAATCTAGAACAGTTCACCCAGTTGTGTTTGTATGTCTGCACGTGCATGTGTGTATGAGAGTGACTGAGACCTTTTGCAGATCCAGACCTCAATTTCTTTTTAAAGCATATCCTGCAATCTGGATTTGTCTAATTATTTCCCTTGTATTAGATTCAGTTTAAACATTTTTAGCAAGGCTTCTGCCTAGGCAACGATGTGCCTTTCCTCTTGCATCATGTCAAAGGCTGTTAATATCAAATTTCCCTATAATTGTTGATGCAGAGTTTGATTTTAAAGTGGTGTCTAGGCTGGGCAGAGTGGCTTATGTTTGTAATCCCAGCACTTTGGGAGGCTGAGGTGTGAAGATTGCTTGAGGCCAGGAGTTTGAGAGGAGCCTAGGCAACATAGTGAGACCCTGTCCCTAGGGGGAAAAAAATAATTAGCCAGACACAGTGGTGCATGCCTATGGCCTCAGCCACTTAGGAGGCTGAGCCAGGAGGATTACTTGACCCCAGGAGTTGGAGGCTGCAGTAAGCTATAATCACGCCGCTGCACTCCTGCCTGGTCAACAGAGTGAGACCCTGTCTCAGCAACATAAATAAGTAAATAAAGTGGTATCTGCCTGTATCCTAATTCTGTCTACTGAAAGGCCATAGAAACAATAAGACTCCAGTAGCAATCTTACCCCTTATCCCCAGGTCTTGGTTTCTCAAATCCATTCTCCAGAGTGCCTTGGAGAAAAAGCTCAAGTCTGGGGCAGGGTGGTGGTGGAAAATCTTGCTGAGTCTGCAAGTAAAGAAGTGCTCAGTGAATGTTGGGAACATGTGAAGAGGATGCAGGGGCCAGCTTGAAAGGGTTCTTCCAGGTATAATGAGTTATACCAGTTTCAATGAAAAGAATCCAGGCATTCAAAGTGATTAACAGGCCAGGCCAGGTGCAGTGCCTCACGCCTGCGATCCCAGCCCTTTGGGTGGCTGAGGCAGGAGGATCGCTTGAAGACAGGAGTTTGAGACCAGCCTGGCCAACATAGTGGGATCCCGTTTCTACAAAAAATACGAAAATTTGCCTGGCATGGTGGCATGTACCTGTAGTCCTAACTACTTGGGAGGCTGTGGCAGGAGCCCAGGAGGTTGAGGCTGCAGTGAGTCATGATCGTGCCACTGCACTTCAGCCTGGGCAACAGAGCATGATCCTGTTTCAAATAAACAAACAAATAAACACAAACCCAAAGCAATTAACAAAAAAAGGACGAGAGAGAAGGGAAACTGTTTTCTTAGAGAAGAATGCCAACTAATGAGCAGAAAAGGAAAGATAGAAAAATTACCAACTCACAATGACCAATGTGATACTGATTTAGGCAGGGATCTTTAATAGGTGCCCAGACCATGAAGAACAGTGTCTTTGTGTCACCTGATAGTAGTATCACCTTACAGCTTACTAATTATTACCGAAAGGTAGTTATGTTTAGGTACGTTAGAAGGCCTGGTGTTTTGAAGCTCCAAGACAGCTGTTTCTGCTTGCCTAAGATTGATTATCATATTTGATAAACTGCACACTTTTTTGATGTATATTTTGTTGCATGTACGATGCAATCAGTACAGTCTTTGCTGAAACCAGGCACAGTCTTTGCCACCTCAGTTATCCCCTAGCCAGGTAGAATGTATGGTGCAATGGAAACTTAAAAATCTTACATCAAAGCTGTTTTTAAAGCTGTCATACCTGGTAGTTTTCTGCACTTTGGTTTGCAGCTATGAATGTTAAATTTGTACTAGTTCTGAAATCAACATGTCATCACTTAAGTTCTTTGATTTTGCTTTTATAATTTACCTTGCTCTTAGGTGAGCATGTGTCACAGAAAGATTTGAGCAGACATTTACTAACTACCTCTGTGTTCTCGTCAGTGGTGGCAATATTTAGATGATGAATATCTTAGTTTTTAGGTTCTACGTGAACCAGTAAATGATTTCTGTGCTGTTGCCCATGTCTTAGAACAGCCAGTGCAGTGGATGCAATTCTTACCTCCTATAAAAATGAGTTGACCACTAATGTATTTTCACCTTAACCTTTAAAATCACATCTTCTTTTCTTTCTGCAGGCATGCTCAGTCCCTGGCTGCGCTGCAGGCTTACTCTCACTGGTTAGCGCAGTATTGCAGTGAAGCTCACCGGCAGAACACGCAGCAGTTTGTGACACTCATCTCTACTACCATGGATGCAATCACACCTCTAATCAGCACCAAGGTCTCGAAATAGCAAAGCCTACACCTTTTATCTAACTCTCCGTCTCTCCTTCTGTTCCTATACCCATTTACTAGAAAATCTAAATAGAACACAGAGTTAGAGCCATAAATCTTTCCATGGTTGTACAACTGCGTTATTTCATGTTCCTTTTTAGTTGTAGCCCACGTGCATTCTAATACAACTTTACTTTTTTAGTTCTCTAAGTTTCACATGAATACATGCTCATTGTGAAAAAGTAAAATATTGCTTAGGTTTCCAGGCTAGAAAGTTGTGATACTCCAGTCCCTGCCTCTGAAACATTTTCCTTCTGGCGGTAAGCGTGGTTGGGCATTTGGTTGTGCAGGTACACCTCGTTTTATTGCAATTCCCTTTATTGCGCTTCGCAGAGACTATGTATTTTCCAAATTGAAGGCTTATGGCAACCCTGCATTCAGCAAATCTGTCAGCACCATTTTTTCAACAGCATGTGGTGCTTCCATGTGTCACATTTTGGTAATTGTTAGAATATTTCAAACTTTTTCATTACTGTATCTTACAGTGATTTGGGATCAGTGATCTTTAATGTTACTATTGTAATTAAAAAACCGAAGAAGGCAAACATGATTGATAAATATGTGTTCTGACTGCCCCAGTGACTGGAGGCTTCCCCATCTTACTGTGTTTAGGCCTCCCTACTCCCTGAGACATTTAATAACCCTACAATGACCTCTATGTATTCAAGTGAAAGGAAGAGTCACATGTCTCTTACTTTAAATCAAAATCTAGAAATGATTAAGCTTAGTGAGGAAGGCATGTCAAAAGCCAGGACCCACTAAAGGCTCTTGAGCCAAACAGCCAAGTTGTGAATGCAAAGGAAAAGTTCCTAGATTAAAAGTTCGGCTCCAGTGAACGCAAGAGTGATGAGAAAGCAAAACAGCCTTGTTGCTGATACGGGGAATGTTTCAGTGCTTTGGATTGACCAAACCAGCCACAACATTCCCGTAAGCCAAAGCCAGATCAATTCTGTGAAGTCTGAGAGAGGGGAGGAAGCTACAGAAGAGAAGTTGGAAGCTAACACAGGTTGGTTCATGATGAGGCTTAAGGAAAGAAGCCATCTCCATAACATACAAATGCAGGGCGAAGCAGCAAGTGCTGATGGAAAAGCTGCAGCAAGTTCTCCAGAAGCTCTAGATAAGATCATTGATAAAGGTGGCTACACTAACCAACAGATTTTCATTGTAAATGAGACAACTTTATATTGGAAGAATGTGCCATCTGGGACTTCCATAGCTAGAGAGGAGGACAGGCCAACTCTTGTCAGGGTGTAACTGCAGATCTTGGAGCCAGTGCTCATGTGTCACTCTGAAAATCGTAGGGCCCTTAAGAATTACGCTGAATCTACTTCGCCTGTCTCTATAAATGGAACAACAAAGCCTGAATGACAGCACCTGTGTTTACATCATGGTTTACTGAATATTTTAAGCTCATTATTGAGACCTGCTCAGAAACAAAGATTCCTTTTGAAATACTACCGCCGATTGGAATGCACCTGGTTACCTAAGGGCTCTGATGGAGATGTTCAGAGATACTGATGTTTCCATGCCTGCTAACACAACATCCATTCTTCAGTTCCGCAGCCCGTGGATCAAGGAGTAATTTTGCCTTTCAGGTCTTATTATTTCAGAAATACATTTCATAAGGCAATAGCTGCCATAGATAGTGGTTCCTCCAGTGGATCTGGGCAAGTAAATTGAAAACCTTCTGGGAAGGATTCACCATTCTAGATGCCATTAAGGACATTCTTGATTTACAGAAGCAGATCAAAATAACAGTGTTAATAGTAGTTTGGAAGAAGTTGATTCTTACCCTCATGCATGACTTTGAGGGGTTCAGGACTTCAGTGGAGGAAGTAGCTGCAGGTGTGGAAAGAACAAGAGAACTAGAAGTGGACCCTGAAGATAGGGTGGAATTGCTGCAATCTCGGTATCAAACAGAAGAGGACTTGCTTCTTATGCATGAGCAAAGAAAGTTGGTTTTTGAGATGCGGTCGACTGGTGAAGATGCTGTGAACATTGTTGAAATAACAACAGAGGATTAGAATAACACATAAACTCAGTTGATGAAGCAGCAGCAGGGTTTGAGAGGACTGACTCCAACTTCTAAAGAAGTTCTGCTGTGGGCAGAATGCTGTGAAACAGCACTGCATGCTCTGGAGAAATATTTCATGAAAGGAAGTCCGTCGATGCAGCAAACTTCATTGTTGTCTTATTTTAAGGAATTGCCATACCTACTCCAACTTTGGACAACCAGCACCCTGTTCAGTCAGCAGGGATCACCTTCAAGGCAAGACCCTTCAGCAGCAAAAAGATTTCTGCTCTGAAGGCTCAGATGATTGTTAGCATTTTTAGCAATGAACTACTTTTTAATTAAGATATGTACATTGTTTTCTTAGACATAATGCTATTGCGCACTTTATAGACTACAGAATAGTGTAAACAAAACTTTCCTATGCGCTGGGAAACAAAACAATGTGTGTGCCTTGCGTTATTGCAATGTTTGCTTTATTGTGGTGGTCTGGGGCTGAACCTGCAGTATCTCCGAGGTATGCCTGTATATCCTTCCAGACTTTTTTCTCTTTTTATGTAATAAGGAGTAAATAAGTTTGTAGACAGCTAGAGATATAGCTGCTTTTGCCTAACAGTATGCCTTGGTTTTCCTTTACGTAATGTAGAGCAACTTCAGATTTTCAAAATGCCCAGCGCTTTTCTTTTGTGGGGATGTAAAATAATTTCCCTATTGATAGAAATGAGCTCCTTTTATGTTCATCTTACATATGCTAGTGGGCCTGTAGAATAGAGTCCTGGAAGTGGAATTACTGAGTCAAAGGTTATATCCATGTAACAACTGGACAGATTCTATTATGTTATCCCCAAGTCTGATGATTATATTACTAGAGCATATATGTGCTTATTCTTTGAATTTTTTCTTGTAGCTTTAGTCATATGTAGCATTTTATACATTTTAAACAATGTATTGTTTTAATAAGAACAATGTATTGCTTTCCATAAATTTATGTTGTATTTATAACTTTATAAAAGAGTTCTATCCCATCAGGAGTGTGTTTCCATTATTTTCCTAGCCATTGCTGGACTTCTAGGCTGCATCCCTTAAGAAAAAAAAAGTCATTACAAAGAATTCTGAAATGCATGCAGTCATGAATGTAGCTTTACCCTTTTGGGTAATCTTCTTAGAGTAAGTGGAGATTCAGGGTTAAAGGTTAGGAATATTTTGTGGCTCTGGGAAATCATAGTAATTTTTTTTCCTAAGTAATTCTGCCTGTCCTGACTTTTTGGTGCTGTTTTTACCATAGTCCTCCTACCTGCATTAGGTCTCATCTGTAACATGTTTTCTCCCTTGCTAATTTGAAAGTGACAGTGGTAATTGAACCAAGTATTTGATGGGCATGCCGAAGGAAAAGCAGTAAGAGAAACTGGCCTGAGTGTTAAGGTACAGAAAGGTTCAGGGCTCAGGGAGATCGTGGCTCTGCTGGAGCAAGAGGAATGAGGTGAAGAATCCCAGGACTTGGATGACATGCTGGGGAGTGTGCCAGGGGGTGTGCTTTAATAGCTGATAGAGAGCCACTGGAGACTCTGAGCTGAGAAGTGCCTGATGCCCGTGACTGTGAAGGAGGAGTGGGAGGAGGTGATAATGGCTTGCGGTAGGAGCTGTGGACATGACAGAGAAGATGGGCTTCTCTTGTGAGTCGTCATAGGAAAAATTCTTGAGCTAGATAGAGCCCAGGTGGTGTAATTTGAAAACCAAGAACCACACATAGCTTGTGGCTGCCTCAACAAAGTTCGAATCCCAGTCTCACAGGGATGTCATGAACCGACGTGCCCTCTTCCCTCTACAGGTCCAAGACAAGTTGCTGCTATCTGCGTGCCACTTACTGGTCTCACTGGCCACCACCGTGCGGCCCGTCTTTCTGATCAGCATCCCTGCAGTGCAGAAAGTATTCAACAGAATCACTGATGCCTCTGCCCAGCGACTTGTCAATAAGGTGAGGCCCCAGAGCACCCCCGACCCAGATCCCCAGGGCCGTGAGGCTAAGACCTGTGAAAGCTGAAGAAGAAGAGTCTGGCCTTTGATTTTGTACTCAGAGCTTACAGGCCATGCCAATGTAGACAGATTTCTTATGTGTGTGGCACTGACACAGCCTCACTGATTCTCATTGTGCCCATTCTAAGGCAGTCAGTGTGCTGATTCAGGCGTGGAAAAAAGCACCTCCCAGTGTGCAGAAAGGTTTTACTGCTTTGCAGCCTGGTGATTTTAGCCAGTGTTGCGAGTTCTCTTTGCATTCTTTCTGATTCAAACCAGTCTGGTTTATGTTGTCACTGTTATGTGCATGTTCTTTGGCGTTGAGAAGTGCTGGGCAAGGCCTTTTTCTTGCAATCCACAAAGGAGGCTCAGGCTAGAAGTTTAAAAACCGCCTAACAGGAGGAGGGCAGGAGGGCTTGAAACAGGTACCTAAGAGCACCGGGATGTGAGTGCGTTGCTTCTGACCTGGTGCTAGGGGTGTGGATTGTCAGGGGTTCTCCTGCAGTTCTGCTCTAAGTAGCTACTCAGAGGACTCAGAAGTTACCATCTGAGTGATGCCTGAGATTCAGTGTCTGCAGTGTTATTTCTTTCTCTCTAATGCTTCAAGTATGCGATTAAGAGAGGAAACAAGAGCCCCAGGAATGATGATTGAGGTTGGCAGTGGGTTGTGCTAGACCTAGACATGGTGTTAATACCATTTCATTTTCCTCTCCAATTTGCCTTCCAGTTGGACCAAAGGCCCTGCCCAGGTTGTAAGAAACGAGCCTGGGGGCTAGGGCTCAAAAGTGTGCAGCCAGCGGGTACCAAGGGCTGTGCCAGGCATGCTACTTGCTGTCTTTGGCTCATTGATCTCTGATGGATTCCTCTGGGGTTTCTTGTAGGCCCAGGTGTTGGTGTGCCGAGCTCTCTCCAACATCCTGCTGCTTCCGTGGCCAAACCTTCCAGAGAATGAGCAGCAGTGGCCTGTGCGCTCCATCAACCACGCCAGCCTCATCTCTGCACTCTCCCGGGACTATCGCAACCTGAAGCCCAGTGCTGTTGCCCCACAGAGAAAGATGCCACTGGATGACAGTAAGTGACCCCTAGGCTGGGACAGCCAGGGAAGGAGGTAGGCAGGCAGTGAACTTCTTTGCAGCAGATGAGATTTGCCCTGGAGGCTCCTGAGGTAATTGTTTTTGTCCACAGTCTCACAGAGGCTGAGCAGGAAGTCACACTCAGGGGTGGAATCCTGCTACCTATGGAATTCAGTTAAGACAGCAGGTGGACCTATTTCCTAAATGCAGACTGTCCCTTCTCTTATTTAAAATGTAAAAAATGCTGGAGCCCTAAGAAAAAATGGAAGACACTGGTGATGGTGCCTTCCATCGATAAAATATACTTAAAGTGGTTATTGATCTATTTCAGATGCTTATGTGAGCAAGCAGAGCAGTGGGAAAATGATGCGCTCAAGAACTGTCTTTGCAGATTGGTTTCAGCCTTTTTCCAAATACAGATACTGCAGAGGCTTTGAAATAGCTTGGTTTCTTTAAAAAAAATGGCATTTGAAGTTTGCTTGTTTGTATTAAAGAAAGAGGGAGAAAAATGAATAAGGAGAACTCTGGTTTAAATGTAAGGCATCAGATTTCTTGGAAAAATCTCTCTGAAATAACAAATAATACTGTTTTAGAAATATAATCTTTTTTCACAAAAAGAAAATAATAGAACATTATTAGATGGTGCCATTTACAGAATGTCAGCAAAAAAGCTTTGTGAAATGTCAGAAATAGTAATAAATACTCTTTTTAAAAAACAGTACTTTTATAACCAGTAAGATTAACATATGCATATTATTATACAAATGTATTAAAATAGAATAATATAAAGAAGGAAAAAGTAACTCCTAAATCTGACTAGTTTTAACATTTTAGAAAGTAACCATTTTACATGCTTTCTTCTTACTTTCCCTTTTCTGTTTTAAAATATGCTTCATGGTTATG
The DNA here is from genome assembly GCF_009761245.1 of Sapajus apella. Classification (NCBI taxonomy): domain Eukaryota; kingdom Metazoa; phylum Chordata; class Mammalia; order Primates; family Cebidae; genus Sapajus; species Sapajus apella. Next base: position 14,352,231 of record NW_022436991.1, on the reverse strand, counting down.
TAGCTGGATGAGAGCAGCTGACATATTGAGGGTATACTCTGTACACCGGCTCTTGCCTTGGTGATCCATCATCAAGTCTCTGGCTATGCCAGCATCAGCTTTCAAAGTCTGGTGTTGTTCTGGTCCTGGTTCTAAGTATTTTTTCAAAAATCAGTAATTCATTCAGTTCTCACATCAGCCTTATGAGTTTGGTACTGTTATTATCTTGATTGATGATTAGCATGAGGAAGCTGAAGATTAAGGAACTTGTCCAGGGCTTGCATCTAGCTGCTGTGGAGTCATGCTTTATCATGTGTAATGGTCTCCTTTCCACACTTGATCTTGCATGGGAGTTATGTCGGTCTGCATGGGCGAGGATATGCTTAGTGGTAACAACCCCAAAAGTGAAGTGGCTTAATGCAAGAAGAAAGAGGATTTGTTGCTCATACTACATGTCCAGTTCGGGTCACACAGTGTGGGGAGGTCACGTAACGACCCAGGCTGAGGAAGGCTTCATTTCAGTGTGTGTGCTCTGGAAGGATTGTGGTGAATTGCATAGTGGTTCTTAAAGCTTTTGCCCTACTTACTACTTCTACTTCTGTTTCCTTGGCCAGAGCCAGCTACATGGCCCTGGCTTAACTCACAGGGCAGGGAAGTGTGATGCCACCGTGTGCTGAAAGGATTTGCAGTGTAGTATATGGCTGACGTCTTCAGTGAGCACAAAGCTCACATTTGTGCTGACTGCAGGCACTGGTTGAGCACTTCGTATACATTATTTCATGTAACTTTCAGTGTAATGCTGTGAGGTATGTCTTATCCTCATTCCACAGTGTTGAATGCAGTTTGGAAAGTTTCATTTTTCCCATCTCAACTTTATATTTTGTTTCTCAAACCAACAGAGTAGCCAAAGGAATAAGAAAATGAATAACTGCATCTCGTTCACCCAGATTCACTAATTGTGATTTTTTGCCACGTTTGTGCTCTCTTCTCTGCAACACACTTTCTTAAAACCCAGCTATTTAAGCTGCAGATAATTGACACTTGGTCCCTGAATACTGAACCTTTGTATCTATACAGAACAAGATGTTAAACATTGTTACAGTCATGTTATTTTAACATGTAGCCACATTAACATTTTCCCCAGTTGTTACCGAATTGTGCTTTTTTGCTTTAAAAAAAAAAAAATCTGGGCTGTAATCTAGGATGGTTTCACTGTGTTTGGTTATTATATCTCTTTAGTCTCCTTTGATACAGAAAGGCATCCCTGGTTTTTGTCCTTGATATCACTGGCCTTTCTGGAGTCCAGGCCTGTTTTCCTGTAGTATGTCTCATAGCCTTGTTTTGCCTGATGGTTTCCAGCAGGTTGTGGTGTAGTGGTGCGTGTTCGTGTTTGTGTTTCCTCTTGCATTACTTCTGTTTGTCCCATCCTTGGTGGTGCTCAGTTTGGGTGCCTGTTTGGAGTAGGGCCTGCTGGTCTGTCCGTTGGGAAGGTGCTTGGCCGGTGTAATTGCTCAGGACCATAGAGAAAGTGGGTGCGGTCAAGAGTTGGACTTGGGTCTGAATGGCTCCAGCTCCTGTATTTTGTATCACTTTGCTGCATTGCCTCTTTCTGCTTGAAAACAACAACAACAACAACAAAAAGGTTTGTAATGGTTTTATAATGTCCTGTCCCATGGAAATGCAACAGTTAGCTACCCATTCTCCTGTTATTACATACTTAAAGTGCTTTCATTTTTTTACTTCTACATTTTTGTAAATACATCTTTTGTCCTCGTTTCAATTTCCTTAAATGCCTGAGGTCAGCTTTTGGTCTCTTGACTGTTGGTTTTTCTCCCTAAACTGCTTCCCCTGTGGCCCGTGCGTTCTTGAGGAAGTGGCTGCCCTGAGAATGCTTTCCTGGCTTGGTAGAAGTCCGTGTGCTTGTAGTTGTGGACGGCTCCCTGCTCAGCAGTGTGGGTGTGCCTTTCCTTTACTCTCATTGTCACTGTGACTGGGGAACCAGGCCTGTGGTGAGAAGCGTCTTCCTTCACCCTCAGCCCTGTGAGTGCGGTGATGCTCTCTATCCAGGTTTTCAGATGAGGCAGTGGTAGGGCCAGGCCAGCCTCCATCTGCCTCCTGAGCATGTCTTTCTGTTGTACCTCCTCCTCAAAGCTGCCGCAGCCCCATAGAGGCTGCTAAACACTGAGGTTTGGGGGATCCAGAGAGTGCTACCAGGTGGGGACAGCTCTCAGCCCAGCTCTGGCTCAGCTTCTGGTGGAGCCAAGATTGAGTGTGCTAGGCTCAGGCCGAGCCATCAGCTGGGGAGGCTGGTGGGAAACTCTGCGTCTTTAGGGGGTGACTCCACTCACATGGGAACGATAGCAACATCCCCATCCTAGATTTTCTTTGATGGCTTGCACACTGCTAGCATCGTTCAGAACCTTTTCTCTGATCCCCACTGCAGTACTGCCCAGGTGAGGCTGTCGGCTCTCCCTAACAGATGAGGGTCCTGCCCACACCACGTAGCCTTCGGGTCACCTGTGGTTCATAGCTAGGGCGCTTTGACCTCTGGCCTGTTTGCTGCCCACTACATCTGTTTTCCCTGTGTGCTATATGGAGTCAGAAGTCATCTCAGGTCACAGTAGTGTCAGCATTATATATTGTCAATAATGTAATAACAATAATTATATGTCTTATCAAGCTATAGGCCTAATTGGCTGAAGATGGATCAGGCAATTTATTCCTGCACCCAGCATCATTACATGTGCATGGCAGGTGTTTGTGGGATTACTGGGCTGGAGTAGTGTCCTACTGAGGGACAAGGTTTGAGTTCCATGTGTCCATACTGGCCTGTGGTCATGACCGTATGACATTCATTTTCTCACCAGTCTATTCAGTCTTTTAGATTTGATTAAATCCAGGGCACCCAACCTGGGGGTGCATTTATTTATCTTTTTTCTTCTGTGGACTTGTTGCTGATGGCCAGAGGCAAAAGAGAGGCAAAAACCTGAACAAGCAAGCAGGCATCTTCTCCCCAACGCACACTCAGGCATCTGGAGTCCTGGCAGGAATAACAGTAAAAACAAAAACATAAAAAAGAGAGAAGAATTTATGTTTTAATCAAGAGACTGTTCCTTTAGTGAGGCTCTTTGTGATCATCTTCTTGGTACCTTTGCAAGTTTCCTCCCCTTCCCTTGTGTCTCCTCTTACCGTACATTCTCCTCAGACAGCTCATAACCTGCAACTCATCTTGATTCGCAGCCAAAGTGATTATCCACCAGACACTCAGCATCTTAGAAGATATCGTGGAGAATATCTCGGGGGAGTCCACCAAGTCTCGACAGATTTGCTACCAGTCGCTGCAGGAATCCGTTCAGGTCTCCCTGGCCCTCTTTCCAGCTTTTATCCATCAGTCAGGTAGGAGCTGGCCCAGAGGCCTCACTGGTGGGCGGTGCTAACAAGGGTCGGAATGCCCGCTTAGATCTGAGAGCACACTGAGTTGGTGCAGGACAGGCCTTGACTTGCTTCATGCAAGGAAACCCAGTACTGAAGGGAAAGGGCAGTGATGTTTATTTGGGGAGTCTGGGGTCAAGACCCCATGGAAAAGTGAGCAGAGCCCTTCATATGGGCCTTGGTACGTGCGTCGTGTGGCATTACATCACTTGAGGATGCTTGCCTTACTGAACAGAAGTGGATGAGAGAGTAATGGGGGCATCATACAAAAGAAGACAAGAGAGCTTTTTTGGCTTAGTTCTTCTTATTTTGTGGCAAGATGCATTTGCCAAGATCATTCCCCTTACCCTACTCTGTCACTGTCTCACTGTCAGTGACAGAGGGCCTCTCTAGCTCTGTGGATGTACCTGCCCAGCTCTCATGAGAGCATCATGCAGTCTTGTCAGTTTACAAGAGAAATATCAAGCACTTCTCAGTCAGCAAATATTCATTGATTGCCTCCTGCAAGCAGATTGTGTGCAGTTAGAGCTGAAACACACTACACAAGATGATTGTTGAGATCTGGAAGTGAAACTGCACCAAATATAACTGGTATCTGCAATTAATCCATCTAATGGACCAGGGCCATGCACCCTAAATACACCTTCATTATCCACTTTCAGCCACTTAACCCCTGACCCAGCTGCAGCGATTATTAGTCATAGAGGGAAATGGCTGGAGCACTCAGGTGTTGACCCAGTTGAGCTGTTTCATCAGTGTGGGCACAAAGCGATCCCTCGCCAGTGAAACTCTAACCGTTACTGGATGTCAGGCAGTGAGGGAGGTTCGAGATGCCCTTCATTTCCCGTAGTGAGCCACCAGGTGGAGGTTCCCTGTATAAGAACTATTTTCTCAGCATGTTCCTAATCATTTTCCACTTTCCGTCACTGGCCCTGATGGTGTTGGGGAAATGTTTCCAGCAGGAAGCCGTAGAGAAAGCTGGTAGTGCAGATTGCAGGAGCAGGTCGATGAAGCTCAGGATTCTGGTTCTGACTGTGTGCAAGCCTCTGACGGTGTCTCTGTCCCTTTCCTCAGATGTGACTGATGAGATGCTGAGCTTCTTCCTCACTCTGTTTCGAGGCCTTAGAGTACAGATGGGCGTGCCTTTCACCGAGCAAATCATACAGACTTTCCTCAACATGTTTACCAGGTAACCACAGACCCACCATCCATGATTTTCAGATTCAAGGGACAAGTAGTGGGTGTGGTGACAAAGTGTGGCTTTTGGCTCCTGTTCTGCACTTGCCACAAGCATGGGGTTTCATGCTGGCCCCCAGAGAAACGTGGTTGCTCACTGTGTGGCTCTCTCATTTGTAGAGAGCAGTTAGCTGAGAGCATCCTGCACGAGGGCAGCACTGGATGCCGGGTGGTGGAGAAGTTCCTGAAGATCCTGCAAGTGGTGGTCCAGGAGCCAGGCCAGGTGTTCAAGCCCTTTCTCCCCAGCATCATCGCCCTGTGCATGGAGCAGGTGTATCCCATCATCGCCGAGGTAGGGGCTCAGGTGGTCATCTCTGTGGCCTCCCATCTCCAGATGGGGAAGGGAATGAGATTTCACAGAAAATACATTGCATTTTAAAGTTCATTTGTTAGTTTAATATGCTTATAAAGTAGTTTTTCCCAAGGAAGAAGGCCTTTAGGGTGGTACAGTCCTTTTATATTGATCGAGTTCATTGGAGCTAGTCTAGTATAGCAGTTATTCCACAGGGTCAGTTGCTAAGATCAGTTTCCTGTGGCAAATAATTTATACCTTTAAGTGACTCTGGTTTTCTACAGCAAACAGTCTAACATATGTACTTTCCTATTAGAAACATTCATGGTCTCGAGGATACAAGGCAAGTGCTTGGAAACATTCAAACAAACCTTTCATTATTACAGGAAAGCAATGTCCTTCTTAGAAAACAGGCAGGCATGCAGCATGACAAGACCCAGAATAAGTATAGATGAAATTTCAGTTTTTGGTAATAGTCATATAAAAAAAGAGCTAACCTTTAACTGAACTGAGACTGGGACAGGTCTGGTTGCTGTGCATTACGAAACACTCTGGACCTGTGAGGCTTCTGCCGTGGACACTTGTGGCCCCTGGTGTCTGTTTAATTTTAACCAAGGTTGAATTGAATATATGTGGGCCTTCCAATTTTGAATTCCACAGAGACATCTGGAATAAGGGATTGGGGAGTTGGATTCAATGAGAAAACACTGCTAAGCCTTGCCCCTTGTCCTCTACCTCCTCTCAGAGTCCTGGCTGCCAGGAAAGAGAAGACTGGCCCAGAGAGCCTGGTTCCCAAGTGCTCTTTAAACCCTCCTCTTCTCTGGGGAGCAGAATCGCTTTAAGGCGTTGTGTCTGTCTTTAGCTTCTGTGGCTGTGTAAGACCAACAGTTTAGCAGGACAGCATTTTTTATCCTGGGAAAAGAAACAAGCAAGAAGATCTGACAGATCGAATAGAACAGAAAATCTGTACTCCTAATTGTTCATCCACTTGGTAGCTTTTTTCCTAGTGTGAAAGCTGAGTGCTCATGAGAAAAAAGGGCTCTTGGCACTGACCCATGCATTCTCTCTCAAATGTGGGCCCTGTCTCTGCTGAAGAACTTGCAGTGTGAACTGCTGACTCCAGGGGCTGGATGCCTTTTGCCCAGGCAGTGACAGGCATGCGGGTGGAATGTTGACACTCAGCCTGCTGTCACCAGGCATCTCCTAGGCATCTTTGCTGCCTCAGGCCCAGGCTGGAGTGGCTCCCCAAGCTGCAGGTCTGAGCGTCTGTGTCTTTGCAGCGTCCCTCTCCTGATGTGAAGGCCGAGCTGTTTGAACTCCTTTTCCGGACGCTCCATCACAACTGGAGGTACTTCTTCAAGTCCACTGTGCTGGCCAGTGTCCAGAGGGGCATCGCTGAGGAGCAGATGGAGAATGAGCCCCAGTTCAGTGCCATCATGCAGGTAACATGGGGTAGGGAGGCTGCCGGGTGACATCCTCTGACCTGGCCACTGCAACGAGTCCTATCTTTGAAGCTCCACAGCCTCAGGTCTAAAGCTCAGTTCTGCCTCTTAGTATTGATGAAGTGCATTACTTTCTTGGAGCCTCAGTTTCTTCATCTGTAAAGTGGGGTTAATATTGCCTGTGTCACAGGTTGTTGTGAGGTTAAATGAGATGACATACACAAAGTGCATGACACTTGGAGATGCTTGATGAACGTCAGTTCCGCTGACCATGTGGCATTGTTTCCCCAAGTGTAAAGAGCCTGCCTGTGCCAGTCACCTGGGGCTTCCTGAGCAGGAACTGCCTGAATAGGAGTCTCCACAGGAGGTCCCCGGACCTACACTGTGGTTCTGACTCTGACCACACTGGGACAAACACTGCCTCACGAGGTAGCATTCACATTCAGGGCAGGCGCAATTGTCCATCTGAGAGAGTGCACTCTGGGGGCTGAACGCCCCTTGCTGTGGAAAACTGGAATGGCATCCCTTCACCTGGATAGCCTGCGTGCTCTGTGGCTGCTTCAGGCATGCGCCCAGGGTCTGCACTCAGGTGTCTGATGTTTTCATCTGAGTCTAGGTTGCGGGGAGGGGGTCTTTTTTTGTCTTTTCTCTGCATGCTTTTCCATGGGGAAGTGAGAGGGATTTTCACCCTCCCTCCAGCTCCCTGTAAGCACACAGCATGCACGTGGGGACACACACACACAGTCTCTCTCTCTCTCTCTCTCTCCTCTCTCTGACTCTTGTGTTGAATTCTTTTCAAGCACATGCCCTAGCCCTGGCCTTTCCATCCCTGGTACCCATCGAGGCCTCAGGTCTGCAGTACTTGAGTGTTTGCGCCCCACCTATCTTTCTCTTGAACGCTGTCCTTGCCTGGAAGACTTCTTTGGCAGACGGTGCCTCGTCCCCCACTGGGGGCTGGTGAAAGCCACTTTGGAGAATAGCTTCACAGTTTGGCAGTTTCTTATAAAGTTAAATGTGTAGTTCCTGTATGACCTGGCAACCTCACTTCTAAGTATTTTACCCAAGGTAAATGAAAGCATATGTTCACACAACCTGCACACAGATGTTTATAGAAGCTCTTTCATAATTGCCAAAAACTGGAAACAATTTGAGTATCCAGCAGCTGAATGGATGAACAGGCTCGTGCGTGCCTCCAGGGGACTGGCACCCGGCAGTAAGGAAGCGTGGATCCTTGGTACAGTCGGCAGCATAGATGAGTTTCACATGCATTCTGCCAGGTGAAAGAAGCTAGATCCCAAAGGCTATGCACAATAGGATTCCATGCCATTATATGACATTCTGGAAAAGGCAGAACCAGAGGGACAGATGATGAAGAGTGATTGCCTGGGGTTGGGGGTTTGAGGGGACGTTCTGGGCGGTCGAAGTGTCCTTTGTCTTGGTTGTGATAGTGGTGGCACAACTCCACAGGTAGGTCAGAATTCATAGAAAGATAAACCTCAAAAGTTTTACTCTGTTACATTTCCATGAACCTAACTTGAACAGTGAGTAAGTGGAAACTATTGGTTACCATGGAGATCTCATTCCCACTGCAGGGATTACAAGGTCTCCTCTGGCAGCTTAGGGGCCCAGGCACAGAATGACAAAGCAGTCGCCACTTATTTGTAGGAGTTTCTGCAGACCATCGGCCTCCCCCACTGCAGCATGGTCACTTTCAGTTGGAGCAGGGTACTTTGCATCCGTTTGTGGGGTGTTTCTTTTTGCCCCTGAATTAGTAACTTTTTTTTTTTTTTTGAGATGAGTCTTGCTCTATTGTCCAGGCTGGAGTGCAGTGGTAGGATCTTGGCTCACTGCAACTTCTGCCTCCTCAGTTTAAGCGATTCTCCTGCCTCAGCCTCCTGAGTAGCTGGGATTACAGGGGCCTGCGACCACGCCTGGCTAATTTTTGTATTCTTTTTAGAGATGGGGTTTTACCATGTTGGCCAGGCTGGTCTTGAACTTCAGTGATCCGCCCACCCCGACCTCCCAAAGTGCTGGGATTACAAGTGTGAGCTTCTGTGCCTGGACTGAACTAGTAACTTTTATACCCAGAAATTCCAAAGCAGTTTAAAAATGCTTTGCTTAGCCCCCAGGCAGGGGCTTAAGCTCCAGGCAGAGGCTCCTTGATTACTTGGCTTGAGGGGAGGCAGGCAGGTAGGCAGGCAGGCTTCAGTGTCTGCTGAGATTGCTGAGGGATTTGACTAGAGGTGTGAGCTTCTTGCTTCACAGCCAGGTCCTGTGATGGGTTTCTAGAGGTTGGTTTCAGAAGGTATATATGAGGCCATAATAAGAAGCAAGGCCTTGTGCGGGAGGCATTAGCTCTGAGACTTAGGAGGAGCATCCCAGAGGTCTGAGCTGCGGGCCAGAAGCATCAGGACAGTGGGTGCCCTGGCCCCGACACTTGTTTTTCTGACATGGGGTAGATGTCACAGAAGCACTTGGTCTTGGGGAGTTTAAATGCAGTTTATAAAATGGTGGTCTTATTTCCTAGGCTTTCGGACAGTCTTTTCTCCAGCCTGATATCCACCTTTTTAAACAAAATCTCTTCTACTTGGAGACTCTCAACACCAAGCAGAAGCTGTACCACAAGGTAAGTGCCCCAGCTCTTGGAAAAATTCCTCCATCAGGGGCCTCATGGCCTGCATCTCACCCCCAGTCCACTCACTGGAGAGTGTGACAGAAAGTGGGTGGGAGCCGGGACAGGTCCCTGGGGGCCCAGCTACCGCTCACCCGGTCTCTCTGCCTGCAGAAGATCTTCCGGACCGCCATGCTGTTCCAGTTTGTGAATGTGCTGCTCCAGGTCCTGGTCCACAAGTCCCACGATCTTCTGCAGGAGGAGATCGGCATCGCCATCTACAACATGGCCTCTGTCGATTTTGATGGCTTCTTTGCCGCCTTCCTCCCGGAGTTCCTGACCAGCTGCGACGGTGTGGATGCCAACCAGAAAAGTGTGCTGGGCCGGAATTTCAAGATGGATCGAGTGAGGAGGGAAAAGGGCTGGGCTAAGAGGAGGGCAGAGTGGGCACTCAAGCCTGGAACCTGTGCGGCAAGGAGGGGCACGTTAGGGCCTCTGGGTGTGGTCTGTGCCCACCCTGCAGCCTGATGGTAGCTCATGAGCTACCTGCTGACCTGGTGCTGTGGCTGGATTGAGGGGCACAGCCCTTTCCCCAGTCTTGGTGTCTCAGTCATGGAGGCCCTGAGTTCCTGGCCCTACAGCCCCTCCATTTCTCTTGGCATCTCTGTTCATACCCAGGGCCCTGCCATTCCACGCCTGGGTGACGAGTCCCAGTGGGGCCAGCATTGGAGTGTGCCCAGGCTTCCATTCAGGCTGAGATGGTTGGTGCTTGGGAGCTACACTTCTGGGTCTCCAGAGTTACAGGTGGGACCCAGTGAGACCACCTGGCCTATCTTGGGATCTTTCCGGACTGGCCCCAGCTCAGCTTGGGCTGAGTTGCTGCCAGGTCCTGGGAGGAGCCCTCCTAGTACTCACCCTCTTGTCCCACTGCTGCCACCTGTGCAGGGACTTGTCAGGTGGGCTGTCCCCACCTGTGGAGCACAGGTGAGAGGCCATCTTTTGTTGGAGCCTGATGGTGCCTGGGGCTTCCTTCCCAGATGGGGGCTGGCCTGTTCTCTTCCTGTGTGTGTCAGGTGGCCAGGCTTCTCTCTTGCCTGATAGGCTCTTCTGGGAGCTTTTCCTTGTTCTACTTTATACTTGAGGAAATGAGGAGAAGAAATCATTTTCTCCCTGGTCCTCTTGGGGTTCTTGACCTGAGTCCTCTGTGAAGCAGCTTGTCCACGGCTCCACCGTAGTGCTCAGACGCATGCACTGCTCTGTCACTGGCGTGAACCCGGTTGCCTGTTTCCTCATTTGCCACGTGTGGCAGGGGAGCTTTTGCTGCTTAGACTCATCCTCCTCTCCTTTGTCTTGGGATCTTCTTTCCCTGGGACCTGTTCTTCCCTAAGCCTCTTCCAGTTCACTTCAGCCCCTGGATAATTTTTTTTCCTTTTCCTAGAGGCCAGATCTTAATACGTAATGATCAGCTTCTAATGACATCAATATCAGTCAACTTTTTGACTTAAAGCTGTGGTTTCAAAATCTAGTTATAGGTTGGGTGCAGTGGCTCATGTCTGTAATGTCAGCACTTTGGAAGTCCATGGCAGGCATATCACTTGAGCTTAGGGCCTTGAGACCAGCCTGACCAATGGCAAAACCCCGTCTCTACTAAAAATACAAAAATTAGCCAGGTGTGGTGGCGCACGCTTGTAATCCCAGCTACTCTGGAGGCTGAGGCACAAGAATCTTTTGAACCTGGGAGATAAGAGGTTGCAATGAGCAGAGATTGTGCCACTGCACTCCAGCCTGGGTGACAGAGCAGGACTCTGTCTTCAAAAAAAAAAAAAAAATCTAGTTATATATCAGAAGCACCTGGGGTGCTTATTAAAAATAGAGAAACAGACTTCTGTGTTCTACCCAGGAAATTCTGGTTTGGCATTTGGGAGCCACTGATTTAAATGATATTCCTTAGTTGGTTTTTTGAGGGTGAAATAAAAGAATCACCACCTTGCATTCATTCATTCACTGTGTGTTTGAAGCCAGCTGCTTCTAAGCTCTTGGCCAGGAGCTGGGGCACCAGTCCCAGCCTTCAAGTCTTTCATGGTAGACAGCCCAATACAGTACCCTCTGTGGACCACACTGTGCCAAGCATGAGACATGTCCTGGCTCGAGGAGGCCTTCCAACAAGCCCCTGAAGTGTAGGTCCTGTTACTCACCCATTTCACAGATGGCCCGGGCTCAGAAAGGTGAGCAGGAGGCAGACCTGGGTGTTGCGGCTCCGGAGCCTGCACGCACTTCCCAGAAGCAGAGCACTGCTGGGACCAGGAAATAGGAGGCATCTGCGCAGCCTCAGGGAAGATGCAGGCTTTGAACGGAGTTCTGGAAGAGGAAAAGCGGTTGGGCAGGAAAGTGAGCTTGGCCCTGCTCCTGGCTCTGCCAGCGCTTGCTGGGCCTATCTGACTCCTCACTGGGACCTACATGGCAGGCATTCAACATGCACTGAAAAGCAGGGGTTCGCCATGTGCATGGCAGCAGAGGTCAGGGCCTCACTGCCCGTCCAGGGCTTTGCATGGCCCACTTTACGCCCAGCGGGGCAGGCCCCAAGACCATGTGTGCTGCTGCTTGGGTGGCTCTCGAGTGGCAGGGGCAGCCTGGAGCCCTGTGGGTAGGGATTCTATAGACATTGTTGGGTGTGCATGTCACCTTGAGGGGCCGTGGTGAAGGAGAGGGCTGTCCCCGCAGCCCTGCCTGTGTTCCAGGGCCCAGACTAAGGAGCAAATGTGCTGGCCCCAGTCTGGGCCATCCCCTTCCCCTTCCCTTCTGTGTGAGCTGGGGCCAGCTTCTTCATGGTGCAGTGCTTTGATCTTCCTGTCCTTAGACTATGGTTGTGGTAGGGACTGTGGCAGGCTTGTGGTGAGGCGAGTTGCTGTCTGTATGTTGATGGCAGCAGTGTCCGGCACTTGGGGGGTCCTAGGGAGGTATTCCTCTTGTTCCTTTTTTCCCACAGCACCTTGCACAGAGCTGCTGCGACACGCAGTGCAGCAATGAATAGAAGTGTGAGGGATTCCATGTTTGGGTCCCCTTCCACGAACACTCCCTTTGTGGAAGCCATCTTTCTCTCTCCTGGATATGCCCTCTGGGGTCCCCTTCCACACTCTCTGGTGGAAGCCTGTCTTCCCCTCCTAAACTCCGTCTCTCTCTATTTCCTTCCACTCAGTGTGGAAGCTGCTTTTCTCTCCTGTATTCCATCTTTCTGGATTTTCTCACTCAGTGTGAGAGTTAGCTATTTCTCTCACCTTCTCCTTTTCTCTCAATAAATAAATCACTTTCTACAAACAAACAAACAAAAAAGAAGTGTTGAGTTTTAGAAAATGCTCCCATGTCTTCCGTGTACCCTCTGAGATGGAAGTAGCCATTGGGGTCTGGTGGGTGCTGACCTGTTGTGTTGGGTGGGTGATCGGCTGCAGCTATGCCCCTGCCTTCCAGGACCTGCCCTCATTCACCCAGAACGTGCACAGGCTGGTCAACGATCTGCGCTACTACAGACTCTGCAACGACAGCCTGCCTCCTGGCACTGTGAAGCTCTAGGCTCGGCCTGCTACCGCCCGGGGACACGGACTTCTGCTGCTGCCACCTGCGCCAATCCTACCTTCCACCACACGTCTCCCAGATGGGCCTCGGTCACACTTTTGGTTTCTCCTGCCCCAAGCAACGCTGCCTGCCTCTGCTGCTCCTCCACATCTTGCTGCCGCCCAGCAGAGCTGGCTTCCGGGTCCACTGAGCACTGGACGGTGCTCCCAGGGCATGTGGCCAGGTACCAGGAGGCACTGGGAAATCCCACAGGGTGGCCCATGCAGACCAGGAGCATGTCAGTCATGGGGCAGAATCGCCAAGGACAGCTCACGACAGTGCCACCTTCTCACCATTCCAGCCAAGGAGAGATGTGATGTCGGAACTGTTCTGGTACTTCTGTCAAGACACCCCCGCCCCAATTGCCTTGAGGTCTCTGCTTGGTCAGAGATTTACAAAGACTCATGTTTTTGTTGTTTTCTCATCATTCCATTGTGATACTAAGAAACTAAGACGCTTAATGAAAAGAAATAAAATGCCTATGTTGTTGTTCTAGAAACCCTAGCTGGAGCTGCTTGCTACTCACAGCCTCCTTGAGGCCGGGCTCCGGACAAGGGGCATTCTGGTGGGAACACAGGTTGCGCGGCGCGGAGTGTGCTGACTCCTGGCACCTCCCACCCTCTTCCAATGGCGTCTTTCTGACTGCCCTTACTCAGCGCTAATGGTTGGCCAGGTGGTGGAGGGAGGCTGGAGTCCAGGAGGGGGGGTCTCACAGTTGGCCAGGTGGTGGGGGGAGGCTGGAGTCCAGGAAGGGGTCTCACTGACAGTTGACCTGGTGGTGGTGGAGGCTGGAGTCCGGGCCACCTGACTCCCGTGGCACCCACTCCCCTCAGTGTGGGAAGTATGGGCTCTGCCTCCCCTGCCTCCTGGGGAATAGATAACTTCCCACAATGCCCAGCAGGACCTGGCCCTCTGAGGCCTGAAGTCTTACTGGAGGACAGGGAGGTGGGGCTGGTGATGGATTACCTGGGTGAGAATAGAGGTTACAGGGGGAGGGAGGAGAGTGTGGCTCTGTGAGGGTGGGGATGGGTGGGACTTAGGGCTCTGTGTAGTGTCTGAGAGCTGGGGCTTTGCTCAGACTTTCATGTGTGGAAGTGGCACTTGTCATTGAATTGTCCAGAATCTGGAACCAGTAGCTCCTCCTGTGCTAGGTGTCGTGATGACCAGGCAGGCACAACTTGGGTAGTTGCTGATGTGGACTACAGTGCCTGGCAGGGAGACATTGGCTCACCTGGACGTGAGGGCGGGTATTGACTGGCTTGATGCCAGGCTTGGGGAAGTGGGGAGCTGTGGGCTGATGTCTGCTTCTGAGACTTCCATAGGAATCACCTGGGGGGGTGGGGGCTGGGCCGGGGTGAGCAGGGCGTGCATGATGTGTGCTTGTGTGGCAGGCCCTTGCTCCATGTCAATCACAGCTTCCCAGCTGTGGCGAGCCCTGCTCCAGAGTTCAGAAAGGAGAGAATCCAAATGCCAATTGCTCTTCTGCAGAAAGGAATTAGCATCCAATTATACCTGGGCTATAAATACCACCTTACCTGCCTGCTAGGGAAGGCCAGGAGTGCTGTCTGTGCCTGAGAGTGTAAAAGGGCTTTTTCCCCTGGAGATGGAGGGGTTGAAGGGATGGGATTTGTTGCCTGCCAACCCCTCCCTTGGACAGAAGAACACAGGCAGGACTTAGGAGGATAGAGGAAAGGGCTGTGGGGAGTAAGCTGGGCTGGGATGGAGTATTTTATTTTATTTTATTTTACTTTTTGGAGACCAGGTCTCACTCTGTCACCCAGGCTGGAGTGCGGTGGTGCAGTCACAACTCGCTGCGGTCTTCACTCACAGCTCTCAGTGATCCTCCCACCTCAGCCTCTCAGTAGGTGGGACTACAGATGCACACCACCACACCTGGCTGGTTTTGTTTATTTTTTGTAAAGACAGGGTCTCACTGTGTTGCCCAGGCTGGTCTCAAACTCCTGGGCTCAAGCGATTCTGCCTCGGCCCCCCAAAGTGCTGGGATTACAGGCTTGTGAGACACCATGCCTGGCCAACTGTAAGATGTTCATTCCAGTACTGATACCATGGCCCAGGGGTGTGGGCTGTAGTGAGCCCCCATTTCTTAGAGGTGTGTAAGCTGGTCTTTGACCTGACTTGATTCTTTTAGTATTTATTTACTTTTTGAGACTGAGTCTTGCTCTGTCGCCTGGGCTGGAGTACAGTGGCACGATCTCAGCTCACTGCAATCTCTGCCTCCTGGATTCAAACGATTCTCCTGCCTCAGCCTCCCAAGTAGCTGGAATTAAAGGCACCCACCACCACACCCAGCTAGTTTTTGCATTTTTAGTAGAGATTGGGTTTCACCATATTGGCCAGCTGATCTTGAACTCCTGACCTCAAGTGATCCACTTGCCTCGGCTTCCCCAAGTTCTGGGATTACAGGTGTGAGCCACCGTGCCTGGCTCTTTGATTCTTACCTGCAGTGTCCCACATAGGGCCCGACACAGAGCAGGCTTCGGAAGCGCGGGTGGAATTGAGTGTTCAGGTCCTAGACACATTCAGAAAGTATCTTTTCCCGTTCTGAGGATGGGGATGGGGAAAGGACAGCAATGGATAAGAGTGGGCCTTTGGGGCCGGGCACGATGGCTCACACCTGTAATCCCAGCACTTTGAGAGGCTGAGGCGGGAGGATCGCTTGAGTCCAGGAGTTCAACATGGGGCAACATGGTGAGATGTCTCTACCATAATAATAATTTAAGGAAAGAAAAAAAAGAGTGGGGCTTTGTGTCAGTCTTGGGTTGGGGCAGATAATGGCAGGGGCTCTCAAGGAGGCTGTTTTTCCCGCTGCCTTTGAATGTGAGGCTGCTCTTCTGTCTCCATTCGGGTGCCCATGTCCTGCCTTTCTTTTGACTTGTGTCATTTACGTCTGCCAAGAGTGCAGCCACCGGCTTTGGGACGAGATCAGATGAAACCTTCATCTTCCCAATTTCCAGCATTTTCCTCCACTTCCCACCATTGGCCTCATGTGATGGAGGGTTGAATGTTTTTTTAACAGCCTGTATTTTTCTCCTGACTATAAAATGTTTGTTGTACAGTATATGAAATGTGCAGAAAACTCTGAAGCAAAACACAAAAAAATCATCTAATCCCACTGCCCAGAGAAAAACACTGTTAATATTTTGGTGTATTGCCTTTTGAGATTACCCTATATGTGTGTAAATATGTATGGTTTTCTTTTGAAAATTGAGCTCCTGCTGTTGTTCTATTTTATTTTTATTAAAAAAAAAAAAAAAGAAAAGATGTTTTTAAAAATAGAGATAAGGTCTAGCTGTGTTGCCCAGTCTGGTCTCGAACTCCTATGCTCAAGTGATTCTCCAGCCTCAGCCTCCCAAAGTGCTGGGATTACAGGTGTGAGCCAGCGTGCCTGGCCGAGCTCCTGCTATTTTATAGCCTCCTTTTTTTTTTTTTTTCCTTCACAGCCACATTTAAGTTACATGTGGCCTCCTTTTTATTTGTTTAATATGTTGTAACCGTTTTCTCATGTTATTAGATATTCTTCTTTTTTTTTTGAGATGGAGTCTTACTCTGTTGCCCAGGCTGGCGTGTAGTGGCATGATTTCAGCTCACTGCAACCTCCGCCTCCTGGGTTCAAGTGATTCCCCTGCCTCAGCCTCCCAAGTAGCTGGGATTACAGGCGCCTGACACCACACCTGGCTAATTTTTGTATTTTTAGTAGAGGTGGGGTTCTGCCACGTTGGCCAGGCTGGCCTCGAACTCCTGATCTCAGGTGATCTGCCTGCGTGAGCCTCCCAAAGTGCTGGGATTACAGGTGTGAGCCACCACGCCTGATCTGATATTCTACAAGTATCTAATGCTATCACTGATGATGTAGTGATCATCCTTGTCTATGTGTTTGTCTGATTGTTTCCATAAGCTGGAATCCTGCCTGTGAAATTGCTGGGTCAGATGTGTCTGAGGCTTATATGGATATTTCTTGGGGCCTGGTTTCTATTCTGAAGGAGGAGAAGTATTAGACTTGGGAGTTGGAAACCTGTGCAGTGAGGCTCCCTGGGGCCACTTGACCAAATCAGCCCCTGGTTAGTGGCCTAACCAGGCCTGCCCACTTCTTCTGAGCGCCATCCTTGTCCCAGTGTCCCTCTTCAGGGTGAGACCTCTGCAGGGGAGCATAGACCAGGAGAGGAAGGTGGCTGGCAGCTCTAGCTGGCTCCTTGGGCCTGGGCAGAAGAGCTATGATTGATGGCCATTTTTTAATAACCATTATTTGCTGAATTCTCCCAGCCTGGTGCCAGGCTGCAGGCGAAGGACTCCTTTCCACTGCAAATGCAGCAGCTGGTTCCTTAGGAGGAGCCAGCTCTGAGATGGGCAATGTGTTCTGTGCACGGGGGATTTTGGTGACTGTGGTTTGATCACTGTGGCTCATCTCCAAGACCAGCTGTTGGGAGAAGCTGGGGCGCTGCCCTGAAATGACTCTGGCTGCCCCATCAGCTCCCCTCCTTCCCCACCCCTCCAAAGCCTCCAACCCCCCTCCTTCTCCCCGACCCCTCCAAAGCCTCCTCCTCCAACCTCTCTGAAGCCCTCCTCTGTGAGGCGCTGCTGAGCGCCCCTTCCTCCTCGCCACCCCGCAGCACCTGTGTCCCCTCTTGTCCCAGGAACCATGGCATCGCCCCTACCACTATGAGAACCTGCAGACAGTGGGGGGTTCTGTGTCCTGAGTAGGGCCCGGCTCAGCGGGTGCCAAAAAATCCTTATGTGCAGGATGATTTTTCAAATTTATCCAAATGGGTTTTTCCTCATGGAAGAGGCCTGGAGCCCCGCTGAGGCATCTTCTAACTAATTTTCAACATAATGAAACTGCGTCCTTGGTGCCTGCTCCGAACACTGTCGCCTTACCTTGCCCGGCTCCCTAGGGAAAAGCACTTAAGAGAAAGGCTCTTCAGTGAAGAATTTCTGCAGCTCAAGGACTCCCTTTTCCGCCCTTCCCTCTTTGTATCGTTTGAAAACATCTTTTAAAAGCCTTGTTAATTAATTGTCTCAGGTCTTGGAGGTGTTGAGTGACTGCAGGCATTGATAGCAGGCTGGGTTATGTGGCCTCCTGGGGTGGGCAGAGAGCTTCGTGGTACTGGCCTTGGTGCTGGCTGGAGCCCGACTCAGAGCCCCCAGGGGCCTTTGAAGGGTGGCAGAAACTTCCTCTGGGTCAGTCAGGTACCAGGGGGTGGGTTGGAAAGATCATTATTTCATCGAAACATCCAAAAGATCCACAGACCTGACATAGGCAGCAGGCATTTTGGCAACAGGTAGACTTTTTTTTCAAAGACACGGGTTTCGGCCGGGAGCGGTGGCTCATGCCTGTAATCCCAGTACTTTGGGAGGCCAAGGTGGGTGGATCACCTGACGTCAGGAGTTCAAGACCAGCCTGGCCAATGATGAAACCCCGTCTCTGCTAAAAATACAAAAATTGGCCTGGTGGCGTGGGCGCCTGTAATCCCAGCTACTCCAGAGGGTGAGACAGGAGAATAACTTAAACCCAGGAGGCGGAGGTTGCAATGAGCCGAGATTGCGCCACTGCACTCCAGCCTGGGCAAGAGTGAGACTCTGTCTCAAAAAAAAAAAAAAGACACTCAGGTTTTTAATTTTTTCCCCTTCTCTTTTATTTTTTTTGAGACAGGATCTTGCTCTGTTGTGCAAGCTGGAGTGCAGCAGTGCAGTCGTAGCTCACGGTAACCTCCATCTTCTGGGCTCAGGCGATCCTCCTGCCTCGGCCTCCCCAAGTGTGGGGATTACAGGTGTGAGCCAATGTGCCCTGCCCCTCCCTTCTCTATATAATAAAGAAATTACTATTTGCAGATAAAAAGACTCAGCTAAATCATATGATAACATCTCAGTGGGTGGCTTTCAGACCTATCCTTGCATTTGTGTGCGTTGGCCCATCTGTACACCTCTGACTTTCAGTGGGAATAAGATCATATTACTACCTGCCGGGGTTCTATCCCCTGAGGCACACACTACACTTTTTGGTGGGTCTCACGGCCTCTAGAGACCCCAGCTGTCTGTAGCCATTTGAATCTAAGCCCTGGACTGAGGCCACTCAGGTTGAAGTGGCCTCTGTGGAGCGGGTGGTAATCTGGGGCCCCTCTGACCCACATGGGTGTCCAGCACTACCGTTGGTGGCTGAGGCCAGAGACAGAGCCTGTTGTCAGGGTAGTCCCTGAGAATGGGGATTCCCCAATTAGCAGAGGCTGCAGCCTGCCCATGCTGCCTCCCCCAGCCCGTCCCCAGAAGCCACGCTGGAGTTGATTCCCGAGCTCCCGAGTCTCAGCGACCTTGCTTCCAGCCTCTGAAGGGCACTCGAGGAAGAGTGATTGAGACTCTGGGGAAGGACGTGTGTAGCATCTCAATCGCTCTTCACCAAGCCTGCCTGGGGAGGGCTGCACGTGCAGCTTTTATGACGTTAATGATCTGTACCACGGCATTTCCAAAACTGGCTCCCCGTCTCTTGCTGCAAGAGGAGACCAGCAGGGGCCTGCCCTCTGGAGACAAACATCCACCCCCTTAGGATTCCCTGCCTTCTGAGCAAATCCTTACCAATGAGGAAATTGAGGTACAGAGAGGGTTAGTGACCCGCCCAAGGCCACACAGCAAATCTCCAGCAAAACTGGGGTCTAATTGCAGGCCTGGCTTCAGAGCCAGCGCTCTCTGAGCTCTACCTCCTCCCAGCCGCTCTGGGGACACCAACACCACTATGCACTCCTCGGGGTTTGGGGCTGGAAATTCCCTGTGCTCACATCTGTTACTCATAAACGGTACATTCTGATGGCCCAAGGAGACAGCACCCGGTCACTGTTGCCATTGAGCCGCAAGGACACGGAGGCCCAGAGATTCTGTGACTCACCCGGGGTCACACAGCTGGAAGGTGGCAGGGCGAGAGTTTAAACCAGGTCCAGAGGATTCCAAATGCTGCCTTTTCCTCCGTCCCCAGCCAGGGTCGATGTGGCTGCTCTGTCCGTTTTACAGTACTGCTTAGTGAAAGGCCTGCAGGGGGCGCTATCAGGCTTTTTGCAGCGCTGCAGTCGACCACAGAGTGCAGGCACCCAAGTCTGCCTGGGGGCTGGGATTGGGGGACACCTGGTTGGTGTGGGGCAGCTTTGTCAGGGAGGGGCTGAGCAGGGCAGCCCCTGCCTTCTCATACCTCCCAGTCTGGGCTGGGTGGGCCGAGGGACTACCTGCTGGTGCCCACCCCCTGTCTGTGTGCCCTGCTGCCTAGGGCAGGCCTGGGCGGCCCAGGGCTCTCAGCCTCAGCTTTCTGGAACCAGACTTTATACCCCTGCCAGGTGACCTTGCCCCTGCTGCCCTGGCCTGGGAAAATCTCAGCGCCTCCCTCCCAACCACCCAATGAGGGTTACAGGGCTTTTCTTCCCACCCTCAACCATGCACTGGGGGCCCAGCTCGCACTGCCCTTCCAGATAACTCTAGGGAGGCCATGGCCTTTGGAAAGAGAGTTGTGGCCAGGTGCAGTGGCACACACCTGTAATCCCAGCACTTTGGGAGGCTGTGACAGAAGGATTACTTGAGGCCAGGAGGGGAAGACCAGCCTGGGACATAGTGAAACCCCATCTCTACCAGAAAAAAAAAAAAAAAAGCCTGACGTCAGACACATCCGCACTGAGATCTTGGGCTCATGACTTATGACCTAGGGCCACGGTCACTGACCATCTCTGAACCTCAGTTTCCTCATCTGGAACGTGGGAGTCATGGTGGAAATAGGCCGGAAAGAGCCAGCCTGTGTCATTATTCAAATATCCATGTGGATTATTTTGATATGAATTTTAAGCAATAATTGAAAATAACAGCAGTACAAAGCTGTTCTCCCCAGCCCCCTGGTGTGGCCCAGCTGCCCGGCCTGCCCCATTTGGAAGGGGGTGTCCATCCTTCCCTGCAGCTGCCCATGCTGAGGCTTCCATGCCCCTCCTCCAGTCAGGAGGCCTAGGTGCCTGTCAGCCCCTCTGGCCCACGTAGGAAACGGCAGACGGGCAGTGGCTCAGAGGCTGTGTGCCAACGTGGTCGGCCTGGTGCGGGTCGCACCCAACAGATTTGCCAATCTTCCACGGCAGCTCTAGTGATGGAGACTGTTTTATGGGGTCAGGGACCCTCCTTGAATGTGAAAACAGGACCATCCGTTGGCCCCTCTGAGCTCCTCCAAAGCCTTCTGCTGTTGCAGAAACGTTGCTTGCTTTTCCATCTGGGCTAGGCTGCGTTTCTGTTCTTTGCAACTGTCCTCTCTTTTTCTTCTGTTTCAATAAAGCCCCTTCCACAAGCTCTGGGAGGAAGCCAGGAGGGCGGAGACCTTGGGTTGGGATCCCGGCATTGTGCCCTACTTCCTATGTGACCTCATGCAGGTCACCTCAGTGTCCTCATCAAAATCATGGTAAGTATTTTGATATTTTTGTCAAACTAATAGGTATAAATAACCTCTTTTTTTTTTTTTTTGAAACAGAGTCTGACTCTATTGCCCAGGAGAAAGTGCAGTGGCACAATCATAGCTCACTGCAGCCCCGACCTCCTGGGCTCAGGCAATCCTCCTCACTTAGCCCCTTGAGTAACTGGGACTACAGATGTGTGCCATCACACCTGGCTAACTTTTTGTAGAGATGGGGTCTTGCTATGTTGCCCAGGCTGGTCTCGAACTCCTGGCCTCAAGCGATCCTTCTGCCTCAGCCTCCCAAAGTGCTGGGATTACAGGCATGAGCCACCTTGCCATAAATAACCTTCTGAAGGAAAAGCCGAACTTTTCGCTCTCTGCTCTCACACTCAACACAGAACATGTCTAAAAGGTGTGGGGATTTCTCACATCATGAAGCAGTTCTCCAGTGGACACACTGAGTGTCCTCTAGTTCAATTCAATTCTGACACTGTCTACCCGAAGTTAGCCTGAGATCCCACAGAATGAGGGCTCAGTCCCGCGGGACTGCCCCCGACTTCTGATGCCAGTCGCAACCCGTTTGTTTTACCTGCACCTTTGACCAGGCTGTAAATCAACAGGTCCCCACAACCCCCTCCTCGGATTTGATAGATCTAGAGAAGCTCACAGAACTCAGGGAGACACTTTAACCGTTTGTGGTACGGGATATGACAAAGACTGCAGGTGAACAGCCAGGTGGAAGGGGTGTGCAGGGCTGGGCATGTGGGCAGGGGCGCGGGGCTTCCATGTGTTCTCTGGGGACGCCATCCCCCAGGAACCTCCACGTGTTCCACAACCAGGAATCCCTTCCAGACCCTGTCCTTCTGGGTTTTTATGGAGACTTCATGACATAGGCATGATTGATGACACCACTGGACATGGGTGAACAACCTCACCTTTAGCCCCTCTCCCCTCCCCAGAGGTCCAACCCTCTAATCACGTGGTTGGTTCTCCTGGCAACCAGCCCCCATCCTGAGGCTATCTGGGGACCCATAAATAGTCCCCTTGTTAGAACAAAAGATGTTGCTATCGCTGAGGCATTCCAGGGGATTTAGGAGATCTGGGTCAGGCCAGGCACGGTGGCTCATGCCTGTAATCCCAGCACGTTGGGAGGCTGAGGCAGCAGATCACGAGGTCAAGAGTTTGAGACCATCCTGGCCAACATGGTGAAACCCCGTCTCTACTAAAAATACAAAAGTTAGCTGGGCGTGGTGGCACGTGCCTGTAATCCCAGCTACTCAGGAGGCTGAGGCAGGAGAATCTCTTGAACCCGGGAGGCAGAGGTTGCAGTGAGCCAAGATGGCACCACTGCACTGCAGCCTGGTGACAGAGTGAGACTCCATCTCAAAAAAAAGGAGTTCTAGGTCAAAACACCAGGGTCAAAGACTGAATATTAGGCCAGGCTTCGTGGCTCATACCTGTAATCCCAGCTACTTGGGAGGCCAAGGTGGGAGGATTGCTTGAACTCAGGAGTTTCAGACCAGCCTGGGCAACTTAGTGAAACCCCATCTCTGCTAAAAATAAAACAAAATTAGTCAGGCATGGTTGTGCACGTGCCTGTAGTCCCAGCTCCTCCAGAGGCTGAGTCGGGAGGATCACTTGAGCCCAGGAGTCAGAGGCTGCAGTGAGCCATGTTCACACCACTACATTCCAGCCTGAGCGACAGAGCAAGATGCTATCTCAAAACCAACAAACAAGAAACCCCAAATATTCAACAAAAGATTCCCGTTAACCCCATCTACAAGGGTTTTATGTAAGAACCCATAGCAGAGACTAAATATATATATATTTCTTATTTTATATCACAGTAAAAAAGATATTTTACAATATCCCACACCTCCTTTTTCTAAAGGAAGTCAATTATAAGAGTTCCAGGCTGGGCGCGGTGGCTCAAGCCTGTAATCCCAGCACTTTGGGAGGCCGAGGCGGGTGGATCACGAGGTCAAGAGATCGAGACCATCTTGGCCAACATGGTGAAACCCCGTCTCTACTAAAAATACAAAAAAAATAGCTGGGCGTGGTGACGCGCGCCTGTGGTCCCGGCTACTCGGGAGGCTGAGGCAGGAGAATTGCTTGAACCCAGGAGGCGGAGGTTGCAGTGAGCCAAGGTCGCGCCACTGCACTCCAGCCTGGCGCCTGGTGACAGAGTGAGACTCCGTCTCAAAAAAAAAAAAAAGTTCCAAGTTAGAGTTGTTGTTTTTTTTTTTTTTTTTTTTGCTAGAGACAAGGTCTCACTCTGTTGTTCAAGCTGAAGAGCAGTGGTGAGATTATAGCTTACTGCAGCTTCAACATCCTAAGCTCAGGTGATCCTCCTGCCTCAGCCTCCTGAGCAGCTGGGGCTATGGGTGTGCACCACCAGGCCCGGCTAATTTCCTTTTTGTAGAGACGGGTTCTTGCTATGTTACTCAGGCTGGTCTGAAACTCCCAGCCTCAAGCGATCTGCCGGCCTTGGTCTCCCTAAGTGTTGGGATTACAGGCGTGAGCCACCATGTCCTGGTCCCACAAGTTAGAATTGTTGAAGGAATTAAATGAGATTGTCCACTTGAAGTATGGGTATATTAAAACAACAACAACAAAACCTTAGTAAGAATCAGCCTTTCTTATGATATGGTGATGGACCTGGAATCCTATGCCTTCAATCAATGGCACCCAAGAGCCCCTTAACCTACGGCACCCATAATTCTTCTCCCTCTGGCTCACCCGTCTGCAGCTGCCCGGGTCTCCTTGCTGTTCCTCACACGGGACCACATGCTTCCACCTGGGGTCTCTGCACCTGCTGCTGCCTCATTCCCCTGAGGGGCTCACAGGCTCATCTCCCTTGGGTGTCCACAAAGTAAAATGCACACAACAACCCCCTTCCCCCTCTCCATTCTCCTGGTGCAGCTCTGGTTTTCTTCATGGTGCTTATCAACACTGGACTTGCTATTTTTTTTTTTTTTGAGTGGAGAGGTTATCATCAGTATCCCTTCAAAAGAATGGAAGTGGCCAGGCGCAGAGGCTCACGCCTGGAATCTCAGCACCTAGGGAGGCAGAGGCAGGCGGATCACTTGGGGTCAGAATTTTGAGACCAGCCTGGCTAACATGGTGAAACCCTACCTCTACTAAAAATGCAAAAAAATTAACTGGACGTGGTGGCATATGCCTGTAGTCCCAGCTACTCAGGAGGCTGAGGCAGGAGAATTGCTTGAGCCCGGGAGGTGGAGGTTGCAGTGAGCTGGGGTTGCATCACTGCACTCCAGCCTGGGCAACAGAGCAAGACTCCATCACAAACAAAAGAATGGAAGCTTATATGGCCTGGGCAACACAGCCAGACCCATCTGTACAAAAAAATACAAAAATCAGGTGGGCATGATAGTGCACCTCCCAGCTACTTGGGCGGCTGAGGTGGGAGGACTGAATGAGCCCAGGAGTTCGAGACCAGACTGAGCAACACGGCAAGATCACATCTTTACAAAAAAATTTAAAAATTAGCTGGGGTGTGGTGGCACATACCTTCCAAACTCCTAGCTCCTTGGGAGGCTGAGGTGGGAGGATCGCTTGAGCCCAGGAGTTTGAGGCTGCAGAGAGCTAGGATTGCACTGCTGCAGTCCAGCCTGAGTGATAGAGCAAGATCCTATCTCAAAAATAATAATAAAGAAAACATTACAGAAGAAGCTTCTAGAAGGCAAGAAACCACTTACAAGGTGCCCTGCCCCAAAAGATACATCCACATCCCAGAACCTGTGGATATGACCTTATTTGGAAAAAGCGTCCTATCCATGGGGCCCTAAATCCCATGACAAGTGTCCTGAGAGACATACAGAGGAGAGGCACCTTGCGGAGGAGGCCAGGCAGGGACAGGGGGAGTGGCCAGGAGGGCTGCTCGTGGCCCCCGCAGGCTGGGAAAGGCAGGGCCGGATTCTTGCCTGGAGCCTCCAGAGGGAGGTAGCTCTGGCAGCCCCTTGGTTTCTGACTTCCGGCCTTCAGAACTGCGAGTGGATAAATTCTGTTGTCCTAAGTCACTGTGGTTACGGAAATCTGTTTCGGCAGCCCTAGGAAAGTAATCCACCGCGGTGTGGCACACACCCAGGCGGGGCCTGGAATGTAGCAGAGCCGGTGGCAGCGAACATTCTCTGGAAAGAGCCAGACAGAAAATATTTGAGGCTTTGCAGGCCGTGTCTCTCTTGAATGCTCAACTCTGTCCCTGGAGCGTGAACCACAGCCGCGAATGACACTAACGAACGGGTGTGGCTGCGTTCCGATAAAACTTTATGGACACCGAAATTTCAATTTCATATAATTTTCATGTGTCACTGCATTTATTATTATTTATTTATTTATTTATGAGACACAATCTTGCTCTGTCCACCAGGCTGGAGTGCAGGGGGGCGATCTCAGCTCACTGCAACCTCCGTCTCCCGGGTTCAAGCGATTCTGCTGCCTCAGCCTTCCAAGTAGCTGGCATTACAGGTGCGCGCCACCACGCCTGGCTAATTTTGGTATTTTTTTTTGTAGAGACAGGGTTTCACCATGTTGGCCAGGCTGGTCTTGAGCTTCTGACCTCAAGTGATCCACCCACCTTGGCCTTCCAAAGTGCTGGGATTACAGGCATGAGCCACCGCGCCCAGCCAGTATGATTCTTATTTTGACTTTTTTCAACCATTTTTTTTTTTTTGAGTCGGAGCCTCACATTGTCGTCTGGGCTGGAGTGCAATGGCGCAATCTTGGCTCACTGCAACCTCTGTCTTCCGGGTTCAAGCGATTCTCCTGCTTCAGCCTCCCCAGTAGTTGGGATTACAGGCACCCACCACCAGGCCTGGCTAATTTTTTGTATTTTTTTTTTTTTAGTAGAGACTGGGTTTCACTATGTTGGCCAGGCTGCTCTTGAACTTCTGACCTTGTGATCTGCCCGCCTCGGCCTCCCAAAGTGCTGGGATTACAGGCGTGAGCCACTGTGCCTGACTTTAACCATTTTAAAATGTAAAAGCCATTCTTAGCGTGTGGGTCGGACAAAGGCAGGTGGTGGTGGGGTTTGGCCCAGGGGCTGTAGTTTGCTGCCTGGTCTAGCAGATGCTCCGTATTTCTTGAAGGATTGAAGGAACATTAGAGGTGACAGCTGGATGCTCTTGTCAAATGGCCCAGAGACTGCGATGAAGCCACTTGCAACAAAACCCCTGAGAATTAAAATAGGTTTGACATAAACTGCTGAAGGCAGCTGCCGAACCCCAACATCTTCAGCCACAGAAGGCAGGGCCAAGAGGTCACCCAGGTGCCTGGCTGGGGGCTTGTTCCCAGAACTTCAGCACTGGCCAGCGTCGTGCTGCTGAAGTGACAGAGGAGCACGGGGAAGGCGCTGGGCACTCGCTCACCACGCTGCATGTGTTCAGCTGCAGGCTCAGTGAGGATGGGTCCTTGGAGTGGGGTCTGGGTGCAGAGCTGGAGCACACTGGAGCTGAAATCCTAATCCAGGGGCGGAAAACTCCAGTGACTTCTAGGACTAGGCCAGGAATACAGATAAGCAAAGGAGGTCTGATTTAAGACAACAGGGCATGATGGGGGCTCTGGCAAAGAGGGGAGCCCACTTTCTATTTAAAGCAATTACTCAGGCTTGGCACCGTGGCCCATGCCAGCAATCCCAGCATTTTGGGAGGCTGAGGTGGGAGGATCATTAAGCCAGGAGTTCAAGACCAGCTTGGGCGACATAATGAGACCCTATTTCTAGAAAACAAAATTAAGAAAAAATTATCTGGGCACAGTGGCAAGTATCTGACATTCCAGCTACTTGGGAGACTGAGGCAGGAAGATTGCTTGAGTCCAGGAGGTTGGGGCTGCAGTGAGCTGTGATCGCACCACTGCACTCCAGCCTGGGTGAAAGAGCAAGACCCTATCTCAAAAAAAAAAAAAAAGACAATTATTCAGTTTCAGCCAATCCTGCCAGGTGGGAATGCAGGCCCCATGCCAGCAGATTTCTAGATCATTCTTGAGAAGCTGTGGAATTCAATTGTTTGTATGAAATCTCCTGATTTAAAATCTTGGCTCAGCCACACGCGATGGTTCACAGCACTTTGTGAGGCCAAGGTGGGCAGATCACCTGAGGTTAGGAGTTCAAGACCAGCCTGACGAACATAGAGAAACCCCATCTCTACTAAAAATACAAAATTAGCTGCACATGGTGGCGCATGCCTGTAATCCCAGCTACTCAGGAGGCTGAGGCAGGAGAATTGCTTGAACCCGGGTGGTGGAGGTTGCGGTGAGCCGAGATTGCGCCATTACACTTCCAGCCTGGGCAATAAGAGCAAAACTCCATCTCAAAACCAAGCAAAAAAACCCCAACTTGTCTCAAATAATAATACAAAGTCATGCCAGGAGTTTTCTGCATGCTAAGTGGACATTGGAATACCTTCTTACTGAGAACTCAGAGAGGCTAAATTACCTTACCAACAGCACACAGCTCGGATACACCAAACCGGGTGTGGGTGACTTCACCGCTGCGTTCCAGGTGGTGGCTTTCTGTAGCCTCATTCACTGAGTGAAGAGGGAGAGGCTCAGAGGGTCTCTCTTCATCCAGATTTGGGCCCCAGACAAGACTCAGAAACTGCTACTATTTGGCCAGGCTTGGGGGCTCATGCCTGTAATCCCAGCACTTTGGGAGGCTGACGTGGAAGGATCGCTTGAGCTCAGGAGTTTGAGACTTAGCCGGGGAAACATAGCGAGACCTTGTCTCTACAAAACATAAAAAAATTAGCTGGGCGTGGTGGTACACACCTGTAGTCCCAGCTACTCAGGAGGCGGAGACTCAAGAATCGCTTGAACCTAGGAGTCAGAAGTTTCAGTGAGCCAAGATCACACTATTGCACTCCAGCCAGGGCAAGAGTGAGACCCTGTCTTTATGAAAACAGTGATGTTCAGAAGATGGATATAGTGACCATGCCATAATGCATAGGGTGTAGTATTTAAACACACACGTACTAAAGAAGATTTTTTTTTTTTTTGAGATGGAGTCTTGTTGCCCAGGCTGGAGTACAGTAGTGTGATCTTGGCTTGCTGAAACTTCTGACTCCTAGGTTCAAGCGATTCTTGAGTCTCATCCTCCTGAGTAGCTGGGATTACAGATGCACGCCACCAAGACCGACTAATTTTTGTATTTTTAGTAGAGACAGGATTTCGCCATGTTGGCCAGGCTGGTCTTGAACTCCTGACCTCAAGTGATCCACTCGCCTCGGCCTCCCAAAGTGCTGGGATTACAGGCGTGAGCCACTGCGCACATCCTAAAGAAGATATTAACACTACAACTTGCCCTTTCTTTGAGAACAGTGGCAATATTATGATCGTTATGAGTACAGTTGTGATTTGATCACTACTACACACCTCAGAATTCCCTTCCACATCCAACACCCCACACCCTGCACCCAGGAAATAAATTGGTTTTAACCATGCCTCTCCCACCCCACCCCTACTCCACCTGTCTCCCCACTAGCCTCCCTACCAACCATCTGGTCCAGTCCTGCCTATCCCGGCCATGCCATCTGGTAGATCTTGCTGGCTACCAGCACAAAGGGCTGGTGTTCCCTGTCAACTTCAGTCACATGGGCATTAGGAAGGGCGTATTCAGGGTCCTGGAGGGACAAAGCCATGCGGGACCCTCCTTGGTCGATGGAGAAGTGAGTGGGGGCACACACTCATGTCTGATGGAAGTGGCTGTCATGTTTGCGAAGGAGGCGGCTTTTTTGTGAAGGAAGCTTGGGGAATGGATGTTGCTGCCATGCCTGCATTCTTTTTTTGTTTTGTTTTTGATTTAAGTGGGAATCTTGCACTGTCGCCCGGGCTGGAGTGCAGTGGTGCAATTTCAGCTCACTACAACCTCCACCTCCTGGATTCAAGCATTTCTCCTTCCTCAGCCTCCTGAGCAGCTGGGACTACAGGCACCCGCCACCACACCTGGCTAATTTTTGTATTTTTAGTAGAAACAGGGTTTCGCCTTGGTGGCCAGGCTGGTCTCGAACTCCTGACCTCAAGTGATCTGCCACCTTGGCCTCCCAAAGTGCTGGGATTACAGGCGTGAGTGACCATGCCCGGCCCATGCCTGCATTCTTAATGGACTTGGAAAGCACTCTGCATGCAGGCAGTGGCCCAGCCAGCCCCCTCTGCAAATCCCTCTGTCTGCCCCTCTCATTTCACAATTCCATCAGAATTGGTGGCTGCGCTGGTGAAGAAGGATTTGCTTTTAATGAGCCTGCCTTCTTTTCTTGGTGTTGACAAACTATAGCCCTTAATAAAAGTTTCATGACTCAATTTAGCATGGGAGGTACATAATTCCAGCCCCTCCCACCCTGAAATCAAAGATTGCCTCTGAACATTGGTCCCAGGGGCACGCCTGGGTTTGACACAAGAGCTGTCTTCGGGGGGCAGCGCCCGCTGAGATTTACCAGGGGTCTGTGGGCGGAAGGCGCCACCTCCAGGAAGGCCTCCCACTGCTGCCTCCTCCTGCCCTCTTGTGGCTGTCACTGGTCACCCTGGCTGTTCAGCTTTGCCCTGGTCACCGCTGGTAGTAGGTTGTTTGCAGAGTCAGCCAACCACAGCTCTCCCTCCCATCCCACTAGCCCTTTGCAAATGCTCATCTCATAGAGAGGTCGGGTCTGTTTTCCCCTTTCCTAAATCTGGATCTAGTTGGCTCTGCCTGGTAGAATGTGGTGGAAGTGATTCCACGTGAGTGCCCATGAGGGCGCTGGGGAGGCCTTGCAGCTCCCACTTTTGCTTCCTTACTTTTATTGATTGATTGACTGAGCCAGAGTCTCACTTTGTTGCCCAGCCTAAGTGCAGTGGTGCGATCATGGCTCACTGCAGCCTCTACTTCCCAGGCTCAAGCAATCCTCCCACCTCAGCCTCCCGAGCAGCTGGGACTACTGGCACATGCCACCACACCTGGCTAATTTCTGTTGTTGTTGTTATTGTTGTTGAGACGGGGTCTCCTTATGTTTCCCAGGCTGGTCCTGACCTCCTGGGCTCAAGCGATCCTCCCACCTCAGCCTCCTAAAATGCTGGGATTATAGGTGTAAGCTACGGCACCTGGCTCCACTTTTGCCTCCTTAGACCCCAGCACTGCTGTGCAAAAAGAAAGGCCTTAGGCCAGGCACGGTGGCTCATGTCTGTAATCCCAGCACTTTGGGACGCTGAGGTGAGTGTATTACCTGAGATCAGGAGTTCGGGACCAGCCTGGCCAACATGATGAAACCCCGTCTCCACCAAAATACAAAAACTAGCCAGGTATGATGGCGGGTATCTGTAATCCCAGCTACTCAGGAGGCTAAGGCAGGAGAATCACTTGAACGTGGGAGATGGAGGTTGAGTGAGATCATGTCATTGCACTCAGCCTGGGGGACAGAGTGAGACTTCGTCTCAAAACAAAAACAAAACAAAAAAGAAGCCCTGCCCAGCTTACTGGAGGGCGGGTCTCCCGTGGGGAGAACTGAGGCACCCTGACCAGCAGCCAGCACCAGCTGCCAGATCCTCAGGTGAGGTCGTCATTGACCTCACAGCCTCAGCAGCGCCATCGGGAGACTGCTGTGCATGAATGACCCCAGGACAGAGGAGCAGGACTGCTCACCTTCCAGCCCACAGAAGAAGCAGGAGGAAATGTAACAGCCGCTTTAAGCCCCTGTTTTGGAATTTTGTTAAGTAGCAATAGACAATTGTTATAGCTATCTCCTTTGCAGTCTCAGCTGTGACATTTGGGTGGGAGTGACCCCTCAGCTCCAGGCATGGGTCCTGACTGGTGTAGAGAAATGGGTGTCACTGCCGTGCAGTCAGAGCGCCTCATCCTTCCTGTCCATGGTGAGGAGCCAGGAACCATTTTCCCCTCTGCTGTCTGAGAAAGATGAGGTGGTGTGAGGATGTGAGGTCAGGAATCCTGGCAGCTGTTTTGTGCCAAATGGGACCTCCATGTGCAGCCAGAGGACAAAGGGATGAAGTTAACACAGAAGAAAGTAAGTCAGGAGGCTGGAGAGGACCCAGTCTTTGACAGCGTTGAGATGCTGGACCCAGCCCTACCCTCAGCAAGAGCTCTCGCTGAGCGTTTCACTTACATAAACACATGACTGCCCTTTAGGTGGCTTCAGCCAGCCCTAAACGACACATCTCTCTCCAAGGCGTGGCACAAGCATATGCAGGGATATATTTATAGATTTTCATTTTCTTTCTTTCTTTCTTTCTTTCTTTTTTTTTTTTTTTTTTTTTTTGAGACATGGTCTTACTCTGTCATCTAGGCTGGAGTGCAGTGGCAACTTCCTAGTTCACTGCAGCCTCGACCTCCCAGGCTTAAGTGATCCTCCCATCTGAGCCTCCCAAGCAGCTGGGACTATAATTGTGTGCCGCCACACCTAGAGTATTTTTATTTTCGTAGAGATGGGGTTTTGCCACATTGCCCAGGCTGGCCTCGAACTCCTGGGCTCAAGTGATCCTCCCATCTCAGCCTCCGAGTAGCTGGGACTACAGGCTTGTGCCAACACAGCCGGCTCTGTGATGCTATTTACCGAAGAAGATCCCAAGCTCACAGTGCAGCCGGATGTTTTTGTGAGTCCCAGCTCTTTTTTCTCCCTTCCCCATCACATAGCATGCATTTTGTTAAAGTTTCTTTAACACAATGGACACCTTTCGCCACTTCTATTCATTTTGATTTATCTTTTTTTTTTTTTTTTTTTTTTTTAAGAGATAGTGTCTGGCTATGTTGCCCAGGCTGGTCTTGAACTCCTGGGCTCAAGCGATCTTCCCGCCTCAGCCTCTCACAGTGCTGGGATTACAGACATGAGCCACTGCACCTGGCCCATTTCAGCTCTTCATTCTTTTTCAGCTCTCTTGATCCCATACACTTTGTTTTCAAAGAAGCTTTGGGAGTTCTTCGTTTTTTTATTTTTTTTGCTTTTTTTGTTGGAGTTGGAGTCTTGCTCTGTCGCCCAGGCTGGAGTGCAGTGGCGTGATCTTGGCTCACTGCAACCTCTGCCTCCTGGGTTCAAGCGATTCTCCTGACTTAGCCTCCTAAGGAGCAAGGACTACAGGCGCACATCACCACGCCCGGCTAATTTTTTTTTATTTTAATAGAGACGGGGTTTCACCTTCTTGGCCAGCCTGGTCTCGATCTCTTGACCTCGTGATCTGCCTGCCTCGGCCTCCCAAAGGCTTTGGGGGTTCTAATGAGAGATGTCTCCAGCCCACTTCTTTCCATCTTGCTGGCATCCTGGCCTGGCTGAGCTGGATGTCTGGGTCCACCTGTAATGCCCACCTGCTTCTTACCTCCATGAGGACAGTGCCATGCACAGGTGGGCAGGGAGAGGGCTCGTGAGAGAAATAATTAGAACACAGATGCCCACTGTATCAGTTAGCTTTTGCTACAAAAATGCTTCTTAACACATGACCCCACACGTCACTGTAAAGCAACACTCATTTATTCTCATGGTGGGTTGATTGGTTGACTGACCTGGGCTGGACTTGGCTGGGCTCAGCCATGTGACTGTGGGTAAGCTGGGAAAGAATTCTTCAAGGTCGTCCTTGTCCTGGGGCTACTGGGACGGCCCAGATGTGTTCTTATGCACCATCAGCCTCATATCATGGGCAGAGCAAGTCACACGGCAATGGCTGGAGTGAAGAGGCTGGGACCCAGGCCCTGTCCAGCATAGAAGGGCTCTTGCAAAGTCACTTGACAAAGGGCAGCCAGACACAGGAAGGGACACAGACCTGGGGCCAGCGACATGACTGGCCATAGCCACGCATCTAGATGGTGGTACCCAATCTCTCTCCACCTCCCTGGGAGTGTCGGAGCCAGAACAAACAGCCAAGGTGGAAAGGCCACAAAGTCAGTGGGGTAAGTGGTCCCAGCTACTTGGGAGGCCAAGGCGGGAGGATCACTTGAGCCCAGGAGGTGGAGGCTGCAGTGAGCTATCATTGTGTCACTGCACTTTGGCCTGGGTAACAGAGAAAGACCCTATCTCAAATACAAAACCCCACTGACTTCCCCAAAGCCTCCGGGAAGACAGGCTCTTCCTCCTCCCAGGGTGGACGTCTCCCCACCGCATGGCCTCACTCCCAGGCAGACAGGAGAGGCCTCCCTGAGTCACAAACACCCACCTCATTGATTCCGACCATTTTACAGTGAGGTGTGATGAGACAGCTGCACCCAAGATACTCCTGAGCTTGCAGATGTAGTGCAATCCCTTCGATTTCCTGCCCAGATCCGCCCTGTCCTGTGCAAGCCCCAGCCAAGCCCCTTCCTAGGTCAGCTCCCTCCAGAGTGCTGCTCAGGAGACGGGCGTTCTTCTGATATCCTTAGCCCAGGGAGGACCCACCGGGCTACACCTCAGCTGGTGCTGGGTTTGCCTCACTCTCAGGGAGGCCCGAGGGGGCTGCCTCCTCCACCTCCTCCTGTTTCTGTCTCCACAATTTCCTGACTTTGCCTCTTTTAACAAAACTTTTCTAACATAATATATTTGTTTTGTGGTAAAAAACTCACAGTACAGGTTGGGCGCAGTAGCTCATGCCTGTAATCCCAGCACTTGGGGAGACTGAGGTGAGAGAATCACTTGAGGTCAGGAGTTTGAAACCAGCCTGGGCAACATAGCGAGACCCCGTCTCTACAAAAAAATATTTTCAAAGTAGCTGAGTGCGGTGGCGTGCATCTGTCGTCCCAACTACTCCAGAGGCTGAGGTGGGAGGATCACTTGAGCGTAGGAGTTGGAGGCTGCAGTGAGCTATGATTGCACCACTGCACTCCGCCTGGGCAACAGAGCAAGACCCTGTCTGTCAAAAAAACTAAACAAAGCTGCTTGCGGTGGCTCGTTCCTGTAATCCCAGCACTTTGGGAGGCTGAGGTGGGAAGATTACCTGCGGTCAGGAGTTCAAGACTAGCCTGGACAACATGGTGAAACCCCCGGCTCTACTAAAAATACAAAAATTAGCTGGGCATGGTGGGACATGCCTGTAATCCCAGCTACTTGGGAAGCTGAGGCAGGAGAATTGCTTGAACCTGGGAGGCAGAGGTTGCAGCAAGCTGAGATCTCATGTGGAACTGTGAGTCCATTAAACCTCTTTCCTTTATAAATTACCCAGTCTCAGGCATGTCTTTATTAGCAGCGTGAGAACAGACTAATACCCCATGCTGTACCCTCTGTCCCATCAGCAGGCTCCTCTTTGACAGTATCATCTGCCACACTCATAATAAGGTCCTGAAAAGGCTTTCCAGTTGACCTCTCCCAGTTCGGCCACGTCCGTGCCTCTGTTTCCTCATCTGTCAGACAGGACTGGAATTATACCTGCTTCACAGGGTTGCTTGTGGATGTAATGAGTTAATGTGCGTGAGTCTGCTTACAGTAGTGCCTGACACAAAATCAGATTATTTTTTCTTTTGAGACAAGGTCTGGCTTTATCACCCAGGGTGGAGTGCAGTGGCACGATCTTGGCTCACTGCAACCTCCATCTCCCGGCTCCAGTGATTCTCCCACCTCAGCCTCCCAAGTAGCTGGGGCCACCATGCACCACCATGCCTGGCTAATTTTTGTTGGACTTTTCATCAAGATGGGGTTTCACCACATTGCCCAGGCTGGTCACGAACTCTTGACCTCAAGAGATCCACCCACCTCGGCCTCCCAAAATGCTGGGATTGCAGGTGTGAGCCACTACGACCGACCCAGAATCAGGACTTGCTATTGTTGTTTATGATTATTATTTATAAATTACTCCTAAAAACATGACTTTCCTAGAAGACTCTTCGATGACACTTCGTTATGAGATGGAGAGTGATCATGAGGTGACTCAAAACAGCTGCTGAGCCTGAGCTGAGCCTGAAGATGAGTTTCACGATTTTCTTTTATGAAAAGACACATGCTTTCATTTGCTGGCGTCTTCTGGGGGTGACATGTGACTGTCAGCTATTCATCCCCCTCCAAAGAAAGCACAGGATCTGCCCCCTCTAGGGGAAGGTGATTTTTAAACAATGAATGAGTGCTTTTTGAGAGACACATTTTGGAAAGTGCACTTTGAAAGCAGATGTTTGGAAATGTTTCCATTGTTATCAGCTTTTATTGCCAAAAAGCAAAGAAAGTATGTTTCCTTTTAAAAACTCTTCACGTCTGCACACTTGAAGAACTGGGAAACAGAAAATTCTGGCCAATTTCAAAATCTTTCAAAAGAAAACTTTTAGGAAGTTTTGAATCCATTCATTACAAATCTGCAAATACCAATTTTCTGAATTCTTTTCAAGACAAAAGGAGGGATATCCAGGATGAATGTATACAGCACTAGTCAATTTCACCAAAACATAGTTCCCTATTTGGTGAATGGGATTAAAATACGAGTATTGATATTAATATTTAGAAAGCACAGCATGTGGTGTTTCTTCCAGTTGAACTTACAAATCTTTGTGAGGTACTGCTTGCGGCTGTAATAGGCACTCAAAGCAAGTATGGACATCACCTCCACAGATGAGGTCTTCGGGTCACCACAGCACATAGCGTTAACCTAAGCTTTCCAAAAAATAAAAAAGCAGAATCAATTGCATTGCTATCAAGAAAAGAACATTTGGAATGCTCAAATGAAAGCCAAAAGGTTTGTTATACTGCCAGAAATATATGTGTGTGTGTATATATATATGTGTGTGTGTATATCTCAAAACATATATATATATGTTTTGAGATGGAGTCTCGCTCTGTTGCCAGGCTGGAGTGCAGTGGTGTGATCTTGGCTCACTGCAACCTCTGCCTCCTGGTTTCAAGTGGTTCTCCTGCTTCAGCCTCCTGAGTAGCTGGGACTACAGGCGTGCGCCACCATGCCCAGCTAATTTTTGTGTTTTTTTAGTAGAGACAAGGTTTCACCATGTTGGCCAGAATGATCTCGATCTTTTGACCTCGTGATCTGCCCACCTCGTCCTCCCAAGTTGCTGGGATTACAGGCATGAGCCACCTCACCCAGCCTAAAATAAAAATATTTCAAAGTAGTGTTTATTTAATCTTTATGTCCTCCTTTAAGAATTCCTAGTTTTATACAGGTTGAG
This sequence comes from Sapajus apella, assembly GCF_009761245.1. Lineage (NCBI taxonomy): Eukaryota > Metazoa > Chordata > Mammalia > Primates > Cebidae > Sapajus > Sapajus apella. Next base: position 14,316,159 of record NW_022436991.1, on the reverse strand, counting down.
CATCCCAAATTTGAAAAGCCAAAATCAAAAATGTTCCAAAATCCAAAACATTTTGAGTGCTGGTATGATGCTCATTGGAAATGCTCATTGGAGCATTTTGAGGCCAAGGTGGGCAGATCACTTGAGGTCAGGAATTTGAGACCAGTCTGCCCAACATGTTGAAACCCTGTCTCTACCAAAAATACAAAGATTAGCTGGGCATGGTGGCCAGTACCTGTAATCCCAGCTATTAAGGAGGCTGAGGCAGGAGAATCGCTTGAACCCAGGAGTCGGAGGTTGCAGTGAGCCGAGATGGAGCCACTGTACTCTAGCCTGGATGACAGAGTAGGACTCCGTCTCAAAACAACAACAATAACAAAACATTTCAGATTTATGGATTTGGGATGCACAACTGGTTAGTATAAAGCAGATCTTCCGAAATCTGAAAAAGTCAGAAATTTGACACACATCTGGTCCCCAAGCTCTTTGGATAAGGAATACTTTATGCTTTAGGTACAGCACATAATACATTAGTGCATCCTTGTGTAATTCGCAAATGTTCCTGCCCAGTTGGAGATCTCTGCTCTTAATAACTTCATTGAATCCCAAGTCCCTCACTGGGGCAGTTTTCTTGTCTTGGTAGTGGACGGATATGCTCTTACTGGTCTAGGTGATTCAAACTGGCGGCCCCACTCTTGGCCCCTAGAGGGCAGCAGAGGGAAGCAAAACAAAAGCTTTGAAGCCTGCTCCAGGAAAACAGGCCCAGAAAGGCTGGTCCAGGAGACAACTTACAATGTCTCCTTTCTCCCTAACCTTCCTCGCTCTCCCTGCTCAGGACTGGAGTAAAATAAACCACTGCAGCCCCCGAGGACTGAGAAAAATCGCACTGAGTGTGGGGAATCAGGAAGGGAGTCAGTGACCCTCAAGGCTCATTTTGAGTGGTGGGGCTTTAACATGAACGCTGCATTTATCCGAAGATGACACAGAGCTGGCCCGTGACAGGTAGAGGGGACCCCGGGTGGCCCCGGACTCTGGCCGCCATCCTGATGCTGCTTGAGCCTGTTTCTCCAGCTGAGATCTAGTAAGAATTCCATAAGGGTCGATTTCATCATATCCCTTTGGCAAAAGTGCATGGTATACAGTTGGTGCCAAATCAATGTGTGCAGACTCTTCTGACCGAGGAGTAATTCTTCCTCGTTTCATTTGTTACTGCTCCTTCCCACCCAAGCCTATCTGTAACCTGTCACTCATTTTCCTTCTGCCCTGGGTGTCGGAGTCAGGGCTGGTTTACAGGTTGCTGTCTCTGTCTCTGAGAGCGTTTTCTGGCGGATGTACTGAGCTCTCGCGTGGTGAGTTTTTGGCTTGATTCTTCGAGAATGCAGCTGGGGAACAAGTGTGAGGTTACTTCTCATGGCTCAGAGCAGGCTTCAGTACTTGGCATGGACTATGTGTGAGCCTCCTAACACATCCCCACAACGCCTCACCTCCCATCCAGCCGTGCGCGGGTCCCCAGAGCCGCCTTCCAGAAACGCAGCGTCGTGCATCTGCTCCAGCTGTCCCTGGATCCTTGTCGCTGGCGAAGTGCGATCAAAGCTCCTGGGCCCGTCTTGAAGGCCCTGGGATAGGAACCTCCCCATCCCTCAGCCCTCCAAGCAGCTTCTGTCTACGTGCCCCACACTTCTGTCACACAGGCTTGGTGCGATTGATGGAGCCTCTCTGAGCAGCTTTAGTTTCCTCGTCTATGAAATGGACACAACTAACCCCTTGAGGATTGAGAATGAGAGGTGGGGGACCGTGTATGGAAATGCGTTCCTGTGCTGAGGACATACCGCACATGTTGGTGCCCCTTTCGCTCCCCCCATTTCACAGATGAGGAAACTGAGGGTCTGATTTGGGAAGAGATCTGAAAGCACGCAGTCCAGATGCAGCAGAGCCAGGATTAACACTCGGAGCTTCTCGGTTCTTTCCCAAAATTAATCACTTTTTAATTTTATAATTGACACATAATAATTGCTATGTATTTCTGGGGTGCAGCATGTTTCCATGTACAGGCATATATTACATAACACTCCCTCATCAGTGAGGCCCCCCAGTAGATCTTTTCTGTGTTCTTCTGCATAGATTACCTGGTAATTGGGGGGAATTTATCAACTGCTTCCTTGTTTATTATTATTATTAAAGGCCGAGTCTTGGTTTGTCATCCAAGTTGGAGTGCAGTGGCGCGATCATAGCTCACTGCAACCTCCACTTCCCAGGCTCAGCGAGCCTTCCACCTCAGCCTCCCGAGGAGCTGGGATGACAGACACGTGCTACTATGCCTGCCTAACTTTTTGTATTTTTTGTAGAGGCAGGGGTCTCACTATGTTGCTCAGGCTGGTCTCGAACTCCTGGGCTCAAGCAATCTACCTGTTCCGGCTGCCCAAATTGCCAGGATGACAGGCGTGAGCCACTGTGCCCGCCCCTTGTTTATTATTGCCCCCCCTTGTAGAATGTAAGCCCCGTGAAGGCATAGACCTGGCCTGTCTGTTCACTGAATGCCCAGCACAGAGCAGGAAGCTGATAAACACTTGAATAGACAACAGCTACAGCGATTTCAAGGAACACACAGGGAGCTCCATCTGATCACTTTCTAATGAAGCTGGTTCCTTTCATCTCTGGAGAATCTACCCCCGGGATGTTTTTGATTGCACAGAGCTCGAGGGCCTTCCCTCCCCTGGGAATGGTGGCCCTGAGCCTGGAACAGCCTGGTAAACATACCAGCACTGTGAGGCCGGCTTTCCCCAGAAACCCAGAGTGACAGGTTAACCAGGGGAGTAAAGTGGGCATTAGGCTTGCCTACCTCGGGAGTCGATGTTTAAAAAAACCTCTCTGATAACTGGAAATTGGCTAATCTCTTGCTATAATTAGGAGAGCCTGGAGGCTGGGAATGTTCTGTTTTCCCAAGCTCTGTTTTGAAGGTTTAGGAACCAGGAAGTGACTTAGGAAGCCCAGAAGCTAGCGAAGGACTTTGTAGCCACGGACTCCAAGGAAATGTTGAACAGGAAATGCACTCGGGACATGTCCCTTCATGTTTCCTGAAAAGTAGGAATTTCATTATTAATAGCAACAGTTTTTCTGATAAATTTTGTTGAGTATAAAAACACAAGCCAGGAGCACACCATCACGCCTAGCTAATTTAAAATTTTTTTATAGAGACAGGATCTTACTTTTTTGCCCAGGCTGGTCTCCAATTCCTGGCCTTAAGTGATCCTCCTGCCTCAGCCTCCCAAAGTCCTGGGATTATAGGCAGGAGCCAGCATAGATTCTTATGTGAACTCTCATGATTCTAGAATGTTGGCGACTGATAAAAATTGAACACGCTGTAGAGGCCAACTCCATCTAGGCCAAACAAAATAGTCTTAAGGGCAGATTTGGTCTACACGTGTCAAGTGGGGTGAGCTGGAGGGGTCCCCAGGCACGTGGGGGAGACAGGTATGGAAACAGACATCACAGATCAGAGTGATTCATGATATTGAAGATCAGAGGAGGGGTGACCGGCTGTCAGCATGTGGGATGGAGGTCAGGGAGGATTCTGCGGTGGCGTGGGGCTTGCACATGCCCTGAAAGGCACACAGAGGAAGGAGGGCAGGGATGTTCTGGGAGAGGGAGGAATGTGTGTGGAGGCCTGGCTTCGGTTTGAGCACCAGGTGATCTGACACTACACAGTGATTGCTGCAGCTGTGGCAGGACAGGAGGGGGCGAAGGGGCTGGAGACGTGGGCAGGAGCCGGTCACTGGGACCTGGAAGGGTGAACTCAGGCACTGAGCTGGCAGTGGGAGCATTGGGGTGGGGGTAGGCAGAGGTGTGTGGGGCTGGTCTCTCTGGAGGTAAGTGCAGGGCTGGGGTGACCAAGGGACAGCATGGGGACAGGAGGCTGCTGTGGGGCCTTGGCCAGTGGCAGTGAGCCAGAGGGGAGGGAGCCAGGGACCTAGGCTCACATTTCCAGCCTCCTAAACAAATCCCGCTACGTTTCCCTGTAAACACTTCCTTCCATGCCCAAGGTAATTCCAACAATATCACTATTTGGGATAAAAATCCCCACGGCGATTTAAGGGGTTTGCTGATGAGTTTGGATTTGCTTCAGAAGGCCGTGTAGACACCTGAAGTGGTCCCTTCAGGGGTGTGACCTCCACCCCACTACCTTATCTTCAGCTTGAGAGAAAGGCCCAACACAAAGCCAGAATTTTGGATTTTCCCTCTGCCCCACAGGTCTGCTTCCATCTCAGCCAAAAGCAACTCCATCCCTGTGGGAACTCCTGCCAAACACATCAGAGCCATATTTCCCTGTGTTCCATCCATGAGCAAATCCTGCTGGATCTGCCTTTATTTCACTTTGTTTTTTTTAGACACAGGGTCCCACTCTGTTGCCCAGGCTGGAGTGCTGTGGTTCGATCACAGCTCACTGCAGCCTTGAATCTCCTAGCTCAAGTGATCCTCCTGCCTCAGCCTCCCAAATAGCTGAGACTACAGGCACGCGCCACCACATTCAGCTAAGTTTTAATTTTTTTGTAGAGACAGGGTCTCACTCTGTGGCCCAGGCCGGTTTTGAACTCCTGGACTCAAGTGATCCCCCCTCCTTGGCTTTCCAAAGTGCTGGGAGATTAAAGGCGTGAGCCTCTGTGCCCAGCCTGGAGCTGCCTTTAAAGCTGACCCAGAACCTCCACCGGCCCTGTCCCCACACGTGTCTGAGTCCCTGGCCTCATGCACTGGAATCCCCTTGCCAGCCTCTGTGTGGTCTCTCTGCCTACACCCTTCTTTGCATAGTAGCCCACGTGGTCCTGTTAGACACAAAACCAGACATGGGTCCCCTCTGCCAGACCCTCCTCCGGCCGGCGTCTTCCTTGCTCAGAGCGAACACCCAAGACCCCTGGTGTGGCCTCTGCATTCCTTTGTGATCTGTCCCCTCTCCTAGCGCCTCCCGCCCCTTTTTTCCTCCCCTACCCTTTGCTCACTCAGCTCCAGCCACACTGCTCGGTTATTCCCCAACGAGCCGGTCAGGCTCCACCCTCGAGGCTTTTGCACTGGCCATCGCTCTGCCTGAAATTTCATTCCCCTGGGTGAGGATGGCTTGCTCCTACTTCTCCTTCAAATCCCTGCTCCAGTGTCACCTCCTCAGTGAGGCCTTCCTCGAAGCCATCCCCACCTGGATCCCTGCCTGCTGAATTGTTCTCCCTGGCTTTCACCCCTGCACACTCAGCAATGTTCTTTCTTTTTTTCTTTTTGAGACGAAGTCTCTCTCGCTCTGTCACCCAGGCTGGAGTGCAGTGGAGTGATCTCGGCTCACTGAAACCTCCACCTCCTGGGTTCAAGTGATTCTCCTGCCTCGGCCTCCTGAGTAGCTGGGATTACAGGTGTGCGCCACCACACCCAGCTAATTTTTGTATTTTTAGTAGAGATGGGGTTTCACCATGTTGGCCAGGCTGGTATTAAACTCTTGACCTCGGGTGATCTGCCCGCCTCAGCCTCCCAAAGTTCTGGGCGATGTTCTTTCTTATGAACTTTGTTCACATTCTGTTTTCTCCTGAGCGCTGAGCATTCTGTGGGGGGCTCAGTGAGTGGAGGAGCATCTTAGGTGGAAATTCCACATCCCGCCATGTGTGTCCTCTGGCGTTTCTTGAGAAGGCATGGTTCTTGAGACATATCTCACCTGGGCTTTCCTGGCTTTGAATGTGCAGGACAAGGGTTCCCAGCTGTAGGTCACTGAGCCCTGCTCACCAACCACAGCCTCGAGTCCAAAGAAGTATCCTGTTGAGCACACATTGAGGAACTGGTTTTCAGTGGTGCACATTTATGATGAATATTGCATGTCCATTAAAAGTGCGATTGGAGGCTGGGTTTGGTGGCTCACGCCTGTAATCCCAGTACTTTGGGAGGCCAAGGCAGGTGGATCACATAAGGTCAGGAGTTTGAGACAAGCCTGACCAACATGGTGAAAATCCGTCCCTAAGAAGAATACAAAAAGTAGCTAGGCATGGTGGCGAGCGCCTGTAATTCCAGCAACTCGAGGGGCTGAGGCATGAGAATCGCTTGAACCTAGGAGGTGGAGGTTGCAGTGAGCAGAGTCAGACACACCACTGCACTCCAGCCAGGGCAACAGAGCGAGACTCTATCTCAAAAATAAACAAATACATTAAAAAAAAATAAAAGTGCTACTGGATTCTTTATAGCTCTTTGGCAATGATGTATTTTCTCTGTCAACCAATACTCTCAATGCCACCGTGATTACATGGAGGTCTTCTCTTCCAAAATAGTTGGGAATCTCTTGCCTAGTGCCAGAAAAGGGCTCTAAAAGCAAATCTGGAGACCTCTGGCCATCCTTCCTGCCTGTTCTTACCAGGGACGTTGCCCACCACGCTTTCCTCTCACCTACCCCCAGGCAGAGTAGCAGCAGCGGACAGTGAGCACCAGCTCACCCACAGGAGTAAGGCAATTTATAACCGGTTAACCTTGAATTCTGCAAGGCCTGCCGCTCGGCAAGCTGGGGGTTGTAGGCGCAGTTCTCAGCTTGGGCAGAATTCAAATGAGCTCTTGCAATCAACATGCAATTAATTGTTGCACACCCTGAGCATCTGGGCAGTAGGCATTGTGCAGCGAAAAGGGAGTTCAGGGAGCACTGTCATCTTAGAGCAGAGGTGGGGACAGGGGTGCACAGAGTTCCCATGTCGCACAAGAGAGCCCGAAGAGGTTTGCCTGAGTTTGGTCAACTGATCTTGGTTCAGATGTGAGTAACAGTGAATTATTAACATTTATTGAGTCTACTGTGTGCCAAATGCTTTTTGCAGGCGTGATCTCATTACAGCAGCCCACTGTGATCTACCTTGAAGGGGGGGAGGTCCTCCCTTTTTTATAGTTACGGAAATTGAGGCACAGAGAGGGTAAGTGACTCGTTCAAAGCCACACAGCTAGTCAAGCCCTAGATTTGCTTGATCCCAAAGTCAGTATGTTGACCACCCTGCCCCCACTCCATCTTGAAGATTCTACTCACATTGTTGTGTACAGGTGAGCACGGTTGGCAGCCCCTGTAGGGCACCACTGCCTGGTGGCTGCAACACTTTGTGGCCAGCATGGGCCCTCCTAGGGTTCTGCTGTTTGTAACCTCAGGTGGGCACAGCGGGCTGTCTGGGGTACCACTTTGCCACTCTTCGGTTGCATGCCACGGCTGGGAGGCCAGATGACAGTTTCATCCTTGGAGGGGAGCTCTTCCCAGATGCTGGAGGTGACGCCCAGGAGATAGAAAAACTTTTCAAACCCTATAACCCCGCACTCCAGGAGGGTCGCCTCCTGACAGGTCCTGCCATCCATGACCAGCATGGGTGTCTCGTCTGGGGGGTCTCGAAGCCCCCTGGCTGTGGGAAGCCTTCCAGGCTTTGCTATTTAGACCCTTTGGAAAACTGCTTTATCAGGGTCTGGTGCGGGGCTCCTTTTGGGAACCCCCTTTTGGGGCAGGGTCCGTGTCCCTCTTGGGGAGCTCCAGCAGGCTCTGCCCTTGTCTCCTAGGGCAGGGCCTCTCTGGGTCTCATGAGATGCCCGCTCCCGGCGGATTTCGTAGCTACACGTCTCCGTGGGAATCTTTTCTCAGGAGAGCCTTGCCTGGGATTCTCTCTGCTTCTCAGACCCTCACCCGGGCGTGGGTTTCTTTAGGAGGCGTCCCTCCACTCCCAGGACCCCGCCCTCGCCCAGCGTGGGGCGCCCCCTCTCCCCGTGCGGGCGGGCGCCGGAACAGTGTCGCCGGCCGCCTGCAGGTGTCTCCCCACGGAGGGGCGCGCGTCCCTGCGCCGTGGCCGCTGCCAAGCGCCAGCGGCTCCTCGCCGAGGCACACTCGCGCTCCGGGCTCCGGGCGCGCCGGAGCCGCTCCGCCGCCACCGCCCGCCCCGCGCGCCCCCCGCGCCGCTCCCCCACCCCGGGGTTGGGGGGGGCATGGGCCCGCGCCGCGTCCGTCGCCGCCGATCGCAGGCGCCTGAGCCCCGGGGCGCGGCGGGCAGCGGCCGCTGACGCGGGGCGCCGGCTGCCAACTTCGCGCGCGGAGCTTCCCCGGCGGTGCGGTCCCGTCCCGGCGGCGCGGGCGGCATGAAGACGAGCCGCCGCGGCCGAGCGCTCCTGGCCGTGGCCCTGAACCTGCTGGCGCTGCTGTTCGCCACCACCGCCTTCCTCACCACGCACTGGTGCCAGGGCACGCAGCGGGTCCCCAAGCCTGGCTGCGGCCAGGGCGGGCGCACCAACTGCCCCAACTCGGGCGCCAACGCCACGGCCAACGGCACCGCCGCCCCCGCCGCCGCCGCCGCCACCGCCGCGGGGAACGGCCCCCCTGGCGGCGCGCTCTACAGCTGGGAGACCGGCGACGACCGCTTCCTCTTCAGGAATTTCCACACCGGCATCTGGTACTCGTGCGAGGAGGAGCTCGGCGGGCTCGGTGAGTGCGTGCGGGCGGCGGCGAGCTCGGCTCCGGCTCCCCCGGGGCGGCGCAGCCACCGAGGCCCGAGCCCCGGACCCGCTCGCCCTCCTCCCGCCGCCTCGGCCCAGCTCCCCGCGCTGCGCCGGGCTGGGGCGACGTTCCAGGGCGGGGGGCGCGCGCGGTTCCGGGACCGGGGGCCAGCGCGGGGGATGCGCGGGACGCCCCGGCGTGGAGAGGTGCGGCGCAGAGCTCCTGGCCCCTGCGGACGCCCGGCGTCTTTGGGGACGCTGCCGCGCCCGGGAAGGCGCCCACCCCAGCTGCCGGTCGGAGGGGCGCGCGCTGCTTTCCGCGCCTGAACTCATCTCCACGATCGCCCCCTCCTCCTCTTTCTTTCGCCGGGCACTAGATGCCCCCACCCACCCTGGGGCGCCCCTGGGGGTAGGGGTGATGCGGGGACTCCTGCTACCACCCGCCCCTCCCGCCGCAGATCCACAGACCCGGGAGCCGAGCGGGGGATCATTCATCTTTTCACCCCCACCGCCAACCCGCGCCCAACCTCCAAGACTGGAGTGGGGAGTGGAGGAGTCCCGCGGGCTCCCGGGGAGCCGCACCCGCCCAGAGGCACCCCCATTGCCAAATGCCAGGGAGCCCTCTGTGTTCTGGCCCCCTCCCGGGAGAGGCAGGCTGGGGAACTGGGGACAGCTGGGAGAACTCTGGGTCGGGGAGTCCAGGAGGGCTTAGTTTAGTACAAGCCTCCGATCAGGTTCGATGAGGGGCTGACTTTTCAGAAGGCAGATCGAACTGTCCCCTTTGCCTGAACCCCTCCTCTACCCTCCAGAGGCAGCCGGGGCTGGAGTGCGTGTTTTGGAGGCAGACAGCCACACTGTGGCACGGCTCAGGGGACAGCTGCCCGACAGCCGATTGTGCCACCACCGCAGGTAGAGCTGGGGTGTCTCGGAGCGCGTGTCCAGGAGTGGGCACCCTCCTGAGTGAACTGACCTCTTTCTCCAAGGTTAAAACTCCTCCTTGCCTGCCTAGCTCTTCAGTGTGGACACCATATATGTGTGTGCTCAAGGGTAGGGGAGAGCAGACGTCCAATCTTAGTTTGCCTTAAATAAGCCAGTAGCCTAAGTGGGTTAGGGGGCAGAGGGAGGAAGCTGTGAAGCCTCCCAGTGAGGAGCTCCAGGCTTTGCACAGGCTGCTGCCTCTGCCTGGAATGCCATTCCCGCCCCACCTCCTTTAGGGGCTCCTGGTCAGTTTCACTGGGACTCTCCCACCTGCCTTTGGAGTCAGGACACTGGGCAGAAACAACCTTGTGAGCTCCCGGCTGGAAAGAGGGCCTCTGTCTTTGGATCTCACCAGTGCCTTTATCTCCCTGCCACACCTGGCACTGCCTGGCATTTTCTGGGGCCTGTTTTTGGTCACAAGCTTATAGAGCCCTCTTCCCATAGGATGTCACTCTGTGAGGGCCAGCCCGGTTGGTCTTGTTCACTGCCGCCTCTGAGTAATGTCTAGCGCATAGTAGGTCTTCAATAAACATTTGCAGGGTTATATAGGATGACGCCTTGGGACGATGAACTGGAGTTTTCCTGGGGTGCTGCCTCCTCTGTCTTACTTCTGGGGGTACCTGACCAAACTTTCTGTGACTTGAGCTGGGCTGGCCGTTTGTCAGAGATGCACGGTGTTTGAATAGAAACCTGGCCCTGATTGGTTTCACCCCGTCAGACTCACTTCTGGTTTACACTCAAGATGCGAATGTTTACTGTGGGATGCAATTAAAATTATTAACTTCAAAAGGCATCTTGGCAAAAACTCCCTGCCTTCCGCACAGCCCAACCCTAACCCCTCATAACACCTTGTTGTCAGGACCATGTGTCCTTTGAAGTAGACATCTTGCTACTGTACATCTTTCTCCAAGTTCAAGGTGTTTCCAAGGTTCAGGAGACCCAGTCCTGGGCACATACCACCTCTGCCTCTCTTCCTTCCTCTGTGCATACCCCTGAAAAGACAACAGCACATCTCCAGCACCGGAATAGTCCTGTCTCTTCCTCTGTGGAGTGTCCTGGTCCACGCTGGTCAGCTGAGCCTCTTAATTGCTTGAAGTCTCTCTTGGCTGCTCCCTGAAGGTCACGGTCCCAGGACTTGCTACAGTTATTTCCCTATAGTTTATCCACGCCTTGACTTGGGATATTTATGGTTTGTTAAAAATTATTAATTGAAAAATATTTAAAAAGCCATGTTAGCTAACATTTCTTGAGCCTTTAACGTGCACCAGGTCCTGTTGAAACTTCTCACCTTCTGAATCTTGTGGAATCCTGGCCGCTACCTTGGAGGCAGACGCTCCTAAGGTGCTTGCTTTTTCAGATGAGGAACTTGAGTCTCAAAGGGGATTCTGGCAAGGGAGCTCGAATTGTCTTCTCAGGGACAGAAAGTAATCAGAGTAAAGGGATCAGGGAAGAGAATAGTGCATTTGAGGGGTCAGGGAAGGTGGCATTTTGGGGGGGGCTCAGTTAAGACCCTCACTGTCAATACTCTGTTAGTTAGAAATGAGGATGGTTAATGTGTTGGGTAAATAAAAGAAACCCACGGTTTCCTCTTGGCCACTGTGGGCTGGAGATCATCCCTCCCCCAAAATCACAATTTTCCTCTCTGAGAGCTTGGAAAATAGTTATCAGCTTGTCAGTGCTGGTGAGAAATTTGGGAATCAGAGCCAGCTGGGGTGGCTTCTGCAGCTGATCCTACAGTGCCAAAATCCTGCATTCTCCTCCGCCGTGGTCCTGAAAGGGTGATAGCAAGTACCCGGCCTCAAACTTTTGTTGCCATGACAACCTTTCTTCAGGGTTCTGTGACCATTTTATATTTTTACTGGAAGAGGAAAAAACACCCCAATAGCCCCCTGAACAAAATCCTGCCTCCCCCACCCCCATACATCAAAGCTAAACTTCCTTCTCTCCCTTCCATGAAACTACAGCAAAGCTTTCTTTCCTTCTGCATGTTTCACGTGCACCCAAATGCAAACACCAACCAAGAGATCCTCACCGCTCCGTGAGAAGGAGCTGCTAAATGTCCCTTCCTGTCCAACGCCTGTTCGCCTGTTTGGTCATTCCTTTCTGTGCTCAGAAAACCCTCTCCCCACTCGGGCAGCCACAGGGAAATGTAATAAGCCCTTTTTCCCACATTAAAAATCTACAGCGTTCACAAAGAAAACTGCAGCCTGCCCTAAACAGACACACTTTCACCAGACCCAGCACAAAGAAACCTTTTCTCCTTGCTCCAAGAAGAGCACCCGCGTCCTTCCACAAACAGAAAGGGAAGCGTGGCCTCGACACAGAGTCACCCCAAGCCCTTCACACAAATTGGATGTGTCTTCTGGTTGAGATGCTGGGGAGGGGTGGCGTGGGGAGCAGACGCAGGCATCGTCCCGGTGGGTGGGGTGGGGGTGGCTGCAGAGAGGCCTGGGGGAGGGGAGAATGGAGGTGTGGGGCAGGGGCGATGGTGGGGCAGGCGGGAACTCGTGCCAGCTGGGAGCACAGGTGACATCCACACGCATTGGACATCACCCTGTATGCTTTTGAGCTGCAGGAAAGGGGTGGCTTGGGAAGATTGGGGGGAGGTGGAGGGGTCTTGAGGGACTTGCCAGGCTGGCAGGAGGGAGGTGGGATTGGAGAGAGAAGAGAGAGACCAGTTCCAGGGCTGGGTGACGACGGGGTGGATGTGAAGCCAGTCATGCAGGACCCAGGCTGGGAGCCGACACGCCCCACACCTCGGTGGCTCCACGTGCAGTCCCAGAGACATCGGGGAAGGAAGGAGCATATTTCCTCCTGACTCAAAAACACTCCCTTCCCTGCAGAACTGGTGGAAGTTCAAGGCTCGGCTCTGCCTCTTACTAGCACGTGGTTTCAGGCAGGAGCCTCCCTGGGCTACTGCATAGGTGGGGGTCAGGGCAGCTAGTACCCACCCAAGGTGTGAGGATTCAGTCACCTCTGTGTTGCAGCCACCCTGGTCTGAGTCAGCCAGAGCCAGCCACGTCTCCCATGGACTTCTGTGGCCATCTCTCCGCCTCTGCCATCACCCCCACTCCCCAGTTCATTCTGCACCCCGCGTTCGAGTCATTGTTAGTCAGATGCAGGGCATGGCACCTCTGACCGCCCTCTTGTCACTCAGAGTCAAGTCCCCAGCTAGCCTTCCCTATACCTCTCTTGTCTTCCTTTCTTTGGAACAGAGATCCGCAGCTGTTCTGCCCAGTCCCCTAAATTATGCCCCTACAGTGTCACAAGGATGAGGACCCCTGTGATGTCCCCAACCAGGAGTATTTAGTGTCATATTAGATGGGTTTCATGTTGGGAGCATCTGATGGACAAAGATTTGGATGGTGGAAGGCATTCCTCTAACTGCTCAACACATTTTTGTTTGTTTGTTTTTGAGACGGAGTCTTGCTCTGTCACCCAGGCTGGAGTGCAGTGTTGTGAGCATAGCTCACTGCAGCCTCCACCCCCTGGGCTCAGGCCATCCTCCCGCCTCGGCCTCCTGAGTAGCTGGGACCACAGGTGCACGCCACCACACCCAGCTAATTTTTGTATTTTTTGTAGAGGCAGGGTTTCACTATGTTACCCAGGATGGTCTCAAACTCCTGGGCTCACGAGATTTGCTTGCCTTGGCCTCCCAAAGTGCTGGGATTACAGGCATGAGCCATCACACCTGGCCTGCCAAGTGTTACTTCCTTTCGTCCACATAATAGTATGAGGTGGGTGCTCTGGTTACTCTCATTTCCTGGATGAGTAAACAGAGGCACAGAGAGGTGAAGTGAGTTGCCCAAGGTCACACAGCTAGTAAGTGGCAGAGCTGGGATGTGCACCCGACAGGAGGCTCCGGAGACTGGCTCTTGCCTGCTGTGCCATGCTGCCCCCCGCCCCCAGTCTCCCCAGTCCAGTTCACTCAGGCTCCCGGGGCTTCCCGAACAAGGCTCGTTGGGCAGAGCACTGCATCTGGAGTCATGAGCACTGGGTTTGGCTCCAGGCTCTGATGCCAACTTGCTGAGTGGCTTTGGAGAAATCACCCTCCCTCTCTCCCTGGTCTTTTCTTTCCTCGTGTGTAAAATGGAGGTTTTGTTGGGTGTTCTGTGTGAATGATGGAGGTGACAGAGACCCGTGCTGTGACACATCACAGAGTTTGGGCCCAGATGGTCTGGGTTGCAGTCCTCACACCACTGTAGGCTGCTGTGTGACCTTGGGTAGGAGTCTGCCCTCTCTGGGCCTAAGGATGATCCTATCCACCCCACAATAGCATCTTGGGGGTTGATCCGATGATGTGGTCCCAGCACTCCTGTGGCCACAGCTAGCACTTGGTTAAACGGGCCTTGCTGCCATCTGACCCTCGAGTCTGAGGCTGTAGACAGGTGGCTCGCATGTCACATCTCAACGATGTAGCTGTTTTGTTTGGCCCTGCAGTGTTCACAGTGTCTTTGGGTAAGTCACCAACATTTGAATATGGAAGGCACTTCATAGAAACATCTAGATTTATGGCTTTTCTTGAAAACCTGGCAGATGGAGTCTGTACTCCCAATGGCAGTGAGTGGAGCTGCCCCTTAGGGGAGTCCACAGTCCCCCCTCCCCCATTCTGCCCTCAGTTTACCTGAATTGCCACCCTTCCCTTCCAGGGGCTCAAGCCTCCAAACCTCAGTGTCCTGCCCACACCTGGTCCATTGGTCCATCCTGCCAGCAGGTCACTCAGAACCCAGTCTGTCCGACCTCGCCCTGCAGCTGCCCCTGCTCGTGGCTTTGATTTCATGCTCTGTTTCTCCACCCAGTGGCCAGAGGGCTCCCTGTTCCATCTGACCTGGATCACCCCTGCTCTCCGCCCCGGATCCTTCCTCAGTCAGTCACCGTCCAGCTCCTTCCAAGGACCGACAGGCCCTCCACAGTCTTCCCGACTACCCCCTGCCCTTCCCCACTGCTCTCCGCCCCCACAGTCACTCTCTCCAGGCTGTTCCTTGCGTCCCAGGAACTCTTCACCAAGACATCCCTGAGCAAAGTCTCTGCTCAAATGTCCTCCTGTCTGTGAAGCCTTCCTGGACTGCCCCACTGAAATCAGCCACCTCGCTGCCCGCCGGCACTCCCGCACGCTCCTGAAGTCCCCACTGCTCTGATTCTGGCGGTACCCACTACATATCACACCAGTTTTTCTCTATGCCCATCCCCCTGCTGGGACACTGGCTTCCTGAGGACAAGCCTTGTCCCAGTCACATCGTGCTGCCCCCAGAGCCTAGATGAGCTAGGCTCATCTTCAGTGCCATAGGGCTCAGCTTGGCAGCTCGTCTAGGTTCGGGGAGGCAGCAACGTGTGACAGGGACCAAGTCTTTAGGAGGGACTCAAGGACTTGGAATGCACTGGGGCTTTGGGGGTGCCTCAGGGCAACGAGAGTTCCGGGCTCTCTACTCCGTGCCTGTCATTCCTGTGGACTTCAGATGTTCTTCTTTTCTTCCCTGCTCCTTCTCTTGGTTTATTTCCCAGGAGAGGTGCTTGGTGGGATCCTGTGGGGAGCTCATGGTCACTCCCCTGTGTTCAAATTCTGGGGTGCCAGACTCAGAGCTGTCTTGTAAGGATGCGACAACCTCAGGCTTCTGCTGCCTTTGGGATGGTGCGGGTTAAACTCTTTTGGTCCCAAGTGATGGAAGCAAACTTAACCCCAGATAAGAATGAAAGGGGAATAGGCTGGGCGTGGTGGCTCATGTCTGTAATCCCAGCACTTTGGGAGGCTGGGGAGAGAGGACCCCTTGAGGAGTTCAAGACCAGCCTGGGCAACATAGCGAGATGCTATCTCTAAAAAAAAAAAATAAAAAATTAGCCAGGTGTGATGGTGTGTGCCTATAAGTCCCAGCTACTCAGGGGGCTGAGGTGGGAGGATTGCTTGAACCCAGGAGTTGGAGGCTGTAGTGAGCTATGATCATGCCACTGCATCCAGCGTGGGCAACAGAGGGAGACCCTGTCTCAAAAATAAATGAAAATAAAAATAGAATAATGCTACAGCTCACGGAGTCCATCACCACCCCTCAGAGGTCAGAGCCACGGCCACTGGGCTCCTGGAGACTGGTCCTTCCCTCAGATCCAGAGCTACCAATTAAAATCCTACAGGGGCCAGGCTGGAAACCCATGAGAGTGGGGCACGGAAGGTGTGGGGGCCTGTGGGGGCTGGGCAATCGCTGCTAGGCTCCAGAAGGCTTTCTCACAGCAGGAGGGGCTCATGGAGTGCCTAGTGGTCCATTTTTGTTCAAAACTCCCGGTTTTTATATGACATCTCTTGATTGTTCACATTTGGCAATGAATCCATTTTTTTTTATTTTTTATTTTTATTTTTTTTTAGAGACAGGGTCTTGCTATGTTGCCCAGGCTGGAGTGCAGTGGCTATTCACAGGCATGATCCCACTACTGATGAGCACGGGAGTTTTGACCTGCTCTGTTTCCGACCTGGGCCGGTTCACCCCTCCTTAGGCAACCTGGTGCTCCCCGGCTCCCGGGAGGTCACCATATTGATGCCGAACTTAGTGCGGACACCTGATTGGCGTAGTGAACTACAGCCCAGAACTCCTGGGCTCAAGCGATCCTCCAGCCTCAGCCTCCCCAGTAGCTGGGACTACAGGCATGCACCACTGCGCCCAGACATTTTTTTAAAAGACATTTGATCTGCAGGCCAAAATCAAACCCTCTTGGGGTGTGGGTAGACCCTTGTCCCATCAATTTGCAACTTCTAGGCCAGAGTTTTGCGCTTGACAGGACTGAGTTCCCAGCCCCCAATTGTTTTATTTTTATGTAAAAATATTTGTTATCATAATATTTTATTATTTTTTTTTGAAATGGAGTTTCACTCTGTCGCCCAGGCTGGAGCGCAATGGTGCAATCTCGGTTCATTGCAAGTGATCTGGGGTTCAGGCGATTCTCCTGCCTCAGCCTCCCAAGTAGCTGGGATTACAGGATCGCATCACCATGCTGGGCTAATTTTTGTATTTTTAGTAGAGACAGGCTTTCGCCAGTTGGACAGGCTGGTCTCGAACTCCTGACCTCAGGTGATCCATCTGCCTCGGCCTCCCAAAGTGTGGGCGATGTGAGCAAGGTGTGGAAGAGGACCTGGCCCTGAGCTTGGCTGGAGGAGGCAGGGTCCCCTCTCAGGGACCGTTCTTCTTTCCCAATGGTGGGGACTGGGGATGGGAGGTGATGGGGGCTGTGGAGGGTGGAGCCTGTGCTCGGCTTCAGAGCCGAGGTGGGTGTTTCGGCGAGAGCTTGGCGAGGGTAGTGGCTGTGGTAGCGTCGTCCCATGTCCCGGCCTCCCAGAGTGTGGGTCAGAGATAGCCACAGGGGAGGAGAGGAGGAGGAGGGCAGGAGACAGAGACATTGGGAGGACTAGGGGGTAACAGACACAGGGTGGTGGCATGCACAGAATCTGAGACGGACGCAGAGGGAGGCTTTGAAGGGGACTGAGAGGGAGTGACCAACAGAGAGACAGGCAGACACATACAGAGGGAGGGAGCAAGGAGAGACACAGAGACAGAGATGAGGAGATACAGAGGGAGACCAAGGCACACGCACTGTGCTGGGTGCACACCCGACCAGAAAGGCAGAGAGCAGCAACGAGACAGAAACAGACAGAGAAGGGAGAAATACGTGGGCCAAGAAAGAGACACACGTGTGTGCACACACGCATGATGCACAGACACACACATGAGCATGTGCGCTTATGCACAGGGAGGAGCGTGCCCGAGAAGCTGGTGCGGAGAGAAGCGATCGAGGGGAGCCTGAAATAGCCAGGGGAGGCGGCAGGAGCACACGTGGCCCTTCCCACCTCCCCTCGCTCTTTTCCAGGAGGCCCCGCAGGGGAAGTGACTCTTAGAGGCCTCATCCCTAGGGGAGTGGCTTCGCCTCATCCAGGCGGATGGGGGAGGCCAGATCCCCCCTCATCTGTCTCTGCCCTCCCGTCCTCCTCTCTCCCCCCATTGGCGGCAGTGGGTGGGCGCAGTGTTTGGAGGATGGGGACTTTATCACTGACCCCTCTCCACGCTGCCCAAATAATAATGATACACTAATAATAACAACAACAAGAAGTCTTATGTAAAGTGTGACTAGAAGAATGCAAACATCTTAGGAAAACAGTGCGATTTCTATTAGTCACTCACACTCTAAGCAAACGTGGCATGTGGGAAGCGGTTTCTCCCCACATCAACTTGATTGCCTCTGCCTCCTCTGGACACATTTGTGGGGCGTCTGCCTCCCTTTGTCCATGTCTGCATGTCCTCCTTTCTCTCTGGGTCTCTCTCCATCCTGGTTTCTCTGCAGGGGGTCCTCTTCTGGAAGAGGGGACAGGAAGCTGAAATCCCCACTCCTCCAGCCCCTTGGACACCACTGGCCACACTGTCTGCCCCCCTCTGCCAGCCTTGTCCCAGGCAGCCCCACTTGGCTCCAGCTCCACCTTGGGGGAGATCTTCTGGGTGGTCTTAGAGGGGGCATAGAGGAGGAAGACACTCTCCAGAACACAGTTGGGTGGGGCGGGGGGACAGAAGAATTGAACACCAGTCACTGTGTCCCTGCTCGGTGGATCTCTCCAAGTGGGGGTCTCAGGCATCTCAGATTAACACGTTCCTACTCAGTCATCTCTTTTCCGCCCTCCTCAGCCCGGGCAGGCTGGGCTATGCCACTGCAGCCATCTGCAGACGTGGGAGGTCGCCGACAAGCCTAGCCAATCTCTTGCTCCTGTGCCACGTGCATAGCAGGTCAGCAGGGGGCTCTATTTTACGCTGACCTCACTGGGGGCCTGGATAAAGGATGCTGTATCTCTGGGTTTCCATGGCTGTCAGACGGGAATCACCATCCTGCTCGCATCTCATTGGCCAAAGCAAATCACATGGCCATGTCCACCCCTTCAAGGGCTGGAGAATTTCAGTCCTACCATGTGCCTAGAAAGCAGAGACCTGGGGCCGGCAGGGTGGCAGGCACCTGTAATCCCAGCACTTAGGGAGGCTGAGGTGGGAGGATTGGTTGAGGCCAGGAGTTTGAGATGAGCCTGGACAACATAGCGAGAGCCAATCTCTAAAAAATTTTAAAAATAATAATAATAATAAAAGAAAGTAGAAACCAGGGGACATTGATGACATGTTGAACATTGGCGGCACAGATGACTTCCCCACCCCCACCCCTGCCCCTCTCTCAGCCCCATCTCACCAAATGACAGCTCCATCTTTCCAAATTCTCAGGCAAAAGACCTTGGAGTTGTCTTTGACTCCTTTCTCTCTCTCCTCACAGACACATACACACACTCATCCGTACACAGCTCATTTAATCTATCGACAAATCCTGCTGACTCTTTTCCCAAACACATCCAGAGTGCCACCATTTCTCCCCGTCTCCTCCGCCCCCCGGTCTGAGACTGTACCACTCACTGGTCATCCTGCTTTTGTGTGTCCCCCACCGTGCCGAGCAATCCTACTGCACACTGCTGGAGTCCCTCAGCTCAGACCCTCCAATGGCTCCCATGTCATTCCCCGTAAAGCCAATGTCCTCCCAGTGGCTACAAGATCCGCCATCACCTGCCGCATTACTCTCTGCCCGTCTTCCATGGTACTCTTCCTCGCTGTCTCTGCTGCAGCCCTACCGTCCTCTTGCACACACACCTCCAGGCATGCTCCTGCCCCAGAGCCTTTGCACGTACAGTTCCCTTAGCCTGAAACTCTTCCTCCAGACTTCCACCCCGTCACTTCCCTCAAACGTTCCTTGTGAATGAGGTCTTCCTTGGCCACCTTATTTAAAGTCACAGCCACCTCCCCACCTTATTCCACTACACAGCTTTTTTTTTTTTTTTTTTTTTTTGTGACACTTTTCCCTACCTGACATGCTGCCAATTGCTGGATTTACCTCGATGCCTCAGTGATGTGCAACCCACGCTTTGAGAATCACTGTCTGAGAATCAACTCTTTGTTTTATGAACAAGGAAATGCAAGTCCCTGCAGGGAAAGACCCTTTTCCAAACCATCCCCTAGTCACTGGCAGAGCTGGCACCAGAACCTGGAGCCCTGCTTCCTACTTGCTGATCTTTGACCATCCCTTAAGGTTCTGCTAGACCTTGGCCTTCAGTTTTATGACTTATGCCCTATTGGTCAGAATAGCTGTTATTCAAAAAATGCCCACCCCAATCAAAAGCCAAATTTCTTGGGACTGGTAGGTAATGAATACTTGGGATGACTCCAAAGCAGAGGCTACAAATTCTCAGTCCTTCTTTCATGCATTTTCATAAACACCTACTACGTGCTAGGCCTTGTCTAGGTGCAGGGGACTGTAGCAGGAAACAAGACGGATGAGGGTTTTAGTTTAATGGAGCTTCTATTCCAGAGGAGGAAGACAGAGGACAAGAGGTGGTTTCTTCATATGTGCAACCTAAATGTATCAAGCCCTTACTAATGCCATTGTGGATTCAGTAGGGGAGAAAGCAGACAGTCCTTGTCTTCATGGAGCTTGCATTCTGGAGGAGACAGACAATGAGAACAGATACAATGGTGACGCTGGCTTATATGGCACCAGTTGCAGACCAAAAATGACCCCTGGAACTCAAGGGATCAGGAAGCAGTTGGGCTTCTCGGAGTGAATGAAGGCTAATAGGCTGTTGACTGTATAAGCCAATAAGTAACCTCTTTGTGACTTTTGAAGCCAGCTTTACAGTTTTCCTCTAATGGTGATGGTAGAATTTTGAGACCCTAGGTCATCTTTCCATATACCAAACCCTAACCGGCTGGCTGAGGTGTTCCGACCATTGAAGTATTTTCCAGGGTCCCTATCTCTGTCTTTAAAGATCTCGCCTTCTAGCTGGATGCAGTGGCTCATGCCTCCTATCCCAGCCCTTTGGGAGGCTGAGACAGGAGGATTTCTTGAGGTGAGATGTTCAAGACCAACATAGCAAGATCCCATCTCTACAAAAACATTAGCCAGGTGTAGTGGCGTGCACCTGTAGTCCTAGCTACTGGGGAGGCTGAGATGGGAGGATCACTTGAACCCAGGAGTTCTCGGCTGCAGTGAGCTGTGATTGCACCACTGCCCTCTAGCCTGGGTGACAGAGTAAGAACCTGACTCTTTTAGTGAGTTGTCTTTTCTCAGAAAATCATTTCTTCATCAAGAGTTGCAAATGTATTTGCATAAAATTTAGCATAGTATTTTAGTTATTTAGCATAGCATTCCTTTTAAAAGAAATTAAAAGGAATTTCAATAAGAATTAAAAGGAATTTAAAAGGATTTAAAGAAAAAGCCTCTCTTTGATGAGTTTCCTTTTCTCATTCCTGCTTCTGTGTATTTTGTGGGTTTTCTTCTCTTTCTAACAGTTTTGTCTTGCTCAAGTCTACCAAGGGTGATATGGGCGCTGATAAAAATTGCTTTCCAGACCTCCAGAAAGTGCTGACTGGCCTAAATCCTTTACATGGGACCTATATTGAGACTGCACATCCCATAGGCCCCAGGGCTGATTTGTTCTAGCCTTCTCCCTTTTTTTCTCTAGCCCAGGTCATACCAGCTTGGCTGCTTTATTGCCCCCTCCTCCATATTTTTTTTAAAAAAGGATCATTACACTTGTATTTATTGATTCCGTTTGTTTAAATTTCCTGATAACATCCAAGCTTTTATGTTGGAAACTTTGTTTTTTCATAGTTAAAAATTATGAATTCATTTTAATGCTATGAGTTTGCCTCTGAGTACAGCTTTAGCCATATCATATGAGTGTAGTACTTTAAAGTGCAGTGCTTTCTTTGAGATGATTTTCTAAAAATCATGCAATTACAATTCTGTCTCTAAAAGTTCAGAAATTTTGATTTTTTTACTTCATTGATCCAAGAATAATTTAGAAGAGCATTATAAATGTCCCAGTACAGACCGGGTGCAGTGGCTCTGTGATCCCTGCACTTTGGGAGGCTGAAGTGGGAGGATCACTTGAATCCAGGAGTTAAGAGACCAGCCTGGCAACATAATGAGACTCCATCTATTAAAAAAATGCCTTATCTTATTTGCTTAAAATACCTTGCCTTATTAGCTTAAATTTTTGTCATTAATTTCGAATTTACTGAGTGATAAAGTAGCCTATGCAATTTCTGACTAAAATTTTTTTTTCATAAATGTTTTATTTGAAAAAGCAGATATATTCCCCATGTACAGTTTAAAGCAGTTTCATACCTAGTATTATTTAAGTGCTTTATATTGTTATATATATTTTTTGGGACAGAGTCTTGCTGTGTTACCCAAGCTGGAGGGCAGTGGTACCACCATGGCTCACTGTAGCTTCAACTTCCTGGGTTCAAGTGATCCCTCCATTTCAGCCTCCTGAGTAGCTGGGACTACAAATGCATTCTGCAGCACCTGGCTAATTAAAAAAATTTTTTTTTTGTAGAGATGGGGTCTCCCTATGTTGTCCAGGCTGATCTCAAACTATTAGCCTCAAGCAGTCTTCCCACCTCAGCCTCCCAAAGTGCTAGGATTATAAGCATGAGCCACTGTGCATGGCCTCTAAATTGTTGTTTATTTATCTTTACTTTCGTGATCTGCCAAAAGCTGGATGAGGTAGGTTAATCTCTTTCTCTTCAATAGGGTTCTTTCCATTTTTACTTGAATTTCTGATAGTTTTTGTTTCCATAAAATAAAGTTTGAGCCTATGTTATTCATCACAAGGAGATTCCTGACACTTATATTTTCATTGCGGAATTGTGGATTTTATCTTTCCTCGAGATAAAATGGCTATTTTCCCCCAGTGAATGCTTTTTACTTTGCATTCTACTTTTTCATATTTTAATATTGCTATCCCTGCTTCCTTTTGTTTGTATTCCCTTGATATATCTCTCAGTAGACTTTTTATTTTAACTTTTCCATGTCTTTTTGTTAGGTGAATATCTGGTAAGAACATAGAGTTAGGTTTATTTACTTATCTTTTGGTACAACCCCAGAGTCTTAACCAAATAACATTTATTTCTATAAAAAACACCTTTGGTCTCACTTCTTTCTTTCTGTTGAATGCTTCCAATTCTTAGTTGTTTTTTTAAATGTTTTCGTTTTTTTAATCCTTTACTATACAGATTAGGCTTTCCTTTTTTTTTTCTTTACTAATGATTGAAAAAGCATACGTACTGATGTTAATTCTATTGTTAACACTTGGACTTCTATTTCTGTTATAATTATGAAGAACAAGACAGCATCTATTGCATCTTCCCTGTTAGGATGAGAAAATTAGTTGCTCTTGAATTCTGTTTTTTATTCACACGCGTCACAATCATTGCAACCTAATTCCGGGCTTAACTGGTTTCACGGCTAATTGCAACACCCTTTCGTCAGGTTTCCTTGTTTTTATTCATATGGGAGCTGGTTGGCTTTGAACGCTAGATATGATGGTCTGTGGGCTGGTCACCATCTATGTGCCAGGTCCAATGATGGAAGCTGGATTCAGTGAAGAGGATGACTAGGTTCCTGTCCTCATGGAACTTCCAGTCGTGTGTTTGTGTGTGTGTGTGTGTGTGTGTGTGTGTGTGTGTGTGTGTGTGCATGATATACAAAGTAACAAACGTTTCCCTCTCTGGGCAGGTGGCATCTGAGTAAGACTTGAAGACTGAGAGGAAGTCTTCAGGTGATCAGAGGAAACTGTGTCTGGGCAGAGGACATGGCACCTGCAAGGGATTTGCACAGGGAAAGAGCAGGGCGAGTTTGAGGAATGGGGACAAGCCTGGTGTGCCAGAGTGCGGTGAGCCAGAGAGCCAGGGACTGGTGATGTGGATGGAAGCAGAGATGGCCATGAATAGTGGACTTGCTCCTCAATGCACATGGCACACTCCTCAGCGCTTGTTTTCTTAGCAGCATCTCTCCACGGCCTATAGATGTGGATGACCTCGTGGCTGGGCACAGACCCCACAGGTTTAAACCCTTCCCCTCAACATCCTGAGGGCAGCTCTCCTTGTTTTCTGGCATCTGGTGATGAGGAAGCGATGTCTGAGGTCGGCGCCAAGTTTTGTTCCTTTGTGAGCAACTTATTATTTTTCCTGAATTCCTAGAAGATTTTCCCCACTCATCTTCAAAATAGAGAATTTCATGATGGAATATATAAATGTTGGGTCTTTAATTTTTATTTAATTTTTATTTTTTTTTGAGACAGAGTCTTGCTCTGTTACCCAGGCTGGAGTGCAGTGGCTCCGTCTCAGCTCACTGCAACCCCCACCTCCCGGGTTCAAGCAATTCTCCTGCTTCAGGCTCCCGAGTAGCTGGGATTACAGGCATGCACCACCACGCCCGGCTAATTTTTGTGTTTTGAGTAGAGATGGGCTTTCGCCATGTTGGCCAGGCTGGTCCCGAACTCCTGAGCTCAGGCAATCCACCCGCCTCAGCTTCCCCCAAATGTTGGAGTTTTAATTGACCTAGTACCTGTTGAGATCAGCTTAGGAAGACTTGATTGTATTTATGATTATATTATTATTTGAGATGGAATTTCGTTCTTGATGCCCAGGCTGGAGTGCAGTGGTGTGGTCTCAGCTCACTGCAACCTCTCTGCCTCCTAGGCTCAAGCAATCCTCTCGCCACAGCCCTCCAAGTAGCTGAGACTACAGAAGCGTGCCACCGCGCCCATCTAATTTTTGTATTTTTTGTAGAGACAGGGTTTCACCACGTTGCCAGGCTGGTTTTGAACTCCTGGTCTCAAGTGATCCACCTGCCCCGGCCTCCCAAAGTGCTGGGATTACAGGCGTGAGCCACTGCATCCAGCCAATACACATTATTTTTAAAGCAGTTTTAGGTTCACAGCAAAATGGAGCATAGAGTATTGACATATCCTGTATCCCCCTTTCCTCACACATGCATAGCCTCCCCATTACCAGCATCTCCCCTCAGAATGGTGCATTGGTAGCAACTGATGGGCCTTCACTGGCATGTCACTGCGACCATCACCCAGAGTCCATAGTTCACGTTATGTTCACTCATAGCATTGTGCAATCTGTGGGCTTGGATGAATGTATAAGACACAGACCCACCATTGTAGTGTCAGACAGAGTCATTTCACCACCCCCAAACATTCCCCAATGCTCTGCCTTCTTGTTCTTTCTTTGCCCCAAACTCCTGGCAACCCCTGATCCTTTTACTGTCTCCGTGGTTTTGCCTTTTCCAAAAGCTTTCATAGAGTTGGAATCATACAGGATGTAGCCTTTTCAGACTGGCTTTTTCACTAAGCAATATGCATTTGTGGCCAGGCACCGTGGCTCATGCCTAAAATCCCAGCACTTTGGGAGGCTGAGGTGGGTGGATCACCTGAGGTCAGCAGTTCGAGACCAGCCTGGCCAACATGGCGAAACCCCATCCTTACTAAAAATACAAAATTAACCGGGCATGGTGGCACACCCCTGTAATCCTGGCTACCTGGGAGGCTGAGGCAGGAGAATTGTTTGAACCTGGGAAGCGGAGGTTGCAGTGAGCTGAGATTGCACCACTGCACTCCAGCCTGGGCAACAGATGGAGGCTCTGTCTCAAAAAAAAAAAAAAAAGCATTTGTTGCCTCCGTGTCTTTCCATGGCTTGATAGCTTATTTCTTTTAGTGCTGAATACTATGTACCATCGTCTGGATATACTGTACTTTATCCACGCACCTACTGAAGGGCGTCTTGTTTGCTTCTAAATTTTGGCAATTATGAACCAAGCTGCTATAAACATATATGTGCAGCTTTTTATTTGGGCATAAGTTTTTAACTTCAGCTAACTACAAAGGAGCACAGTTTTGGGGTAGTACGATGAGGGTATATTTAGTTTTGCAACAAGCTGCCAAACCGTCTTCCTCCCTCCCTCCCTCCCTCCCCTCCCTCCCTCCTTCCCTCCTTCCTTCCTTCCTTCCTTCCTTCCTTCCTTCCTTCCCTCCTTCCTTCCTTCCTTCCTTCCTTCTTTCCTCCCTTCCTTCCCTCCTTCTCTCTCTCTCTCTCTCTCTCTCTCTCTCTCTCTCTCTTTCTTTCTTTCTTGCTGTGTTGCCCAGGCTGGTCTTGAATTCCTGTGCTCTAGCCATGCCCCTGTTCTGGCCTCCCAAAGTGCTTGCATTACAGGTGTGTGCACCGTGCCTGGCTAATTTGTGTGTTTTCAGTAGAGATGGGGTTGTACCACATTGTCCAGGCTGGTATGGAACTCCTGAGCTCAGACAATCCACCTGCCTTGGCCTCCCAAAAATGTTGAGTTTTTAAATTGACCTCAACAGTGAGGTCAGCTCAGGAAGACTTACTTGTATATCATAATATTTGATGATATTACACATTTTTGTTTTTTAATACAATTTTTTTTAAGGCAGGATCTCACTCTCTTGCCCAGGCACAATCATGGTTTGCTGCAGCCTTGACTTCCTGGGCTCAAGTGATCCTCCCACCTCAGCCTCCTGAGTAGCTGGGACTACAGGTGTGTGCCACCATGCCTGGCTAATTTTGTATTTTTTATAGAGATGGGGTCTCACCATGTTGCCTGGGCTGGTCTTGAACTCCTGGGCTCAAGCAAACTTCCTGGTTTGGTCTCCCAAAGTGCCGGTATTACAGGCATGCCACTGCACCTGGCCCAAACTGTCTTTCTTTTCTTTTTTTGAGACAGTGTCTTGCTTTGTTGCCAGGTGCCAGGCTGGAGTGCAGTGGTGCCATCTTGGCTCACTGCAACCTCCGCCGCCCTGTGTCAAGCAATTCTCCTGCCTAGCCTCCCAAGTAGCTGGGACTACAGGTACGCGCCACTACGCCCAGCTAATTTTTGTACTTTTTAGTAGAGACGGGGTTTCACCATGTTGGCCAGGGTGGTCTCAGTCTCTTGACCTTGTGATCCGCCCACCTCAGCCTCCCAAAGTGCTGGGATTGCAGGCATGAGCCACCACGCCTGGCCCCAAACTGTCTTTCAAGGTGGCTGCACCAGTTTTCACTCCCTGGCACTAAGAGAGGGCTCCTGTGGCCCCACGTGCTTGCTGGCACTCGACGTTGTCAGTGTTCTGGGTTTTACATTTGAAGTGTACATTTCTCCTATTCCAGTTCCTACTATTCATACCATCCATCCAGGATATCCACGCAGGCTACCATCTTCAGGGACACCGCTTATTTATGGAATTGCTTTCTGTCCTCCAACCTCTATGTCTCCCGTTTTCTCTGTCATCATTCTCCTGTTCCTTTCATCCCCTTCTTTTGTATTCCAAAATAGTTTAGAAAGTTTGTCCTCCAGCTGTTGGTACCTCTGAATGTTTGAGAGAGGACTCTGAGCCTCAAACCTTTTATACTTTTCTATGCTCGTGATCAAAGCTCTGCTCGACCAGCTTTGAGGATGCCTTTGCCTGGCCTGAGAGATCTTGTCCTTGCTTTCCGCCCACTGGGCTCCAGCCTGGTTTCTGTTTGGTCTTCTAAAGGACAGCAAAGGAGGTACTTTTACTGAAGCCAGAGAAGGCTCTAGGCCCTGGTTCCAGCTCCATCTCAGAAAAGACACAGAAAAGAAAGAAACATTCTCTCTGCCCCTAGTGTTGTACCTAATTATGTCCATGACTCATATCAGAATACCTCGTCTTTGGCAGGGAATTAACTTTCTGGAGCTCGGTGCCACTAACATTCTACATTGTTGATTCAATTTTCCGTAGGATTGAGTCTGCTCCTTGTGGCTTCAATGTGTATTTTAGCTCCGCGTTTGCATTTTTAGCTCCTTTTCAGCCCGTGCTTTCCCTATTTGGCTTCCACTTCACCTAGCCTGCCTTCCTGGCAGCTCTCCTTGGCTAAATCTGTTGTCTGATCTTCCGATCTGCCAAGTCTTCATGATAGAGTTTATATTTTCTTAGGGATGCAAACACATGCTTTCGTGAATGATTGTGTATTCCCTCTAACAAGCACATCTCAAAGACCCGCTGTTATTGTCTACCTTGAGAATAGCCTTCCTCTTTTTCAGGTGGTGGAATAGTCCCCAGTGTCTTATTTGCAATGATTTGCCCTTTTCTTTTCTGTACGGAAAGGTCTCTTTAGGGCTACGCTTTGCTCATAAGCAGGGTGAGTGGTGGGTTCTCGTTGATACTTCTCACCTTTCACCTGGTTGCAATGCAGTCCTCCTGACATGTCTTCCATGGTACTGCTGGTTGACATTGATGTTATTAAACAGATCTCTCTGTTGTCGGGATTTACTTCCATTTTATTACTTTATTTTTTTGAGATGGAGTTTTGCTCTGTCGCCCAGGTTGGAGTGCAGTGGTGTGATCTCGACTCACTGCAACCTCTGCCTCCCGAGTTCAAGGAATTCTTTTTTTTTTTTTTGAGATGGAGTCTTGCTGTGTCACCCAGGCTGGAGTGCAATGGCACAATCTCAGCTCACTGCAATCTCTGCCTCCCAGGTTCAAGCAATTCTCTGCCTCAGCTTCCCGAGTAGCTGGGATTACAGGCTCCTGCTACCACACCCAGCTGATATTTGTATTTTTAGTAAAGACAGGGTTTCATCATCTTGGCCAGACTAGCCTTGAACTTCTGACTTTGTGATCCACCCGCTTCAGCCTCCCAAAGTGCTGGGATTACAGGGGTGAGCCACCGTGCTCGGAGGTTCAAGCAATTCTTCTGCTTCAGCCTCCTGAGCAGCTGGGATTATAGGCATGTACCATCATGCCTCACTCATTTTTGTATTTTTAGTAGAGATGGGGTTTCACCATGTTGGCCAGGCTGGTCTCAAACTCCTGACCTCAGGTGATCCACCTGCCTTGGCCTCCCAAAGTGCTGTGATTACGGGCATGAACCACTGTGCCCAGACCATTTTACGACTTTACTAGCTGGAGATAGGATCTCTTTCTTACCTCTTGGTGACATGAGCATGGAGAAAAAAAGAGACTTGCATATTACTTGAAGGATGTTTGTAGTTCCTTTCATAACAGAAATGGTGAACGTAAAACCACAATTCCCAGCATGCACTGTTCCCACATTTCTCCACGTCCTTGCCCAGTTTTACTTTGCAGCTCAAGATCTTGAGTGGATGGAAGCCAGGGGGATGAGTGATTCTGCAGCGATTCTCTCAGAAACTTCCAGCCATTCAACATCTGTGGTGCCCAGCGAGGGCATGTGACTGAGATGGTAAGTGAATGCGCCTTGCATCTTGAGTTGCAAAGGGTCTAGTGACATAAATGCCAAATGGCAGTGACGCTGGTGCTATGAAAGGAAGAATCTAACAGCAACCCAGTGAAAAGAGAAGATTCAGAGAACCCACCTGCTCTATTGATGAGTAAATGCTAGACCTGGGGAGACCTGTTAGGTTTGGATAAATAGGAGGGAAGAGTGTGGTAGACATCGTCACTGAGTTTAGAATAAAAATGTTGTGAGTAGAATTGTGGTCCACTTATTCATTCATTGAGTCATTCATTCACTCCGCCACTGCCACTAAGCTCCGCATATGCATTAGAATTATATCAGGCACTTCATCCTGATACAGTATCTTTCTTTTTGAGAGAGGGTCTCACTTTGTCATCCACGCACTTTGTCATCCACGCCTGTAATCCCAGCAGTTTGGGAGGCCTAGGTGGGTGGATCATGAGGTCAGAAGTTTGAGACCAGCCTGGTCCATATGGTGAAACCCCTTTTCTACTAAAATTACAAAAATTAGCCAGATATGGTGTTGCATGCCTGTAGTCCCAGCTACTCAGGAGGTTGAGGCAGGAGAATTGCTTGAAACTGGGAGGCAGAAGTTGCAGTGACCTGAGCAACAGAGTGAGACTCTGTCTCAAAAAGAAAAAAAAAAAACAACAAAAAAACGAATCAAACATCTTAGGGGTTGACGTGAGATTGAGAGGACACAGAGCTGTGGTCCCCACCATAGTGCTCGGCACAGGCTCAGTGCACAGCACACATTTGCTTATACACACTGTGGAGTGTGTATAAGGCCCTCAGAATGCAAAGATGGTCTGTGATAGGGACGCTGGATGGAAAAGTAGCATTTGGCTGAATCTGAACTGATTCTAGGAGGCGCCCTGGTGGTCAGTCAGCACTACCCTACCTGGGGCAGGGATGCGAGGCCCCAGAGCCACCTGCAAGTCCCCCCACCTGTCTGATGACCAGAGGGGCCAGAGTCCAGTGGAGGGAAGGCTCTCAGGCTTGGGGGTTCTAAGAGCATCTTCATGTCCTGTGGGTCTCTTCTTAGGTTGCTGGAAGGGCATCTGTGCTTGACATGTCATTCATTCATTTATTTATTAGAATTTTTTGAGTGCATACTGTATGCCAGGCACCATTTTTTTCTGTTATTATTAGTATTATTGATATTGAGAATACAGTAGTGAACAAGATGGGGTCTCTACTCTTACGAATTCATAATTTGGGGGGAGATGTGGTAAGGCAACAGAGACGCAAATAAGATGGTTTTAGAGCGTAAGAATGACAATGACAGAAAGAAAAGAAAAGTGATAGGATGGAGAGTGATTGAGAAGAGGGGAGGCTCTGGGGAGGTGGCATTTCTCTTGAGAACTGAATGTCAAAAAGGAGCCTCCCTGTGGAGATCTGGGGAGAGAGCCTCAGGCAGAGGGAATGGCAAGTGCAAAGGCCCTGGGGTGGGAGAGGGACCTGAAGGGAGGTGTGAATGGCTGGGTCCAGTTAGGAGGTGACTGTAGTGGTCCACGCAGGAGATGATGGCAGCCTGAGCCATGGTGATGGGGGTGAAGAAGGGCGACGGGATCAGCGAGTGTTTTGCAGGAAGAAAGGACAGGACTATGATGAGGCCAGCGGAGGAAGTAGAGGAGTCAGGGCTCACCCTTAGGGTTTTGGCTCCAGAAGCTGGTGGGTCATGCCATTTGCTGATATGGAGAAAAATGGGGAGGGGGCGGGGGAACAGGTTTAGGGACAAAATCAGGAATTTTGTTTTTGGACATATGAAGGTGTAAATACTCATGTTGACTTCTGATCTGCTGTTGACCCAGGAAAGAAGCCCAAACTGTTGTGTGTGTGTGTGCATGTGTGTGTGCATGTATGCATGTGTCTGTGTGCATATGTATCTGTGTGTGTATGTAAATGTGTATGTATGTGTGAGTGTGTGCATATGTGCATGTGTGGAGGTGTATGTGCGCATGTGTGCATGCATGTGTGTGCGTGTGTGCATAGGTGTGCATATCTGGTGTGTACGTGAATGTGTGTGTATGTGTGTACACAGGCGTGTGTAGTGTGTGTGCATGCATGCATTCATGTGTGCATGTGCATGTGAGTGTGCACGTGTGTGCACATATCTGCCTGTGTGTGCATGTGTGTGCATGCCTGTGTGTGTGCTTGCATGTGTGTGTGTGAATATGTGTGGTTGTGTTCTGCTGAGGGATTCTCAGCTTTGGCCCTGTTAACATTTTGTACCTGGTCATTCTTTGTTGTGGGGGTGGAGGGTCGATCCTGTGCGTCGTAGAGTTTTTAGAAGTCTCCATGGCTTCTACCAACTAGATGCCAGTAGCACCCATGAATGTCTCCAGCCACTGCCAAATAGCTCTTGAGACGCAAAATTGCTCCTGGGTGAAAACTAACATGCAACATTTACGGGAACATTTACCACATCGTAGGGTGGAATCGAACGTACGCAGCACAGGGGCCAGCACTGCTCCCGTCCTTACCTGTGGTCGACATCCTTAACTGATCACATTGTTTTTCTACAAATCTCAGGTGCACCCTCAGAATCCTTCCTAACACAGGTGATCAGTAGCCATTACCAATGACTAGGATTGGCCTTTAGATGAAACCCACTTATTCTCTCTTTGCTAAGGTTAGAAAAAGATCCTAGAATGACCTCTGCAGCCCCCACATCAATTTGCAGTGAAATCCCAGGCAGCAACTTTTACACATCTGTGCCTCAGTATCCCTATGTGATGATGAAAACACCCCAAACTGCTCTCTGTGGATCCGACAGAGCCTTAAGTGGGAGGATCAATGAGATAATCTCAGTAACTCAATTTGAGTTTTTGAAGGTGGGCAGAATGTTACAGAAATGTGCAGCGGGATCATTATCTCATGGGATGCCATGAAGGTGAATCTGTAAATAATTAGAAAACATTTAGCTGGTATAATGTGCCAGCTTTAATCATGGCATAATGAAAAAGGAAGGCTCTCAGAAGCAGGCAGGCAGGTTGGAAGGCCCGGCAGTCAGCTCTCTCTGGCTATCGCCAGGAGGAGGGATGGTGATGCTTGAGGTTATGGTAATCTGTGTGTGATGTTTTGTTCAGGCTCAGGGTAACCATGGAGACAGACTCCCCCCCTTCTCTCTGTAGCACCAATTCCACACTCCTGTTCATATGTATACACCGCACATGCACATCCCCACTTCCCTCATCCCAGCTTCTTCTCACATGGAGAGGAGGGAGGATCCAGGGGAAACCCTCCAGAGGGGCAGCCTCCAGGACACTGGACTCTGGGGTTGCGGGTTCAGGTCCTGCCTCTTCTCCTTCCTTAGCATGATCCTGGATTTGTCATGTATCCTCTGGGAGCCTCAGTTTCTTAATCTGTAAAATGAAGTTAAAGTACTTTTCCCCCAGCAGGGTTATTGGGGAGGATCAAATTCTAGGCTAGATGCAGTAGCGCACGCCTGTAGTTCCAGCTACTTGGGAAGCTGAGGTGGGAGGATCACTTGAGCCAAGCAGTTAGAGACCAGCCTGGGCAACAGAGCAAGATCCTGTCTCTGAAAGAAAACACAACAACAAAATAAAATTTATCAGCAGTGATTAATTCTGTGAGCTCCAAAAATACTCCAGAACATGTCCTAACTTGTATTCTTAAAATGGACCTCAGGAACCTAGAACTACAGTAATCAAAATCTTTAGCTACAATAACAAAAAACCATCCAAAACAATGAAACAAAACCCAAGACTTGTGATACTCTCTCACCCAGGTCACTGTGTGGCTTCACTGTGCTTTATTTGCATATTTAATAAGAGCCCCTGGAGCAGTGCTGAGTGCCTGGTCTGGGACCAGCCAGCCTGGGCTTGGATCTCAGTCCAGCCTCCCTGGATGTGGAACTGTAAGTTAGATAACTGCTCCATGCCTCAGCTCCTCATCTGTAAGGTGGGATAATAATTTCTTTTAGTTGCATTTTAGGTTTTGGGGTACATGTGAAGAACATGCAAGATTGTTGCACAGGCGCGCACATGGCCGTGTGATTTGCTGCCTTCCTTCCCTTCACCTATATCTGGCATTTCTCCCCATGATATCTCTCCCCAATTCCCCACCCCCCGCTGTCCCTCCCCTATTTCCCCCCAACAGACCCCAGTGTGTGATACTCCCCTCCCTGTGTCCATGTGTTCTCATTGTTCAACACCCGCCTATGAGTGAGAACATGTGGTGTTTGATTTTCTGTTCTGTCAGTTTGCTGAGAATGTTGGTTTCTAGGTTCATCCATGTCCCTACAAAGGACACGAACTCATCGTTTTTGATGGCTGCATAATATTCCATGGTGTATATGTGCCACATTTTCCCTGTCCAGTCTATGATCGATGGGCATTTGGGTTGGTTCCAAGTCTTTGCTATTGTAAACAGTGCTGCAATGAACATTCGTGTGCATGTGTCCTTATAGTAGAACGATTTATAATCCTTTGGATATATACCCAGTAATGGGATTGCTGGGTCAAATGGAATTTCTATTTCTAGGTCCTTGAGGGATTGCCACACTGTCTTCCACAATGGTTGAACTAATTTACATTCCCACCAACAGTGTAAAAGTGTTCCTATTTCTCCACATCCTCTCCAGCATCTGTTGTTTCCAGATTTTTTAATGATTGCCATTCTACTGGTGTGAGATGGTATCTCAATGTAGTTTTGATTTGCATTTTTCTAATGACCAGTGATGATGAGCATTTTTTCATATGTTTGTTGGCCTCATGTATGTCTTCTTTTGTAAAGTGTCTGTTCATATCCTTCGCCCACTTTTGAATGGGCTTGTGTTTTTCTTGTAAATCTGTTGTAGTTCTTTGTAAATTCTGGATATCAGCCCTTTGTCAGATGGGTAGATTGCAAAAATTTTTTTCCATTCTGTTGGCTGCTGATTCACTCTAATGACTGTTTCTTTTGCCGTGCAGAAGCTGTGGAGTTTGATTAGGTCCCATTTGTCTATTTTGGCTTTTGTTGCCAATGCTTTTGGTGTTTTAGTCATGAAGTCCTCGCCTATGCCTATGTCCTGAATGGTTTTGTCTAGATTTTCTTCTAGGGTTTTTATGGTGTTAGGTCTTATGTTTAAGTCTTTAATCCATCTGGAGTTAATTTTAGTGTAAGGTGTCAGGAAGGGGTCCAGTTTCTGCTTTCTGCACATGGCTAGCCAGTTTTCCCAACACAATTTATTAAACAGGGAATCCTTTCCCCATTGCTTGTTTTTGTCAGGTTTGTCAAAGATCGGATGGTTGTAGATATGTTATGTTGCCTGCAGGGCCTCTGTTCTGTTCCATTGCTCTGTATCTCTGTTTTGGTACCAGTACCATGCTGTATTGGTTACTGTAGCCTTGTAGTATAGTTTGAAGTCTCGTAGTGTGATGCCTCCCACTTTGTTCTTTTTGCTTAGAATTGACTTGGCTATGCGGGCTCTCTTTTGGTTCCATATGAAGTTTAAGGTGGTTTTTTCCAGTTCTGTGAAGAAAGTCATTGGTAGCTTGATGGGGATAGTGTTGAATCTGTAAATTACTTTGGGCAGTATGGCCATTTTCACGATATTGATTCTTCCTAACCATGAACATGGAATGTTTCTCCATCTGTTTGTGTCCTCTCTTATTTCGTTGAGCAGTGGTTTGTAGTTCTCCTTGAAGAGGTCCTTTATGTTCCTTGTTAGTTGTATTCCTAGGTATTTTATTCTCTTTGTAGCAATTGTGAATGGCAGTTCATTCTTGATTTGGCTCTCTTTAAGTCTGTTATTGGTGTATAGGAATGCTTGTGATTTTTGCACATTGATTTTGTATCCTGAGGCTTTGCTGAAGTTGCTTATCAGTTTCAGGAGATTTTGGGCTGAGATGATAGGGTCTTCTAGATATACAATCATGTCGTCTGCAAATAGAGACAATTTGACTTCCTCTTTTCCTATTTGAATACTCTTTATTTCTTTTTCTTGCCTAATTGCTCTGGCTAGAACTTCCAGTACTATACCGAATAGGAGTGGTGAGAGAGGGCATCCTTGTCTGGTGCCAGATTTCAAAGGGAATGTTTCCAGTTTTTGCCCATTCAGTATGATATTGGCTGTTGGTTTGTCATAAATAGCTTTTATTATTTTGAGATACGTTCCATCAATACCTAGTTTATTGAGGCTTTTTAGCATAAAGGGCTGTTGAATTTTGTCAAAGGCCTTCTCTGCATCAATTGAGATAATCATGTGTTTTTTGTGTTTGGTTCTGTTTATGTGGTGAATTACGTTTATAGACTTGCGTATGTTGAACCAGCCTTGCATTCCCGGGATGAAGCCTACTTGATCATGGTGGATAAGTTTTTGATGTGCTGTTGCAATCGGTTTGCTAGTATTTTACTGAAGATTTTTGCTTCTATGTTCATCATGGATATTGACCTGAAGTTCTGTTTTCTTGCTGAGTCTCTGCTGGGTTTTGGTATATCGTCAAAATTAAAAGAGCTAGAGGAGCAAGATCAAAAAAACTCAAAACCTAGCAGAAGACAAGAAATAGCTAAGATCAGAGCAGAACTGAAGGAGATAGAGACACAAAAAAACCCTTCAAAAAATCAATAAATCCAGGAGCTGGTTTTTCGAAAAGATCAACAAAATAGACCACTAGCCAGATTAATAAAAAAGAAAAGAGAGAATAATTAAATAGATGCAATCAAAAACAATAAAGGGGATATCACCACAGATTCCGCAGAAATTCAAACCATCATCAGAGATTATTACAAACAACTTTATGCACATAAACTAGTAAACCTGGAAGAAATGGATAAATTCCTGGACACTTGCCTCCTCCCAAGCCTAAACCAG
The DNA here is from genome assembly GCF_009761245.1 of Sapajus apella. Taxonomy (NCBI): domain Eukaryota; kingdom Metazoa; phylum Chordata; class Mammalia; order Primates; family Cebidae; genus Sapajus; species Sapajus apella. The sequence continues at coordinate 14,280,837 of NW_022436991.1, read as the reverse complement.
GAAGAAGCCGAAACCCTGAACAGACCCATAACAAGGTCTGAAGTTGAGGCAGCAATTAAGAGCCTACCACCCCAAAAAAGCCCAGGTCCAGATGGGTTCACAGCCGAATTCTACCAGACATACAAAGAGGAGCTGGTACCATTCCTTCTGAAACTATTCCAAATAATCCAAAAAGAGGGAATCCTTCCCAAATCATTTTAAGAGACCAACATCATCCTGATACCAAAACCCGGTGGGATAATAATTGTACCTACTGCAGAGAGATCTGAAGCGCATGGTGAGTAGCTCTCTTTGGTGCTGATGAGATTACATTTACTCCATGAGCTACAAGAGGTATTGGGGCCCTTGGATCTAACGTGCAGTTATTAGGCAGTCATGGGAGAGCTTAGGGTTCAGAGAAGTGGGGAAAGGCTGGAGGTGGCTGCACCCCAAAAGGGGAAATATTAGATGGAAAAATGTACCTTGTGATACTTAGGGCCAAAGAGGAAACAAACAGGATCTAAGGAGGTGAGTCCAGACACGTGTGAGAAACCCCAGCAGACTTTGGTCCATTGTAATTTGATAGAATAGGGATTGGCTCATATTAAAGATACATGTGGGTTTTTATGTTATTATTATTATTACATTGTTGCTGCTGCTATTGTTGTTACTGTTATTTTGTATCAACAGTGCAAAGTGGTTTCCCAAAACCAGACCCTGACCTATCTAGAGTTACATCAATAGAAACATGATAAACAGCATGAAGGAAGTGACATCTCTCTCTTCTCTGCCCTAGGAGGGGCTCACCTGAAACATTTGTGTTCCATTCTGGGTGGCCTCCACTAAGGGGGACATTCATGAGCTGGAATGGGTCTTCTGGAGGGGAAGAAATTTCTCCACGAGGAAACCGAGGCTATGCTTTCTTCATCCACTAATGGCTTGTGGTTCTAAGAATTAAGAAAGATACAAAGATCAGTTTGCAAGGCTGGGTGAGATGGCTCACACCTGTGATCCCAGCACTTTGGGAGGCCAAGGCGGGTGGATCACTTGAGGCCAGGAGTTCAAGACCAGCCTGGCCAACATGGCAAAACCCCGTCTCTACTAAAGCTTTTAGTAGACATGGCGGCACATGCCTGTAATCCCAGCTATTCAGAGGCTGAGGCACGAGAATGGCTTGAACCAGGGAGGTGGAGTGTGTAGTGGGCCAAGATTGCACCATTGCATTCCAGCAACCCCCAAAAAACCAATACAACAACAACAATAAAACAAAGATAAATTTGTCCCTGTGAAGTGCACAGTCTTCCAGGGAGTATAAACCAGGCACGTGTGGGAAATGTAGTTTCTGGCTGCAGAAAGAAGCACTTTAAGGAAATGCTTAAGGAAAGAGAACAGGAGTGGGAGTAGCCTGGGGGCATTTGGGAACTGTGTTGAAATGCAGCAGGATGTCTGTAGGGAAAAGTGTCCTGACTTCTAGGTCACCCCAGAGTCACCATGGGAGGGAGACGGTGATGGAGACGTCTTACAGAAGCAAGCTCAGCTCAAGCCAGACCTGGCTGTTTGGCTGCTACCTGGTGGGCCCTAGTAGGCAGACCCCTACTTAGGCTGAGAAGAGAGACCGTCACCTCCCTCATGCTATATATAATGCTCCTGTTGATGTAACTCTAGGTCCCATTCTGGTTTTGGGAAACCACTTTTCACTATAGATATAAAACAGCAGTGGGTCTCCCAGTTTCAAGACAACCCTAAAACTAGGATTTGAGAATTTGCATTTGAGCAGTTGATTTGGGATTCCAGGAAGTCCTGGTGAGGGAGGGGACAGTGAAATGGGAAAGAAGAGGCAGTTTGTCCCGGGGCAACATGGAATCCCAGGGGAAGGCTTCAGGAGACTAGAGGAGCACACCCGAGCTGTCCCCTAGACCAGGGAGAGAACTCGAGTCTTTCTCCACCAACTCCCATCCACCACTGGTTGAGGGCATCATTCACTTCCAGCCTGCTTTGGGTACTGGGTGGGCACATGCCAGGGGCCGAGAAGGCTCTAACAGAGGGAGTTGTAGGAGCTTGCAGCGAGGAGCCTGTGGCCTTTAGGGGACTGGCAGGTACCAGGGGCCTCGGGTAGCTTCGGGAGGTGGTAGTGAGTTTCCTGACACAGGGTTATGTAAGCAGTGGCTGCCTGCATGACCATGTGGTGGGGAGCCAGGCGAGTCTACTCTGGGTGGCAGAGAATCTTTAAACCATTTTGTACGTGTTGCCCACTTGAGAGATGATGTAATCCCCGGCCTTGTCATCCCACGGATGATTTGGGGAGTTTGCGTGTGGGCGGATGTGGGGGAAGAATAACTTTTTTCAAGCTGTTTTTTCCCCTCCTAAATCACCCACTCCAGCCTCACTCGGGCTAATTCTAAATAGAGGGGCCCACTCAGAGGCTCAGCTTTTGGTCAGAAGTACCCAGTTTGCTGATCCAATGAATCCCACATGGATTAACGATGTTTTCCTGAGGGACTGGGGTCTGGAAGCAGGGAAGTGGCCCCGTAAGCCAGGAGAACCACTGTCATCCCCGCTTTGTCCTTTACAAGCTGTGGAATGTCAGACAGGTCACTTTCCCCGGGGTGGTAGCAGCCCAGACTTCCCATCTGTGCAATGAAGGGTTGGATGAGGAAATCTCTGGTTCTTAAGCTGTCATTTGCAGCCTCCGGAAAACTTTGAGTAAGACTTGAAAGCAATTTATGACTTGAGCTGCTGTTAAGCTACAAAGACCCCTGTGTGGAAATCGGGGCTGTTATCATGATGGAGTACTTAAAGCAGCAAAGTGCTTCCCGATATTTTATTAATTAAACATGGTCCCAGTAAAGCCCCCACTGCCTGTTCTTGTGACGGCGCACATATGTGCTATAAAATCAGACGGGTCTATGTGAGGGGATGAGTAAATGGTAAATAGTAAGTGCCACTAAGTCATGCTATGAAAAGCTAGCAGTCAGGATTCCCATGAGAGAAAGATCCTCACCTTTTTAATTTTAATTTAAAAGGCACTGTAAAGGCCATTTAAAGTGCAAATACTTTAAAAAATATATAGCTGAGGATGCGCGTGGTGGTTCACACCTGGAATCCCAGCACTTTGGGAGGCTGAGTTGGGAGGATTGCTTGAGACCAGCCTGGACAACATAGTGAGGCCCTGTCAGCTTAAAAAAAAAAATTAGCTGGGTTTGGTGGTGCATGCCTGTAGTCCCAGTTACTCAAGAGGTTGAGGTAGGAGGATTGCTTGAGTCCAGGAATTTGAGGTTACATGATCACACCACTGCATTCCAGCCTGGGAGACAGAGCAAGACCCTGTCTCTAAATAATAATAATAATAATAATAATAATAAAAATAAAAATACAGCTGCAATTAGTGAGTACATGGGGTGGGTAGAGATGTTGTTTATGTGCCAGGCACTCCTCTCTCTGTTGGACCGATGGACAAGCTGGCAGTCAGTGAAGTTAAGTAATTTGCTAGTATAGGGGTTCTCAACTAGGGGCGACTCCCCTGCACCGCCACCCAAGGGACATTTGTCAATATCTGGAGACTTTTTTGTTTGTCATGACTGGAGTGGCGGGCATTACGGGCAGCCAGTGGGCAGAGGCCCCGATGCTGCCAATCGTCCGATGGTGCACAGGATGGCTCTCTTATAACTCGGAAGTGATCCAGCCCTGAATGTCCGTGGTGTGGAGGCTGAGAAGCCAGATCAGCTCTGTGCTCCCTGAGCCCTAACCTTGGCCTCTCCCCTGCCTGTGTCGCCACCTCAAGTCCAGTGTGGGAGCCCTGTGAGCCTTGGTCTCCGATCTTTAAGATAGGCTGAGATATTGCCAACATTTGTGTGTGTGTGTGTGTGTTGTGGATTCCCTTAAAGAGTGGAGGGGAGCTAGGGAACTTTTCTCTTCAACAATTTTCCACTTCCCACTGTGCTATTTTCTCTTCTTAATATACTGTTTTGTAGTCTGTTTTTCATTAATTATCCTCATAAACATTTCTCTCCATTTCCATGATCATAATAATGATCTATATTCATGGTTTCATACTACTGCATCCTAACCACAAAGCACTATTCCTGAGTAATTCTTGGTTTGCTGGACATTTATTTTATCTCTTTGTTTCCTTAGAGTTTAATACACAATGATAAGTTTCTTGAGTAGAATATTTTTGTTTGTTGCATGAACTCTTTGGGAGAATTCCCCAGGAGTATTTTTCTCTCTTTCTTTTCTCTTTCCCTTTCTCTTTTACTCCCTTTCCCATCTTTTCCTCCACCCCTTCCTACCTTCCTTCTTTCTTACTTGATTTAATTAATTTTTTGGAATAATGATATATGAACCTGGTTTAAAAGTCAAAGGCAGTAAAAAATCTCATTCTAAGCCACCGACTTCCCCTCCCAGGGGCAACCACTGGTGGCATTTTCAAGAATTCATCTGTTAAAATATTCATTTTAAAAAATAAATGGCATCGCACTCTATCTGCTGTTTTACTCTGGGGGGTGTGGAAGGGCAGCTGATCTCCTTCAGGTGGGGATGACAGAGAAGGCTTCTCTGAGGAGGTGACCCTTGAGTTATCTAGAGGATGGTAAGAGAGGAAGAAGTGGTCCAGGAAGAAGGAGTGGCAGGTGCAAAGGTCCTGGGGTAGGATGCAGTGGGCAGGTTTGAAGAGCTCCATGGAGGCGGATCGGGCCATTGTAGAAGGAGAAAGGTCAGATTGCTAGGGAGAGACCCTGCTGTGCAGAACCTCATTGGCTGTGGTGTAAAATTTGGACTTCATTCTAAATACATTGGGATGCCTTTGAGGACGTTTAAGCAGGGAGGTGACAGGACGTGGCTTGCATTTAACAAGACAGCATTCTGATTGAGGAGTGGGGAGTTGTAGATGGAGGCAGGCAGAAATGGAAGGGTTAACAGGTCGGGGGCCAGGTGAGATGCTGGTGCCTTGGCCTTGTGGGGAGATGGAGAGAACTGGATGGACTCAGGATATCGTTTGAAGGAAGAGCCAGTAGGATCTGCTGACAAATTTAACGTGGAGTGAGGGAGGAAAAGGCATTTTGGTCAACTTCTAGATTTTTGGCCTGAAGAGATGGTTGTACCCATTACTGAGATGGAGAAGACTGAGGTGGGAAGAGATTTTTCTTTGTTTGATTATTTTGTGGAAGGGAAGAGATTTTAAACTCAGGCCCAGTGGGTTGTTTGTTCTGCCTGTGTGGCAGCACAGAGGCAATGTCAAGTAGACAGGGAAACAGCAACGTATCTCCCAGAACGTGTGATCAGGCTGCAGACATCAAGGGAGAAGCCACCAGCCCGGGACGGGCTGAGACGCTTGGAAGAGCACGTCGTGCATACATCAGCATGTGAATCTATTTGTAGCACTCTAACTGCACCAGCTTGTGTGTTGTCATTCGTGTTTGTTATTTATTTTGTAATTTTCTAATTTTCAAAACAAACATGGCTGTAGCGAATGCAAAGAAATTGTGCAGCCGCTTGTATTTGGATCCTAGAGACTTTCTTACTTATCTTAGTGGCTTTACCTAATCTGAGGTGAGAATCCAAGTCTGACGGATACCAAAATTAAGAAAAAGAGCCTTTCTGGGTTTCCCGTCATGCTCTTGCCTCTCCAGCTATTTCTGCCCTGACAGTCAGGGGTGCTCACTGGAGAGGAACCTTCCAGTAAAAAAGACGGAGCTGTCTCTTCTCTTCCATGTCTTCTGAATACCCAAGAGATACGGTTCCCCTGTGATCTTGCTGTAAAGAGTTCTGGTTGCTTTTTCATGATAAGTCCTAATTTTCTTCACTTCCAGATTATTTTCCTTTCGGTGGGGTTGTAATTCCTTGTTGGAGCCCCAGGGTATGTATTTTTCCCCTCTGCTATCAAGGCAAGGAATTAGGAAACGCATGATCTCCACGGAGTGGCTGTTTTCAGGCCCCTGGCATGGAGTTCATCTGTCAGAAACAGCTCTATGCTCATTCAGAAAGTGAATCTTGTATTTACGTTAAAGTTTATATAAGGGAGCATTAACTAATTTAGCTAACAGATATTTATGGAGTACTATCGAAGTGCTGGGGTCAGAACTGAGCCTGTCTCTCAGCTTGCCACAGAGAATCTGGGAACTTAAAGTATTTGACTAAAAATTCTAGGTTACCTCTGTGTTCAAGCCGTTCATTAATGGACAAATGGTCATATTCATTTATAACCTCAGGGCGCCTCAAGCGCTTGGACACCCTGCTTTGGGAAAGTAAATAGGTGAGTTCAAATAATAACGTTCCTAGTCTCAGCATCCCATCCCATTCCCATCCCAACTCAGCCCATCCTATCCTATCATATCCTATCCTATCCTATCCTATCCTACCCTATCCTACCCTACCCTACCCTACCCCTACCCTACCCAACCCTACCCTACCCTACCCTACCCTACCCTACCCTATCCTATCCTATCCTATCCTACCCTACCCTACCCTATCCTATCCTACCCTACCCTACCCTACCCTACCCCTACCCTACCCAACCCTACCCTACCCTACCCTATCCTACCCAACCCTACCCTACCCTACCCTACCCTACCCTATCCTACCCTACCCTACCCTACCCCTACCCTACCCTACCCTACCCTACCCAACCCTACCCTACCCTACCCTATCCTATCCTACCCTACCCTACCCTACCCAACCTACCCTACCCTACCCTACCCTACCCTACCCTGCCCTATCCTATCCTATCCTATCCTATCCTACCCTACCCTACCCTACCCTATCCTACCCTACCCTACCCTGCCCTACCCTACCCTACCCTACCCTACCCTACCCTACCCTACCCTACCCTGCCCTATCCTATACTATCCTACCCTATCCTACCCTATCCTATCCTATCCTATCCCATCCTATCCTATCCCATCCCATCCCATCCCATCCCATCCCATTCCATCCCATCTCATCTTATCCCATCCCATCTCACTCCACCCCACCCCACCCCATCCCATCCCATCTTATCTTAGTCTATCTCATCCCATCCATCCATCCCATCTCATCTTATCCCATCCCATCTCATCCCACCCCATCATCTCATCCCAAACCATCCCATCCCATTCCATCTCAACCGATCCTATCTCATTCCATCCCACCTCATCCCAACCTATCCCAATCCATCTCATCTCAACCCATCACATCCCATCTCAACCCATACCAATCCATCCCTCCCATCCCATCCCAACCCATCCCATCTCAACCCATCCCATCCCAACCCATCCCATCTCAACCCATCCCATCCCATCCTATCCCAGCCCACCCCATTCCATCCTATCCCTATTGTCCTGAGTTCCTGGTCTGGGCATTGGGATACAAAAATGAATTGAGAAATCTATTTGGCTGCAAGTAACAGAATCCAGCTCAAACCAGCACAAGCAAAAAGGCACATTTCTACTGGCTCATGTGAAGAAAAAGGTAGTGGGGCTTCAGACCCAGCTGGATCCCAGTGCTCATATGACATCAACAGGTTCAGTATCTCTCTTGACTTCTGATTGTCATTTCTGTCTCCTCTTTTTCCCTGCTTTCCCTCTCTTTCTCAGAGGTCTGTATCCTTTGTTGGTTTCACTCTCTGGCAATCTTCTTCATGTAGTGGCCCCAGTGGCTCCAGGTTTATATCCACCGAGTTTGGCACCAGTAAAAGTGCCCAGAGGGCTCTCATTGGCTGGGCTTGGGTCCATTGCTATCCCTACGCCTGCCACTGAGGCGTGAGGAATGTGGTGCTCTGATAGGCTAGGCTTGGGTCAGCTGATCGCCTCTGGAGCTGGGGATGGGGTCAGCCTCAACAGATATTCACAGACTGAGCTGCTGGTTCCCCAAAGGAGAATCAAGGTGCTATTACCAGACAAGGGGAGGGGGCTGCTGGCAGGCAGAACCACAGAAGAGCATCCTCTCTATCTTCTTTCAGAAAGCTTCTTCATACCTCTGTGCCGTTTACAGGCAGTTCCCTTCTGAAGTGGCCCTTGTCTGGTCCTCCTGGAAAATTCCTTCTTTCTCTTCCTTCAGGGTTGCTGGAGTTCCCTCCATCTGCAATGTTTCATCCCATGAGCCAGCACGTCTGCCATGTCTGTGCATGCTGTGTGCATGTGTGCTTGCACACACACACACACACACACACACACACACACACAATCCTTGTGGTTTGAGAGTGCTGTGTAGTTGGTATCCTTTTTACCAGAGTAAAATCCTGACTCAGCAAGTGTTGCATCCTAAGGTACATTTAGATTTCATTGCCCATCCATTATCCGTCCATCTTTCATTCATCCATTACATGTCCCTCACCCACGAAACTATCATTCTTCATCTGTCCATGATCACTCATCCATTCACCCATCCACAGTCCATCCATCCATCTACCCATCATCCACTCACCCATCCATCCACCCATCATTCACCCATGCATCCATCCATCCATCCATTCATCCCTCCATCCCTCTGTACACCTGTGTATCTACACATCCAGCCATCCATTTATCCATCATCCATCCATCTAACAAATATTTGCTGATGCCTCTGCTATGCCAGATGGATTAGAAGATCCCTGCCCTGGAGAGCAGAACATAGTGAGAGAGACAGATACAAAAACAAAAGTAATTCAGAATGATACAAGTGGCCCCGTCTCAGTCTGGTGTCAGCAGTTTACTCCATGCTGCTGATTCCACTTATAAATAATGCACTTGAACTCACATAATGAAAACGGCAACAGTTCACATTTGTTCAGTTCTTTACCCAGCACTTTCTCATTTGTTTCTTAGGACCCTTCTTTGGGGGTAAGTGTTATTATCTCTGTTTCTCAGATAAGGAAACTGAGGCCCAGAGAAGGCAGGGAACAACTCAAGGACACTTACCTTGACCACAGTGGAGAAGGTACTCAGATATGGGTCTCAGACACAGCTCCTGAACCGTGTCGGGCAAGTGCATTCCATAGGTTGAGGATCTGTTCATCAGCTGATGTGGGTCCCCTGGTGCTCTGTCATCCATCACCCACCAAAATGCAACTGGGCTGGGAGAGGCTGGCTGGCTACTTGTCACCGCTGCAGCCTCTGAGAGCTCCCGGAAGCCCAGGCCTCACCTTGTCTAGCCACTGCCATTGTGGCTGCAGGGGACCACAGCACTGTGGAGAGAGGCAGTTCCTGCCTAAGCCGGGGTGCGTAGCACAGAGCTTGAGGAAAGGGCATATTAGGTCCCCTCCAGATAATATGATCTGCCCTGAGCCTGAGGCTGGCTCTCTCTTTGTTCAAAAGAGAGATTAGCAAGTGCTATAGTGGCATTAACAACATATCAGTACCAAGCTGAGACGCTCTCCTTGGTATTAATGGAAGGACAGGAGGAACATTAAAAAGGGAATAATTTCCTTTCTCTGATAGTTAAAAGCCGGGACTTTGAAGCAAAACTGTCCACGATTTAAACTCTTGGCCATGCCGTGAGTGCTAAGTCTTATTAGTATTATTTGTATTGTTACTGTGGACAGAGTTTAAAAGTCACAAGCAGAATGAGGCAGTGGTAAAGAGTTTACACTCGGGAATCAGAGGCCTAGGTTCCACTCCCAGCTTTGTCACCTCTTACTTTTGTCAATTTGCGAGTGACTTGATCTCTGCAAGGCTTGGTTTATTCGTCTTGAAGATCGGGATGAAAATAATAAAAATGGTCAACACTAGTGATTATTTCCTACATACCTGGCACGGGTCTAGGCGCTTCTCACGTGACAACTCCCTTGGCCTTCACAGCCCATCAACTGCATTGGATAGATAAGGAAACTGAGGCAGCTTGAAGTTCGGTAGCTTGCCCAAAGCCCCACAGCCAATCACAGATGAAGGTGGGATTTGAGCCCAGGGCAATCTGACTCCTGGGCTTGTGAAAGGATTAGGAAAGACTCACGAAATGACACATGTACATAACCAGCCAAATGCCTGGCACATAGTTTGGTAAAATAAATAGAGGTGATGCTGCTGCTGAGGTCTTAGGTCTCAGCTCTGTGGTTGAGGCTGGAGTGCAGTGGCACAATCATGGCTTATTTCAGCCTTGACCTCCAGACTCAAGCAGTCCTCCCACATTAGCCCCCCACGTAGTTGGGACTATGCCTGGCTTATTTTTGTTACTTTTGTAGAGACAGGGTCTCAGTATGATGCTCAGGCTGATCTTGAACTTCTGAGCTCAAGTGTTCCTCCCACCTTGTCCTCCCAAAGTGCTGGGATTTGGACTTGAGCCATGGTGCCTGGCCAAGACTTCTACTTCTAATGATGGAAACCCTGCTAGTTTAAGCAAGGCTAAGAAAATCATCTACTCCTGTGAACTACAAAGTCTAGGTGGTGTCAGGTTCACCTGAACACAGGTGCCCCAAAACATCACCAAACGCTTTTGATTCCTTAGACTCTATTCCATTTAAAATTTAAAATTCAGTTCTTCATTTGTACCAGTCCCATTTCACATGTGACTAGTGGCCACCGCATTGGATGGTGCAGAACATTTCTATCAGATTGTACCGTGCTGCTGGCTATGGAAATTCAGTAGGCCCCTCATAAGCCCTGCACTGAAACCCCACCGACCTTGCAACCCTAGAGGGAAGACAGCTGCTTTCCCATACCTCTGGAGAAAAGGCTCAGGGGAGGCTCTCATTGGCCTGATTTATATCATGTGTCTATTCCTGAACCAATCACCATGGCCTGCAGGGTGTGAATGGAGTACTCCGATTGGCTGGCTTAGATCATGTGCCTGCCTCATTGGTGGGATGGTTAGGCCTGCCCAGAGCACATGACATATGTTTCCAGCATAGGGGAGAGAAGAGGATGAAGAGTGAAAGATAACATATTATGATAGATGGTATTATTTGTTTATAATTATTAATTCCCCCCTCCACCATTGCTGTGTATCCCTGAAGGGGCATGTACTGTCCACTCCTGATGACTTACTATTATTATTATTTTTGAGACATTGTCTCATTCTGTCGCCCAGGATGGAGTGCAGTGGTGCAATCTTGACCTACTGTAACCTCCGCCTCCCGGGTTCAAATCATTCTCCTGCCTCAGCCTCCGAGTAGCTGGGAGGCACCACCACACCTGGCTAATTTTTGTATTTTTAGTAGAGATGGGGTTTCATCATGTTGGCCAGGCTAGTCTCGAACTCCCAGCCTCGAGTGATCTGCCTGCCTCAGCCTCCCAAAGTGCTGGGATTACAGGTGTGAGCCACCATGCCTGGCCTCACTCTCGATGTCTTTGAATTTAGTTGTGTGCCTTGCTTTGATTATTGACTGTGAGCAGATGGGACATACACGGTATCTGAGCACAGTGAGGCTCTGCCCTGTCATGATGATGGGATGCCTCCGACAGTGGGTGTTCCTTCTGCCTGGTCCCAGAACGGGAAGGGATGGGCCCGGTGTAACCTAGACCAACCAAGCCCAGCAGAGCCCGGGCGAGCTGCGTCCAGCCAGCTGCTCTCAGGTGATAAGAACGAGAAGTAAATGCTTGGTATTGAGAGCCACTGAGAGGTTAGCACTGTTGTGGCAGCAGAAGCCAACTCACGCACACCCTGATCCTCTTCCCTGAGTCCTGTCCTGCTTCCTGCTCTAGTGCACCTTGGGCTTCAGCTGAGGTCCCTCGCTAGTGTGTGGCAGATCCGCAGCAGAATCAGACTCCAGTGAAGAGCAAACTCAGGCTGGAGTAGAAGAGCTCGTGACATTTCTCAAGGGGCTCCTCTCCTGACTCCTCTTAAGCTTGCTGCTGTTCATTCAGTCATGCACAGTGACTGAGCCCCTGTGATATGCTGGGCGCTGAAACTGTGAGATCTTGCAAAACCCAGCCCCTGCCTTCAAGGTGCCCCTGGCCTGTGGGGAGAGACATGGGCGAGCAGGTAGTGAAGGCACGGCAGGCCCAGGGATCTGGCAAACCCAGGCCCAGGACTAGCTGGGAGTTTGGCTTCCTGAATATTGGCCTTGGACCCAGAGCCATGTGTTGATCTGATGAGTTTCTTTAAAAATGACCCTGGGCTAGAAGTGCAATCCCAGCCATGCAGGTCATCTGGCAAGGCCAAAGGATTCTGGAGATTCTCCTGGTAGCAAGGAGCTGTCTTCCCCAAGCTCATTATCCTCCACCCAGTGCCTGCTGTGGCATTTCTCTGCCTGGACTCTGGGTCATATTTCTCTTCTGTTTCAGTCCCTAGGGCCATCAGGATGACAGGTGCATCAGGCCCAACTGTCAGCCCTCTTCTGTCCCAACACACTATTCTGACTTCAGACCTTGCCAGTCCCAATTATAAAAGAACAGGGAGGGGATGGGGTCCCTGCTCCTCCATAGGGTTCCAGGCAAAGGACCGTCTCTCTCTCTCTTTCTTGCTCATTTATTCATGAATTTATTTGACGTATATTGAAAGCCAATTATGCCTTGCTGCTGGGGCGGGCAGGGGTGACATACATGATTAAGATACAGTCAGCCCTTCTAGCCTGGGCTGGGCAGTGTGGGGGCCTGCGGAGCTAGGGAGGGTTGAGCAGGGCTTGGGAGGATGGTGAAATTGATCCAGCAGTGAGTATTTTAGGCAGAAAGAACAGCACAAGGAAAGGCCTGAAGGCTTAAAGTAGGGTTTGAGCATGGTATTTTGGAGGTGGGGCGCATGTCCTTCTTATGTCTGCTCCTCCTTAGACAAGATGGCAGGGCCCCAGTCCAGGGTTGCTGTCTGGAGACTTCAGGCTCCCCAAAACTCCTGGCCCTAGCTGCTGGCCAGGCCGGGTGGCTCCCTCATCTCCCTTTCCTACACGCATGCTCCTGGTGACATGGCTTGCTATGCACATCTCCTGGGCAGGTGAAGGACATCACAACCCTTGGTTCATCCACTCTTCCCAGAGCCTCAGCCTTTCTGGTGCAGGCTCCTGCTGAGCCACGAGGCATCCCTCCCCATCCGGCAAGGCTGGCTTTCAGAACTTCGGAGTGGGGCTTTCTCTTGGTTCTGCACAGGAGCTCTTACCACAGCAGCGGTCAGCATGGCCTGAGCCCCCAGGTGGGAAATAAATCAGATGGCTGTGATCATAACACTCCCATTTCTTGAGCGCCTATTATATGCTGGGCACTTCCAGGGCTGCCGCAGCACACAGGGAACTTTGGTAAATGTAAGCATGCCTCCCACTCTGGGCATGGAGGATGGGCTCAATGCAGCCCTGCTCAGCCTTAGCTAAGCGCCCTCCTTCACGCACAACCTGAAGAGCTGTCATTGGCAGCCCTGGGCCTTTCTAGTCAATAACTCGTTTAATCCTCACAACAGCACTCTGAGGTAGGCAGGTGTGTTCTGTTTTTACTTCTCCTTTACAGTCAAGAAAACAGAATCTCTGAGCGCTTCAGATACTTGTTTAAGGTCACCTGGCCGGCAAGTGTGGGAGCACTTCATCCCAGACATCTCTGAGGGTAACTTCTGCCCCTGCTGCTGTATTTCACCCTCTCCTGCCCTCCGCATCAAGGGCCACCTTTCTGATGGGCTCTTTAGCTAATTTCCCAGCAATTCTCCCCTGCTGTTCCGGGGCCTGTTATCTTTCATTATTGCATTTTGTAGCTTCCTAGATTGTTTTTATTTCGCTCCCAGTGGCTTGTTGCTTGGGAGCAGCTGAGAACCCGGCAGTGGCCCTGCTCTAAATGCATCGTGTCAGATGCAAGTTTATCTAATTTATGATCGGAGTTGGCGGCAGCACCTTGTCGATTCCATTTCAAGCTAATTTCCTCCGTGATGATTTCCATGGGGGTGGTGGGCTACTTGCCTCCCAGGATCTCTGACAGCCCCAGAGCTGGGCTCCATGCATCTCACCTGGTTGTGAACCCTGGGGACACCAAATTACTCTCAGCCCCATGGAAGGTTATTTATGGCATATCTCAGGAGCACGTGGTGGTAAAGGAGCAAAACCTCGCATCTTGGCAAGATCTTGGATTTGGAGGCAAAAGTTTGGAATTCAAGTCCTCTTGCTGTCCCTCCCTCCCTCCCTTTCTCCCTTCCTCCCTCCCTCCCTTCCTCCCTCCCTTCCTCCTTTCCTCCCTCCCTCCCTTCCTCCGTTCTTCCCTTTCTCCCTTCCTTCCTTTCTTTTTACAGGGTCTCATTCTACCTCTCAGGCTGGAGTGTGGTGGTGCGATCACAGCTGACTGCACCCTCCAACTCCTGGGCTCAAATGATCCTCCCACCTCAGCCTCCTGAGTAGCTGGGACTACAGACATGCACCCCCACACCTGGCTAATATTTAAAAATTCTTGTTTTTGTAGAGATGGGGTCGACCTAGGAGGTCGAGGCTGCAGTGAGCTGTGATCATGCCACTGCACTCCAGCCTGGGTGACAGAATGAGACACTGTCTCCTAAAAACAAAAACATGTATGCAGAAAAGTGCATTTAAAAGATGATTTATGAGTTGATGATTTATCCCTTGAACCTCATGTAATCACCTTTAAGGTCAAAAATGGAACATTGCCACTACCACAGCAACTCTTCTCACAGTCCTACCAGTGCCCCCTACTCCCACCTCTGCCCCGAGTCATATACACTATCTTGGCATTATTATAATGGTCAATTCCTTGACTTGCTTTATAATTTTGCCACCAAAGCCTAAAACCCTAAACACATTATATAGCATAATTTTTCCTGTTTGGTTTTGTATTCGCATTAACGGAATCACAATGCATTCTGTTGCTGTGACTTCCAAGGCTAGGTCACAAAAGGCATTGCAACTTCTGGCTGAGTCTTTTGGATTGCTGGCTATAGGGAAGTCAGCCGCCATGCTGTGAGGATGCTCAAGCAGCCCCATGTTGAGGCTCATGGGGAGAGGTCCCAACCCCAACTGGGCTATATCCTGGTGTCTTGCTTGACATTGCTTTGTGAGACTTATGCCTATCATTGCAGTTGTGTATTGTTTTTGGGGACATAAATATGAATGTAAATGACTAGAAAAAAAAGGTCTAGAAAGGTATCCACTGAAGCAATGAGGTCAGTTTGGGAGAGGAGCCTGGAGGTAGGGATGGAAGAGTTCTAAGGAGATTTAGGGGTCTTATCTATTATCTGAATTTTTCTGAAGTAGAAATGTATTGATGCATTATTTGGCTGATTAAATTTTAAGAGAAAGAATAAAATGGAGAAACTAAGACCTATCTGCTGGAGTTGTTGGGAGGGCAGAATGCATGAATGTAGGTAAAACCTGGAGCCCAGAGTAGGCACTGTTAGAGGGAGATGAATACAGGTGAACACAAACCAAATGTCTTTTGGAAGTAGCCATAGGAGCACTATAGTGGAGTGGTCAGCTGCTCTGGATTGGACAGTCTGTGTTCAAATCTGGGCTCCACTGCTTACCAGTGGTGTGACCTTAGTTAGGCAGATGATTTAACTTCTGTCTCCCTCCCTGAGTTTTACCATCTGGATTAGTTATCACTTGCCACCTGAGAAGTCTGAATGTGTGTCCCCACTCAAATCTCATATTGAAATGTAATCCCAGCATTGGAGGTGGGGCCTGGTGGGAGGTGACTGGATCATGGGGGTGGATTTCTCATGAATGGTTTAGCTCCATCCTCCTTGGTACTGTCTTCAAGATACTGAGTGAGTTCTGGTGAGATCTGGTTGTTTAAAAGTGTGCGTGGCACGCTTCTCCTCCCTCTTGCTCTTCCTCTGACCATGTGACGTACTTGCATCCCCTTTGCCTTCCACCATGACTGTAAGTTTCCTGAGGCCTCCCCAGAAGCCAAGCAGATGCTTCCATCATGCTTCCTGCACAGCCTGCAGAACCATGAACCAATTAAACTTGTTTCCTTTATAAATTACCCAGTCTCAGGTATCTCTACAGCAATGTGAGAATGGACTAATACGGCACCTAACAAATCATCTGCAAACTTGGTGGCTTAAAACAGCAATGATTGCTGATTATCTTTCACTGTTTCTGTAGGTCAGGAATTTGGGAGTAGTTTGGTGGGAAGTTCTGGATCGGGGTCTCTCAGGAGGCCACAGCAGGTGTGAGTTGAAGCCGTAGTCATCTGAGACTTTGGTGCTGGAGAATCCTCCGAGGGGGTCTCACTCACATGGCTGCCTGGCTAGTTAGCTCCTTTCCCTGTGAGCCTCACACGGGTCTGCTTGAGCGTCCTTACAACATGGCGGCTGGCTTCCCCCAGAGCTAGCAATTCAAAAGTCCTAGCAAGAAGTTGCAGTGCCTTTTGTGACCTAGCCTTGGAAGTTACACAATGATACTTTTGCAGTTCTGTTGGTCACACAAGTCATCCTTGATTCAATGTGACAGAGATGCAAAAGGGCAGACAGACCAGAAGATGAGGCTCACCAGGGGTCATATTGGCTGGCTGCAACATCCCCTCTGAAATAGGGTCAAGAGTGCCCACTTCACAGGGTTTTTGTGAGGATTAAGTAAATCAATCTGTGTAAAGGTACTTAGAACAATGGTTGGCACATGTCAAACTTCAGAGAAGCGTTAGTTATCATTATTATTTCAGAAATGCTGCCAGTCACATCCCCTTCATGCATTCTTCTGAGTATTACTTTACCGCCTAATTTTGCAAATGTAGATTGGTTCTCAGGTTCCCTGGAACGACACCCCTTATAACAATGATCATGAATAGCAGCGCTTTGGAGTAAGCGCCAGAACTGTTTGAGCCACCGCACAAAGACGGCACCCTGCATAGCCATTTTGCATGTCTGCTTCACTGGGTGGACTGAGTCGCCGATGCCCAGCAAGACAGTAGGGCTGATTTTGATCTCTTTGGGAATAGGCATTGAGTCTTTGACTTCAATCGCTCGCCACATCAATGCCTCTGTGCGAACGAAGGCATTGATGCGAGAGTAGACTTGTTACTTTCAGCCACAGAAAGGAAACTTGACCATCTTCAGTGCTTTAGTCCAAGGATCTGAAACTCAAGTGCCTACAAGGCCAGACAGGTGACCCAAATTTGGGAAGTGGCCAAGGGTATGAAGACCCAGGTGAGCATGTTGATAGAGCAGCAGTCGACCCTTGGCCTTGGTGATGGAGAAACAATAGGGAGTGGTAGGGACTGTGGCCAACAGGAGCGCACGTGCCCTGTCTCTGGGGCCACTGTCTTCTAAGTGCCAGTGAGTCATTGTCTGCAAGACTGTGGTCCAGCATGGCCTAAATTTCCACTCCCTTCTCTGCTTTGCTGCTGTGGTCCACCATTACAGTGACCCTTTGGATGCTTGATGCTGGAGCTGTCCTGTAACTTGCAACCAGGTGTTATCAGAAAGGGGTCCCAATCCAGACCCCAAGAGAGGGTTCTTGGATCTCATGCAAGAAGGAATTTGAGGTGAAGCCATAGAAAGTGAAAGCAAGTTTATTAAGAAAGTAAAAGAATAAAACAATGGCTACTCCATAGGAGTCAAAGAATGAGTACTCCAGTGGGTATTTATGAAACTTATTCGTGAGTTTTCTGGGAAAGGGGTGGGCAATTCCTGGAACTCAGGGTTCCTCCCCCTTTTAGACCATATAGGGTCACTTCTGGGCATTGCCATGGCATCTTCGAACTGTCATGGCGCTGGCGGGAGTGTCTCTTAGCATGCTAATGCATTATAATTAGTATATTATGAGCAGTCAGGATGACCAGAGGTCACTTTCGTGGCCATCTTGGTTTTGGTGGGATTTGGCAGACTTCTTTACTGCAAGCTGTTTTATCAGCAGGGTCTTTGGGCAGTTCTGTTGGTCACACAGGTCATCTCCGATTCAGTGTGACAGAGGGCAGCAAAAGGGCGGGCAGACCAGAAGATGAGGCTCATCAGGGGTATAGTGGCTGGCTGCAACACCCCCTCTGAAATAGGGTCAAGAGTGCCCACTTCAAAGGGTTCTTGTGAGGATTAAGTAAATCAATCCATGTACAGGTACTTAGAACAATGGTTGGTGCATGGCAAACTTCAGACGAGCACTAGTTATTATTATTATTTCAGAAATGCTGCCTGTCACATCCCCTTCATGCATTCTTCTGAGTATTACTTTACTGCCTAATTTGGAAGGATGGAATGCATTAATGTAGGTAAAACCTAGAGCCCAGAGTAGGCACCATTAGAGGGAGGTGAATACAAGTGAACACAAACCAAATGTCTTTGGAAGTAGCCATAGGAGCACTATAGTGGAGTGGTCAGCTGATCTGGATTGGACAGTCTGTGTTCAAATCCTGGCTCCTCTGCTTACCAGTGGTGTGACCTTGGGCAAATGATTTAAGTTCTTCACTTGTGCTGACCTCCCATCTCATCCTGTGACTTAGAATGCCTGACTTCCTGGGAATGCAGTCCAGTAGGTCTTAGCCTCATTTTACCCAGCCCTTATTCAAGATGGAGTTGCTGTGGTTCAAATGTCTCTGAGACAGGGTGTACAGTGGCTCGTGGCCACCTTGCCCAACTTCTCCCTTTCCTATAAACCTTTAGCATGGAGGGCTCATCTCACACCAGAGTTCCACCAGGACAGATCACGGCAGTGGGGAGCATTTGCTGATTTCCTTCATCAGAGAATTGTCCACTGATTGGCACCACAAAGTGTTTCACTCTGTATAGGTCACAGCTGGGTTTGGGGATCAAAGGCAATTCAGAGCATCCCTTAAGCCTCTATAGAGGAAACAGACATGTTCTCAACACTTCATTTGGGGGCAGCATGGTATGGGCTCTGGTTTCCAGGCAAGGTGGGATCTGGGTTATTTGGCAGATCTGAGGACAGCAACAGTGGGACGGATGCATCTAACTTGCCTGGTGAGGTGGCATCATGGTTTCCTGCACAATGGCGATTCCCTCTTCTTTCTTGTTATTCTTCCTTGTCTACCTGACAAGGAGACTGAAAAGGGAAGCTACTTTCCTAGCTTCGCTTGAAGCTAAGCAGTGGTTTAGTGACCCAGTTCTGGCCAATGCAATGTAAGCAGGACTCTGCTGGGGGGTTGGGAGACATTTTTTTCCTCCTGATTGAAGGATGTGGGGGCATATGAGTGAAGTCTTTCTCACCATCCTGAATGCTTCCTATTTCCTGCATTTGGAAGTGGTTGGGTAAGGATGTGATGTCTGGAGCTATAGCAGCCATCTTGTGCCTCTAGGAGAAGTCTCAGAGAATTGCAGGCTTAGATTCCCAATGTTGCTGAGAAACTGAATCAACCTTTAGCTACCTACTTCCAGCCTTCTTGTTATGAGACAGAATTGAATGCCTTTATTATTGAAGCCACTGTTAGGTTTTTATTGCAGTGGAAATTTTCATTACTAATGTTACAGGAAGTATTTGAATAGCATGTTCTCTGAGGATATGGGGTGGAAAATTGGGTGCCCCTTAAATACCAATAAGGACTTAAATTTTGTTATGCTGGCTCTATCCTATTTCTGGGGCCATTTTCTATTTTTTAAATCTCTAAATTTACAAAAAGTGAGGCCAGGTACGGTGGCTCATGCCTGTAATCCCAGCACTTTGGGAGGCCAAGGCGAGAGGATCTCAAGGTCAAGAGATCGAGACCATCCTGGCCAACGTGGTGAAGCCCTGTCTCTACTAAAAATACAAGAATTAGCTGGGCATGGTGGCTCATGCCTGTAGTTCCAGCTACTCGGGAGGCTGAGGCAGGAAAATCGCTTGAACCTGGGAGGTAGAGGTTGTAGCAAGCTGAGATCACCCCACTGCACTCCAGCCTGGCAACAGAGCACGACTCCATCTCAAAAAGAAATACATAAATAAATAAACGAAACATAAAAAGTGAAATATATCCCCCATACAAAAGAATGTTTAAAACCTATCTGTATACTGTAAAGAATAATAAAATACCCATGCACTCACCATCTAAGGATCAGAACATTACCAAATCTTAGGCACTCCTCGTGTGCCTCTCCCCCCACACCTGTCTCTCCCCAAAGTTAACCAGTATCCTTAATTTTGCACGAATCACTTTCTGCCATTCCTTATAGTTTTCTCACCCACGTATTCCTAAACAATATGATGTTTAACTTTGCCTGTCCTTCAATTTCATCTAAACACATGCAGACTCTACGCATTGTTTTGTAAGTTGCTTCTTTTGCAGTGTTGTACAGTATGTTTTTGAGCTTGTGCACATTGATGTGTGCAGGAGTGGATCCGTTATTTCCACGGCTGTGTTTTTTGTTATAAGGCTCGCTTGCAGTCTGTGTATTTCTTCTGCAGTTGACAGACAGTTGAGATGTCTCCAATTCTTTTGCCATCACCAACCCGTCTGCTATAAACATTCTTGTCCATGGCTCAGGGTTCCACGGGAAAGAGCTCCTCTAGGATACCTTTAAGTGGAGTTGCTGGATCCCAGGGATGCAAGCGTTAGGTAATGCCAAGAAGTTTTCCCAAGTGATTGCACCTATTTATTCTCACAGTAGTGGCTGAATGTCCATGTTGCCCACATCCTTGCTGACATTTGGTCCTGGGTGTGTTCTGTTCCGAATGTCCCTCTGTCCTTGCCAAGTTGACCTCTGACCTTTGAAGATGCTTTCCCCGTGTGTCATTACATATCAGCCTCTGTACTTCTTCAAATGCTCACCCTGGAATGATGCTGGGGTCCTGAAATAAGGCCATTTCTCAGTCCTGGTCTTTATCTTCGGGTTCAACTGATTCTGGAGTTTCCAGTAAGGAGAAAAAAACCAACTTGTTATTCTCAGACATCAGAACTGCACCTGATTTGATTCACAAGACCATGGGAACTTTTCCTGAAGGTCAGCATCCAATCTGTCTCCCTCGGTTCTCTCTGCCTGTGCATTTTGAATAATCAACTCTAAAGGCGGAGGCAAGATCTGAGATTCTCAGACTTGCACATTGTGGGGAGATGTGCACGCTGTGCACATTATGGCACAGGCAAACGGATTTGGAAGGAGGTGAGAGGACTCTTGGGGCTCTAATGGTGGACCTTGGACAAATCTCTCAAACTCCCCTAGAGTCAAACTCCCCTTGTATTAAAATGGGGATGACACTGGCAGCTAATTGTGCAGAGAGGGGGTGAATAATCATTTAGCACACTGCCGACATGCAGTAAGTTCTCAATAAATGTCAGCAGCTACTTTTAGTAGCAGTTCTCATCTGCATAGTGTTTTGGTGGGGCTGAGAAAGGTTCCAGGCATTACTGCCAGCATCCCATACGTGCATTCCTATATAACCTCGTGATCTGTAAAGTCGTGTGCTAATAAGAAAGAGCTTATGAGAAAAATAGAGTTGCGGTAGATGACCCCAAACCTAGGGGAGCTTGCACCAAGTTCCAAACCACAGCGCCAACAAAATCAATAAGAATCTTAAAAAAATCTGAGCACAGGCAAATCCTCGAGAGTATTTGCACCCAGCCACGCAATCAAATGTTTCAGTCTTCAACCCTCAGCCTTTGCTTCCTCCTCAGAGATGCAGTTTCAGGAGGGCATTTGCTTCTAATTGGGATCATTTTTATTGACAGAAAAACTATGATTGGGGCCAGATGTGATGACTCATGCCTGTAATCCCAGCACCTTGGGAGGCTGAGGCGGGTGGATCACCTGAGGTCAGGAATTCAAGACCAACCTGGTCAACATGCTGAAACCCATCTCTACTAAAAATACAAAAATTAGCCAGGCATGGTGGCATGTGCCTATAATCCCAGCTACTCGGGAGGCTGAGACATAAGAATCACTTGAACCGGGAGATGAAGGCTCCAGTGAGCTGAGATTGCGCCACTACACCCCAGCCTGGGCGACAGAGCGAGACTCCTTCTCAAACAAACAAAAACAAAAACAAAAAACTGTGATTGAAGTTGTAGCCTTTGCCATTAGTCTATTGTTTCAGCAGAGGTGGGAAGGACTTTGTAGCTTCTTCATCTAAATTTGCCATGTCCCCAGATTATGCAGCCCAGTGGCAGCAGAGAGGTTCTTGAAGCCAGGAATCCAGCCCCCACTGCTGCCAAGGTGGTACCAGTGGCAATTCTGTGGACTTTTCATTTCTTCAAGACTCGATAAGGATATTTCTTTAATGGTGCTTGTTCCTGACTACTTAAAAATATTAATGTGCTGGTGCAAATCATGCATGGACACACTTTCCTCATTATTTCAACATCCTTCCTCTACATACTAATCATGAATGAGGTAACCTGGGTCAAAGGCACCTGCCTTATAGCAGGATGGACTGTGCCCTCTCAGAGTCTTTCAGCACTGATGTTCAACGATGGGGGTTGGCAAACTGCAAACAAATCCATGGTCCTTTATTTTTTGAGACAGGGTCTTTCTCTGTCGCCCAGGCTAGAGTTCAGTGGTGTGATCACTACTCACTACAGCCCTGAATTCTTGGGCCGAAGTGATCTTCCCACCTCAGCCTTCTGAGTAGCTGGGACTGCAGATATACACCAACTTAGCTGGCTAATTAAAATTTTTTTTTGTAGAGAGGGGTCTTGCTGTGTTGCCCAGTCTGACCCCAAACTCCTGGCATCAAGCGATCCTTCTGTTTCAGCTTCCCAAAGTGCTGGGATGACAGGTGTGAGCTGCTGCGCCCAGCCTCATCTCAGATTAGGTATGGTGTCGCCCAGGCCTTCATGGTTTAGCTATGTTTTGGCCCAAGGAGGTCAAATTTCCTGGTTCCTTGCCCAGGCAAAGAAGGCACACTCTCTGCCTCTAAGGCTTTTGTCTTTGGGAAACCATGGAGCTCAGATGAAACTAACTGGAAATGGATTTCAAAAACTCCAACAGTGGACTCTGTCCCAGCCGTGTGGGACTCCAAGGACTAGAAGTTACACCAGCGCCTCCTCTCAAAGCTCATGACCTGGCTGGGGTAGGGCTTAGTACTCAGAGCAGCTCCTTTCCCAAGAGGGCAAGACAAGCATATTTCTCACTTGCTTCAGAAATGCAAGAAAGTTTTATTATACCACATAAGTATTCATTGCCAAAAGATACAGCAGCCCAGTGGGACAAGTGAGGCTGGGCATGGTGGCTTGCACCTGTAATTCCAGCACTTTGGAAGACTGAGGTGGGAGGATTGCCTGAGCTTACAAGTTCAAGACCAGCCTGGACAAGATAGTGAGACCCCCGTCCCTACCAAAAAAAAAAAAAAGTAGCGTGGCTGTAGTCCCAGCTACTTGGGAGGCTGAGGTGGGAGTATTGCTTGAGCCCAGGAGTTGGAGGTTACGGTGAGCTTTGATTGTCCCGCTGCACTCCAGCCTGGGTGACAGAGCGAGACCCTGTCTCTTTAAAAAAAGGAAATTTAAAAAAGTGAAAACTAAGAAAATGACTCCCCTTTCCATATGCTTATCCCCACTCTTTGGTTTAGTCTGATTTTTCCAGCTGTTTTCTCCATTATCAACCACGTACCTATGTAGAGATGGAAGCAGAGAGGCACAATTCTACCCTCTGCTTTCTCCCCATGACAACAGAACTGAGGCATTTTCTCACTTCTGCACATGTGGATCTGCCTGTGCTCTTTAATAACTGTTTATTAGCATGTCCTCCCATGGATACACCTTTATTTATTCAGAACACATACTTCCTTTCAGCTTAGTGCAAATGCTATCTTCCTCCAGGAAATCTTCCTTGATGCTTGTAGCACAAAATGTTCACTTCCTGCTCCAAACTCCTAGGTCCCTGTCCCTTTCTCAGGGCCTAGATGAGTCAGGGTAAGGCTATGCTGCTGTAACAAAGAGGTCCTGTAATACGGAGGCTTGAAGAACAGAGAGGCTGTTTCTCTCTTAGGTCATAGTCCTGGTTGGTGGGGCAGCTATGCCCCTGCCAGTCATTCCAGGAGCCAGGCTGCTTTGAAGTCATTGCTCTGTATGTCCTAGGAACTCTTGGCCTCGAGCCATCCTCCCATCTTGGCCTCCCAAAGCACTGGGATTACCCAGATCATTGTTTGTGTGGCTGAAGTGAGCCACGCAGGAAGCCAGATGACTGATATCTTCACCCTGACACGGACTGTCCACTCACAAGCCATTGGTATGAGCTTTGCATGGCCGTGTCCCCTGCCCGGGACACCTGGGTGTCTGCAATGCCATGGAAGAAGAGAAATCAGCTTTGGTGGGCAATCCCTAGTGTTTGCTATTACACAAACCTTGATGCCTTAACGTGGTGCTTGCGACCCTCATGCTTTGGGATTGGAAATGCTGAGAGAGCAGGACACAGGGCTGGTCCATCTTCAAATCTTCTTACTATGTCCTTTGCAGCACCTGGCACGTGATCTGTGCCTGGGGAATGCCACGCCCATGTGTGGAAATACAGTCAGCAAATCAGAGAGTGGTGGGCAACAGGGTCGAGTAACATTTCCTATGTGCTGAGCACTGTTTTGGGCTTTGAAGATCCAAAGCATGGTTGCTGTGCCCCCCAAACATCGTCTTCATGATTCTTTTGGGTTTCTGGAAAAGGAGATTCTCTTCCTGTGGCAGGACCTCTGTACAGGCCACCACTTCTTCCTGACACCCACCTCCCTCCACCCGCCAGCGCTCCTCACTTGCCCAGCTGGCTTTTACTGTATGACTCTCCATAAAGGTCACCTCCTTAAAAGAACTTCCTCTGCCCCCTCTCCCAGACTAGGTTGGATCTCTCCATTAATTATCCACACGTGTATTATATTTCTCCCTTATCAGCTTTTTTTTTTTTTTTTTGAGATGGAGTCTCACCCTGTTGCCCAGGCTGGAGTGCAATGGCGTGATCTTGGCTCACTGCAACTTTTGCCTCCTGGATTCAAGTAATTCTCCTGCCTCAGCCTCCCAAGTAGCTGGGATTACAGGCACATGCCACCACTCCCGGCTGATTTTTTGTATCTTTAGTAGAGCTAGGGTTTCACCATGTTGGCTAGGCTTGTCTCAAACTCCTGCTGCTCAGGCTGGAGTGCAATGGTGCAATCTTGGCTCACTGTAATCTCTGCCTCCTGGGTTCAAGTGATTCTCCTGCCTCAGCCTCCCAAGTAGCTGAGATTATAGGCATGCGCTACCACGCCCGGCTAATTTTTTGTATTTAGTGGAGACGGGATTTCACCATGTTGGTCAGGCTGGCCTCGAACTTCTGACCTCAGGTGATCCACCCACCTTAGCCTCCCAAAATGCTGGCTTACAGGCCTGAGTCACTGGGCCCAGCCACTTGTAAATTTTATCAATTGCATTGAAGTAACTTTTTTTTTTTTTGAGAGGTCTTGCTCTGTTGCTCAGGCTGGATGGAGTGCAGTGGCATGATCTTGCCTCACTGCAGCCTGAACTCTTGGGCTTAAGCGATCCTCCCACCTCAGCCTCCTGAGTAGCTGGGACTACAGGTGCATGCAGCCACCCTGGCTAATTTTAATTTATTAAAAAATTTTTTTTCATAGAGACAGGGTCTTGCTGTGTTGCTGAAGCTGACCTAGAACTCTTGGTCTTGAGCGATCCTCCCATCTTGGCCTCCCAAAGCACTAGAATTACAGGCATGAGCCACCATGCCCAGCCAGAAGTATCTTTTTTTGTGTGTAAAATTTCATTTCAGGTCGATCTGCACTCTAAGTTTGTAAGCTCCATGATGACAGGTACGGTTTTGTGTGCTTAGTGCCTAGCAGAATGCCTGGCCCAATAGGCATTCTGTCTACATGTGTTAAATAAATAATCAATATTGTTACCAGTTCACCACGGATGAGAAAATGGAGGCTCAGAGAAGTTGAGTGACTAGCCTAAGATCACACAGCAAGTGAGTTTCAGCACTGGGGTTTTGGGGCTGCCTCCAGAGCTGCTGCTTTCACAGGCTAATGCAATTAGAACACCACATGATGTGTGCCATAACAGGGTATTAATAGGATGTGTTTAAGGGGTGGTAGGAGGGCAGAGGGGGGCGTGACTGACTCAGCTTGGCTGCCTGGAGGAAGCGGTGACCTTAGGGGCTCAGAAACCGTGGGGCGTTTGGAGCAGCTGTAGCAGCCGCGTGGGCGTATGAAATCTGAGACCAGAGCAGAACTGGTTGTGAAGCCTCTGCTTGGGGTTGTCAGGGAGTCTGGA
Source organism: Sapajus apella (assembly GCF_009761245.1). Classification (NCBI taxonomy): domain Eukaryota; kingdom Metazoa; phylum Chordata; class Mammalia; order Primates; family Cebidae; genus Sapajus; species Sapajus apella. The sequence goes on along the minus strand of NW_022436991.1, from coordinate 14,254,948 downwards.
CTTAGTTAAGCTGAGGGAAACTCTCAGAGTTTGTAAGCCGGGGAGTGAAATGATCTGGTAGGTTCTGTTTAGAACATCACCCTAGGTCAGGGTTGCAAGCTGACGGCTGCTGGCTGGCAGAGTTGGCTGTGCTCGCTGGGAATCTGAAAATGGAATCTGTGGCCAACTGCATTAGTTAAAAGTTAAGTCCAACTGCTGAGCCAAATACCCAAAATTACAGCTGCTTAAGCGAAATAGAAGCTTTCTGTGCTCTCTCACATAAAAGTCTGAACGAGCCAGGAATCTCAGCCGCACTTCAGGGGCCTGGGATCTCTCTAGACAGTTGTTCTGCCATCCCCGAGGTGCTGCCCTCATCCACATGGTCCTTGGTGGCCGTGATGGCACAGCGGAAGAAGGCAGACAGGCGGGGCCAAAGAGCAGTCTCTCCCACTTCAAATTTGAAAAATCAGGAGATTCTATCCAAAAGCCAGGGTCTGGCTTCTGTTGGATGACAGGAAGGCTCTAGCAGGACTGGGCCACATATGGCCATGACGGACTCGAGCTGGACGGCGTCTGTCTCTTTTAGACACGCCCATGTTCTCCAGTTCTTCGCAGTCCTCACTGCTCCCTTTCATCTCTGACCGCTGAGGCAGTGTGTCCATTGCCCATTCTCTTACAGTAGCTTCTTTCCTCAGTTTCACCACCCCATAACCCAAAAAGCATGTGATATTACAGCCCCCAACCCAGCGTCCAGGATGTCACGCAGGCGGCTGAGCTGGGAGGCGCGCTTGGGCGGGGGAGCTGGCACAAGGCAGGACTGGCAAGGGCCAGGCCCGGCCCAGGCTCTGTTTGAGAACAACCCTTCCTTCCTTCATCCTGCTGAGCGCAGTTCCAAGAACTGCCTCTGCCTCTAAAACTTGTAGACTCTCCAGGGAAAACCTTGTCGGAAACCAGGGTGAGGTTCTTTTCCAAACAGCCATCTGGGCATGTGTGTAGCACTGCCTTTCATTCTCCTGGGAGCTCTTGGGTCATCCACAGCGTGCAGCCTGCCCGGCAGAGCCCCGGCGACCTGGCACAGCCCCGGCGACCTGGCAGAGCCCCGATGACCCAGCAGCCTTACCCTCAGCCTTACCCTCAGGTTCCCAGGCCCGCTTGACTACCCCAGAAAAGGCCGAGGCTGGCACAGGGGAGACATAGTGTGACCTGGGACGCTGATCAGACTTCCCGTCAGAGGCAGTTGCGGGCGGCTGCATTGGAATTTTGCAATCACCGTTCTGTGGGAGTTCTAGCTGACATGCTCCCCTCTCCTGCTCCCCAGCAGTTGCCAAGGAATGATTTCTGGTGGAGGGATGTTTGGTAGCATCTTTATCCATTATTCCTGACCCCTGGCCTCCATCACGGAGACTCTGCCAGGCAGGAGGAGGGAGGGGTGACTTCTCCTGTCGGGGACAGATGTGAATGAGTTTATTGGCCATGGGGAGCAAAGGAGTTTGCTCCCAGTGGGTGCAGGTCTCATGGAGATGGAAAGTCCCTGTGGGCTGGAAACGGCCTTGGCATGGTGGCACCTCCAGATTGAACAGAACTTTATGATCTGCAAATAGCTCTCCAGTATGAGTCCAATCTAATTTTTTATTTCTGACCTGCACCAATCAGTAGGGAGCCTCTATGCCTCCCTTAGGGACTAGGTACATTTTAGCAAAATCCCCCCCAGAGCTCTGTCTCCGGGACTCAAGCCTTTCCTAACCCTAACCTGTCTCTGCATTTGGGATCTGGGTTTCTAGTGGTTGACTCCCTCCTGAATAGGGTTAGTGTCAAGATAAGATGCTGCCCCTTCTTGGGTTTCCATAGTGACAAATCCCTCTCAAAGAGCGTCTGAGGATTTAGCTGACTTTACTGAAGATCCGTGGGAGGTTCCATCGCAGAGTGCAGGTGACATGGTGCATCTGGCATCCGCCTGGCCCCTTTTCCTTCTACCTGGGTGTCCCAAGGAGTGCCCGGTGTCTCTTCCTCATGCATGCAAAGCTGCTTCCCTCTCCCCAGAAGCCTTTCCTGTTGGCAGCCAATATTCAACCTTGCAAGCGTGTGTGTGTGTGTTTGTGTGTGTGCATGGGCACATTGGGGCATTCGCCTTCTGCACTAAAGCTCTTGTCAAAACATTTTTCTCCACGAAGTCATTTCTGTCTTCAAGAGGAATTCTGGTGCCAGCAGCTAGGATAAGACAGTTTCTTCACTTGTTATGTGGCTAACAGCTCTGAAGTGGGCTGAAGCAGTTAAGTCCTCATCCCCATTTTACAGATGAAGAAACCGAGACTCAGAGAGGCGCAGTGACTCCCTCAGGGTCGCCCACCGTGGGACTCCGTTCTAGGCTTGCTGACCCACGGCCAGTGCTCTTTCCACTGCATCCCTGCCTCATGGAAGCCTCTTTGCTGGAGTTTGGTCCTGAGTTTGCTTCCGTGGTGAGCCTTGCCTGGTAGGGCCAGAGACCGGGGGTAATGACAAAGCACGTGTTTACTCGTTCACCAAATAGGTAATGAGCCCGCGCCCTGTGCTAGGCACCGGATACTGGGTAATCAGTGGTGAGTGAGACAGGGACCCTGCCCTCATGGAGCTGATGGTCCAGTGAGGAATCAGATGAGCACACACACACATGCATCTGTTCCCACGGGCAGGCGTGAGTGTCGTGAGACAAACGCATCAGGGTCTGGGGCAAGGGCATGCAGGGGCAGGGGTGCTGTTTTATCATGGGGGGAGGTCAGGAAGGCCGCTTTGAGGGAGCAAGCTTCAAAGGTATCTGGGGTAACAGAGCAAGAAGCTGCAATGTGTGAACCTAAACAGTGTCTGGTGTGTGCAGGGAGCTTAAATCAGGTGTGCCTGCCATACAGGGTATGCCTAAGCTGTTACTGCTGTCAGTTGCATCTGTCATATACCAGGGTCCTCAGATTGTCACAAACTCAGTGGTTTAAAACAACACACATTTAGGCTGGGTGCAGTGGCTCAAGCCTGTCATCCCAGCACTTTGGAAGGCTAAGGCGGGTGGATTCCTTGAGCCCAAGAGTTTGAGACCAGCTTGGATAACACAGAGAGACCTCCATCTCTACAGGCAATTTAAAAAAATTAGCTGGGTGTGGTGGTGCACACCTGTGGTCCCAGATACTTAGGAGGCTGAGGTGGGAGGATCGCCTGAGTCCAGGAATTGAGGTGGCAGTGAGCTGTGATGGCACTGCTGCACTCCAGCCTCGGCGACAGGGCAAGACCCTGACTCAAAACAAACTAACCACACACATGCACATATATTCTCCCACAGTTCTGGAGGTCAGCAGTCTAAAATGAAGGCATCCACAGGAATGCACTCTTGGGGGCTTCATGGGGGAGGTGTCCTTGCCTTTTCCACTCTCTAGAAGCCAGGTATACTCCTTGTCTTGTATCTTCTCCTTCATCCTCAAAGCCTGTTGCTCCCACCTCTGGTTTCATATCACATCATCTTTTTTTGACTCTGCGGCTTCTCTCTTATAAGGACCCTGGTGATTATGTTGGACTCACCTGGATAATCCTGGCTAATCTCCCCAGCTCTTGATCCTTATCTTCATCACTCAGCAGAGTCCCTTTTGCCATGTAAAGTAAGATATCACAGATTCCGAGGATTAGGACGCGAACCTCGTGGAGGGGGCATTACTCAGTCTCTGACGGTCAGGGTGCCCTCTGGAGTGGTGGAGGGGCCTGTGAGTGTGGCCTGCGACTCCCTTATCTCTCTGGGGGCCCTCGGTGTCTCCCTGACCAGGCACAGATAGCCCCTTGCTTTTCTGTCTGCTTTTAGATGTTGTGCCAATGGCAAAGGCCAGTGTGTGGGTCCCGCTCCTGTTCCCGAGGGGGTCCTCCAGGTGGGCCGGCCTCTCCGTGGTGGCCCTCCAGGTGGGCCGGCCTCTCCGTGGTGGCTAGGGTGGCTCACTGCCCCTAGGGGGCACTGGTGTCCACCTGGTCTCCCAACAGAGGGCTTGGTCGACCAGATTGCCCGCTCCCATTTGCCTGGCATTTTCAGAATGTATTAGTTTTCTGTGGCTGCTGTAACACATGACCTCACGAACTTAGTGGTTTAAAACAGCATACATTTATTATCTTACAGTTCTGCAGGCCAGAATCCAGGACAGTCTCACCCATCTAAAATCAAGGTGTCATGGGTCAGGCGCAGTGGCTCATGCCTGTAATCCCAGCACTTTGGGAGGCTGAGGTGGGCAGATCATTTGAGGTGAGGAGTTCGAGACCAGCCTGGCCAACATGGTGAGACCCTGTCTCTACTAAAAATACAAAAACTAGCCAGGTGTGGTGGTGCGTGCCTGTAATCCCAGCCACTTGGAAGGCTGAAGCAAGAGAATCACTTGAACCTGGGAGGCAGAGGTTGTAGAGCCACAATTGTGCCTCTGCACTCCAGCCTGGGCGACAGAGTGAGACTCTGTCTCAAATAAATAAAATAAAACAAAAAAGTAAGATCAAGGTGTTGGCAGGCTGTGCTTTGTTCCAGAGCCTCTAGGCGTGAATCCATTTTTTGCTTATTCTGATTGTTGGCAGAATTCAGTTCCTCCAGATGGTAGGACGGAGGTCCCTGCTTTCTTGCTGGCTGTAAATGAAGAGCTCTTCTTGTCTTCTGGAGGTCACCCTGTTCCTTGGCTGGAGACCCCCCTCCCTGGCTTCTCCATCTCAGAGCCAGCAACAGCGGGTTGAGTTTTTCTCACCTGGCTTCTCCCTCTCTTCCTGCAGTTGGGGAATATTCTCTGCTATTATGGGCTCATGATGACATTGGGTCCACTTGGATAACAGTTAATCTCCCCATTTCAAGGGATGCAACCTTAATTATACCTGCAAAGTCCCTTCTGTTTTGTATAGTAACATATTTACAGCTTCCAAAGATTAAAGCATGGACATTTTAGGGGGTCATGATTCTGCCTAAATGTACCAAATAGTAACAGTAACAATGACAATGCAATTAACACTCACTAAGTCTTTACTGCCTGCCCAGCTCCATGCCTGGTAGCTCCCTGACTCCTTGGAAAGACCTCTGAGGAAGGTACTATTATTATGCCTATTTTAGGAATAGGAAACTAAAGGCACAGAGAGGTTAAGAGATGTGACGGGTTGAATGATATCCCCTCCATTCATATGTGGAACTTCTAACCCCCAGGGCCTCAGAATGTGATGTTATTTGGAGGAAAGTTTTTGTTGTTTTTGTTTTTTTTTTGAGACAAAGTCTCGCTCTGTCGCCAGGTTGGAGTGCAGTGGTGCGATCTCGGCTCACTGCAACCTCTGCCTCGTGGGTTCAAATGATTCTCCTGCCTCGACTTCCCCAGTAGGTGGGACTATAGGCGTCTGCCACCATGCCTGGCTAATTTTTTTATTTTTAGTAGAGAAGGGGTTTCACCATGTTGGCCAGGATGGTCTCGATCTCTTGACCTCGAGTTCCTCTCGCCTCGGCCTCCCAAAGTGCTGGGATTACAGGCGTGAGCCACCGCTCCCAGCCGAAGCTCATTTTTTATAGATGTAATCATGTTAAAATAAAGTATTTTGGGTGGGCCCTAATCCAATATGGTGGATGTCCTCCTAAAATGGGGAAATGCAGAAATGCAAACACATACAGGGAGAATGCCATGTGGATGGGAAGGCGGCATCTACAAGTCAGGGAGAGAGGCTGGGCTATAATCCCAGCACTTCAGGAGGCCGAGGCGGGCAGATCACTTTAGCTCAGGAGTTCGAGACTAGCCTGACCAACATGGTGAAACCCCGTCTCTACTAAAAATTATAAAATTCGCCAGGGTTGATGGTGTATGTCTGTAATCCCAGCTACTTGGGAGGCTGAGATGGGAGACTCGCTTGAACCCAGGAGGCGGAGTTTGCAGTGAGCTGAGATTACACCATTCTACTCCAGCCTGGGCAACAAGCGTGAAACTGTCTCCAAAAAAACAAAAACAAAGGAGAGAGGCCGGGAACAGATCATTCCTGCATAGCCCTCAGAAGAAGGCAGCCCTACTAACGTTGATTTTGGACCTCCAGCCTCCAGAGCTGTGAGACAGTAACTGGTGTTCGGGCCACCTATTTGTGGTGCTTTTTACGGCAGTCCTAGCGGACTAGTAAGTGTAACTTGTCATTAGTTGCGGCAGCTGGGTTTGAGCCCAGGCAGTCCTCATTCTTTCGCTGTCTGGCTGTTTCTGTCATATCTGTCTCCACCTCTCTCCATTTTGGTCTCTTTGTCTCTAATATACTGTGCTTTGCTTTTTTTTTTTTTCCTATCTTTTATTTTTATTTATTTTTTTGAGGCAGGGTCTTGCTTTGTTGCCCAGGCTGGAGTGCAGTGGTGCAGTCATAGCTCACTGCAGCCTCTACCTCCTGGGCTCAAGCGATCCTCCTGCCTCGGCCTCCCGAGTAGTTGGGATTACAGGCACACACCATCACGCTTGGTTAATTTTTGAGTTTTCTTGTGGAGATGGAGTCTTTTTATGGTTCCCTGGCTGGTCTCAAACTCATGACCTCAAGCAGTCCTCCTGCCTTGGCCTCCCAAAGCCTTAGGATTATAGGTGCAAGCCACCATGCCGAGCCTCCTTTTTTCCCCCTCCACCCGCACACCCACCACCCCCACCCCACCCCCACCCACACCTACACCCCCACCCACACCCCCGCCACTCTCCTCTTCTCTCTTCTCCTGCTTCCGGCTCTCTGGGTTTCCGTCCTTCCCTCCTCCTGGCCCTCAGCTCCTGTTGAGACAGGAACCCACCCACCCCCGCCACCATCTCCTCCCACTCAGTTCTCTCTTCTCCCTCCAGCCCCTGTTCCTTCCAGGACGCCCCTTTGCAATTAAACTGCCGATAGACCGAGGCCCAGATGCCAGCATCCCTGGATGCCCACACCGGCTGTTCTTGGGGCCTTGGCAGCAAGCGAGCAGCCAGCACGGAGGAGAGTGGGCAGAGAGCTATCCTCTCTGAGAGCGGAGGCCTCTGAGCTGCAGGAGGAGCCACGCGCAGCCCCCCCCCGACCGCCCCGTGGGCTCTCTCCTGCCCCCTTCACCCTGCTGTGCACACAGGCGCCTCAGGCTGAGTGGCCATCAGCCCAGCGGCCCCACGAGGCCTGGCGGGCACGTGATACTCGCCGTGGGCCCCAGCAGCTGTGCCGTCCGTCTCCCTGCCATGCTGACTTTTGTTTTTCTGCTCCTGGTTCCTGGCTTAAAGCTTTTCAGAGCAGTCTTCCTTACCCCCAGATCCCAGCCTCCATCTTTCTGGGTTTGGCTTTTTCCCTTTGTTGCCCCTGCTTCTGGGGTCCTGTTGCCCTGAGTGGGAAACTCCCTACACCCTAAGCTCTGAGCAACTCTGTGGTCTGGCCAGCCCTGGCCCCCCTGGTTGAGTTGCGGGTGGGGACTGAGATGGAGACAGGAATGGAGGAAGTCAGGGAAGGCTGCCAGAGGGAATTCTGGGGAGCACTGGGAAGCAGACACTTTGGAGAGACCTGCCCAGCCCAGTCCCCCTCCCCTGGCGCCTTCCCTACCATCAGTCATGACCATGCTGGCAGCCATGTTTTCCTGCAAGGCCATGAGCTACCCGGCCATGCTGATTGGCCACTTGGACTGGACATGTGACCTGGGCTGGACCAATCGGCTTCTCTGTCCTGGGAGTTTGGAGGACTCTGGGAGGTGGACTGGCCTCTGTAGGGCCGGACACAGGGACAAGGGGTGGAGTGTTTGAGGGAGGCAAGCCTGTGTTCAGAGGAGCAGAGAGGGGCTGAGACAGCCAGAGAGGGGTTGCCCAGCTCCCACGGCTCCCCTCTCCTTCAGCCCCTGCTCCTGGGTTCAATGAGATGCCCTTGTATCCTTCTGTGCTAACAAACATCTATGCTCAAGCTCCTGCGAGTGGGTTCTGTCTTTTGCAGCCACCCAGCCTCCAGATAGAGCTTTTAAGAATGCAAATCAGATCACAGTGCTCATCTTCCTGGTGCCCTCAGTGGCTTCCCAGAGCTGCGGAATTGCTCCTTAAGGCCTCCCCAGCACAAGGCTGAGCAACCCGGCCCTGGCCCCTCTCATCGCCCAGAACGCCCTCACAACAGCCTCACTGCTGTTCCTCCAGCACTCCAAGTTCATTCCTGCCCCAGGGCCTTTGCACTTGCTGTGCCTTTTGCCTAGGATGTTCTCCCCAGAATCTTTTCTTTTTAATTTTTTTTGAGACATGGTCTTGCTCTGTTATGCAGGCTAGAGTGCAGTGGTACAAATACAGCCCACTCCAGCCTCCACCTCCTGGGCTCAAGCGATCCTCCTGCCTTAGCCTTCTGAGTAACTGGGACTACAGGCATATGTCACCATGCTTGGCTAATTTTTAAAATTTTTGTAGAGATGGGATCTTGTCATGTTGCCCATGGTGGTCTTGAACTCCTGGGCTCAAGTGACCCTTCCACATTGGCCTCCCACAGTGCTAGGATTATAAGCTTGAGCCACAGCACCTGGCCACCCCCTGGATCTTTGCATGACCAGCTTGTCCTCATCAGGTTTCAGCTGGAATGTCCTCTCTTGGAGAAAAGGCCCCGATCAGCCTATGAGAGAAGCCTGGCTCGCCCTGTCATTCCATCACACAGCATCCTGTTTTGTTTTATTCAGGGCGCATATCACCATCTGTTGTTTATTTATTTGTTGACTTGTTTACATCTGCTTCCCCTGCTGGAATGAAAACATCACGTCTTGCGCACCACTGAATCCTCAGTGCTTCCAACACAGCCCGGCAACGTAGTAGGTGCTTAATGAGTATTTGCTGATTGAATGCAAAAATGAGGCAAGATGACCCAGAGTTAGACTGCCAGGAGTCTGGTGGGGTTTGCTGGAAGAGAGTTAAAGGACCCATCTCATTGTCCCCACACGGGAGCCCCACTCTTGCCTATACATAGGCTGCTCTGCCCTGGTAGAGGACAGTTCTGTAGGTTACCAAGTGGCGAGTGGAAACCAGGCTGCCAGGCTGCAGGAAGTGGTGATTGTCGCCAAGGTGACTCAGTTCTGGGCCAACCTTGGGCCCTCTTCCGGGCAGATACACACTCTATCCACTGGACCAGTGTCAGTTCTTTCTCTCGAGGGCCCCCAGATGACCTCTCAAGGAGGAGCCCCGTTTGTCCTATAGCGTTTCAGTAAGGGACTATGATTCACATGCCCCAAGATCGGAGGCTTTGACCTGGGAGAGGGCCTCTGGTCTAAAAACAAGCCCTGTTTTGGGTAAGCTGGCGGAGGAGACGATTTCATGTGAGGGTGAATTGCCTTTTGTCTGCCTCTCTCTGATTTGTTTTTGAAAATTCATTGTATTTATTAGATATGCCATCACACAATGGTCCCTTGACATATTTCGTGCTGTAAAGAGACAGCCCCTGCCATCAAGCTGTATGCTGTAGCTGACAACACCGGGTCTTTCGTGCACACTCACGCACACACTTCCACGTGGGCACACGCTGTTGTCAAGCACACAGACGTCACAGGCTGGTGGGAGCAGCCTTGGGATGAAAGACCCAGGCTGGCGTTGGCTGTACCTCTCCTCCCCTTCCTGGAAAAATCATGGCAAGTCTGCATTGTCTGTGTGAATCAGGGAAGAGGCAGCCTGGACAGATAAAGTCCAGGATCCCAGTTGCCTCCCTGCAAACAGAAATGGCTTAACCAGCCACTGGTTTTGAGGGATGGGAGTTCAGCAAACTTTTCTTTTCCTTTCTTGTCTGCTGGTGGAGGTACTAATGAGTAGAACGAAACCCACAGAGAGTGGGGGAAGCAGAAAGCCTGAGCAATCCACTCCCTGAATAATCAGCCCCGAATAATTGAGAATTGACTTGTAATTGCAATTGTCTCAGTGTGGAGATGCTGACGCTGGAAGACGGAGAACAGGCGAGAAGAATGGTGGGGTTTGGAAAGAGGGCGTGGACTCTGGACTGATTCTGGGCAAAGCAACGGGGGGTCGAGGGGATATTTTTAATTACGATTTTAAACTACAAGGGCAAAGGGCTGACACTGTTAGGGGAAGGTTGCGAGGTTGCGGGAGGCGGAGAGAAGAGACGTATCCAGGAAGGAGCAGTATTTCTTTCCAGACTGTAAACAACTGCCAAATAAACCCCAGAAATGACACTCTGAGAGCGTCTGTGGGAAGCTTAGAGAGCTGCTTGTCCTGCAAGAGGTATTGGTTTTGTTCAAGCTTCAGCTGATGCTCGCTTAAAAAAATAGATTCCGTTTCCTCTCTTGCACCAATCTGGAGGGGGAAATCAGCACGTAACATCTGCCTCATGTCATTGTTTAGACGCTTGTGAATAAAAGGATTCTGGCAGGACTAAGCAAATAGTAAAATGCAAGACCCAGCCAACTCCTGATTAGCTCTTGGTGGATTATCTGTTGGGGGATGATCCAGAGGGACTGTCCCATCCAGGGTGGAGTCCTCGCCACTGCACCCTGCTGTGGCCTAACTTTTGAGCGCACAGAATGTTAGATGTCAGTAATGGTTAAGGGCTGGGTCTATGCAGGGAGACAGATCTGAGGTTGAACTTGTCTCCTACACACTGTAGCTAAAAGGACTTGGGCAGTGTCTCCATTCCTCTGAATGTTTGTTTCTTCCACTGTACGATAAGGAAGATGGTGATTCCAGCTGTGACTCTATGCTTATCAGTAGCCTTGAGTTCCTCTGCATTTCCCAGAGTCCTTTGCACTTGGAATGGCCATGTGACTAGCCTGGCCAATGGGATAAGAGCAGGAGTGATGGATGTCACTTCTGGGCTGTGGTGGACAAATATACTGTGTGCCCTCCCTCTATTTTCTCTCCCTCGTCTGTGGTGCAGCTACACCATAGAAGGAGCCTGGATCCCTGAGTTACTTCATGGATATGAGTCATTCAGGAGAGGCAGCTAAGAAAGAATTTTTAAGATTTTGAGATGTTTGTAATAGCAGCTAGTATTAACTACCCAAATGAATACAGTAGTACTCCCTTGAGAGGTATTGTGAAGAATTAAGTGAGGGAGGCAGAGCTTATAAGAGCTTAGCTAAGTGTTCAATATAGAAAATGTTCAATATAGAAAATGTAGAAAATGTTCTGTATTTTGGCATATAGAAAATGTTCAATAAATATTAGATATAAGTATTAATTTATTTATGCTGCAAATATTTATAGAGTTCCTATCGTGGGCCAGGCATGTGGATTAACAGCAGATGCATAAAATCATACTTTGGATTATGTATTAAATAGTGTGCTCCACAGTAAAATAAAAAGAATTTGGTAATTCATTCCATCAGTGATGATGATGACGATGATGATTTTTGTTTTGAGACAGAGTCTCACTCTGTCACCCAGGCTGGAATGCAGTGGTGTGATCTCAGCTCACTGCAACCCTTGAAACCTCCCGGGTTCAAGTGATTCTCATGCCTCAGTCTCCTGAGTAGCTGGGATTACAGGCATGCACCACCACACACCACTAATTTTTGTACTTTTAGTAGAGATGGGGTTTCACCACGTTGGCCAGGCTGATCTTGAATTCCTGCCTTCAAGGGATTTGCCCATCTCAGCCTCCCAAAGTGTGGGATTACAGGCGTGAGCCACCATGTCTCGCCCAATCATTGATTATTAAATATTAAACCCTATTACGCTCCAGGCATTGTGATAAATAGTGGGGACCTGTGGTTGAATACGTTCATTTTCACTCTTAAATTGCTTGCTGGCTACTGAGAGATGTACAAGTAAACATACGATTTAAATGCCAAGTGACATGTGTTATATAGACAGACTTTTTCAAAGTGCTAGCAGTGTCACTAACTCTGTTTGGGGAAATCAGAGAGGGCTTCATGGAGGAAGGGGCTTTTGAGTTCAGCCTTGAAGGTCTGAGTAGAGTTTGGGCAGATGAGAAAGCATTTCAGGTGGAGGGACTGGTCTATAGTCATGAAGTCTTGTGTTTTTGTTTAAAATATTATTTATTGATTTATATTTTATGGACAAGGTCTCACTCTATTGTTTAGGCTGGAGGGCAGTGGTGCGATCACAGCTCACTGCAGCCTTGAACTGGGCTTAAATGAGCCTCCTGCCTCAGCCTCCCGAGTAGCTGGGACTACAGGCTCATGCCACCACCCCCAGCTCATTTTTAAATTTTTGTAGAGATGAGGTCTTACTGTGTTGCCCAGGCTGACCTCGAGCTCCTGGCCTCAAGCAATCCTCCTGCCTTGACCTCCCAAAATGCTGGGATTACAGGCAGGAGCTACCACACCTGGCAAGATCTTGTGTTTGATGAGATGTGACAGATGCTTTGGTAGCCGGGGATATAGGGTATCTGTGGTCGGTAGAACAACGTCGCCTGCTCCAAAGATGTCCACATCGGTGCTTGATCTGGCAGCACATACACTAAGATTGGAATGATACAGAGAGGGCGAGCGTGGCCTCTGTGCAAGGATAACACACGAATTCATGAAGCGTTCCATATTTTTCCATTATTCTAAGTGAAGTCACCCTGGAATGGAAAACCAGACTCCGTATGCTCTCACTTATGAATGGGAGCCAAGCTATGGGTATGCAAAGGCCCATAGAGTGGTCCAATGGACGTGGGAGACTCAGAAGTGGAGAGTGGCTGGGTGCGGTGGCTCAAGCCTGTAATCCCAGCACTTTGGGAGGCTGAGGTGGGCAGATTACCTGAGCTCAGGAGTTCAAGACCAGCTTGGCCAACATGGCGAAACCCCGTTGCTACTAAAAAATACAAAAATTGGCTGGGTGTGGTGGTGCATGCCTGTAATCCCAGCTATTGGGGAGGCTGAGGCACGAGAATCGATTGAGCCTGGGAGGCAGAAGCTGCAGTGAGCTGAGATTGAGCCACTGCACTCCAGCCTGGATGACAGAGTGAGACTCTGTCTCAAAAAATAAATAAATAAATAAATAAAGATTTTGTATTGTTTTAGCCAATACAAATGTTTGTGTAAATTTGTTACAGCAGCAATGGAGAATGAGTAGAGTGTCAGATGGAGAATGTCAGGAGACCACAGTAGACCGAAGGGCCAGAGTTGTGTAGACTTATTCTGGATGAGCAGTGGGTGTCAAACTTCAGTGAGGTCCCCACTTTTCCATGTACTACTAATATTAATTAATAATTACATTCTGAGAGAGAGCGAACAGGCTTGTTCATTTTAATGGATGTGATCCTTCCATAAATTGAATGCATGTTTCTTATTTAATTAATGAAATTTTAGGTTATTTCCAGTCCTTTGCTATTAAAATAAGGTTGCAATGAATGATTTTGACCTTGTGTAATTTTTCACATGTGTAAGATGAGTTCCAAGAAATGGAATTGTTGGGTCACAGAGAATATGCATCTTAAGAAGCCTCCATTTTTCATAAATGCTCGAGGGCATGATTCTGGTGAAATCTAAAGGCAATCGGAGGTGCCTGAGCAGAATTCACATATGGATTCTACAAGTATTCCTGTGGCTGGTGGTGTAGAGGGAGGCCAGAGGAGAGGCTGAGGCTGTGGACCTAGAGAGAAATGCATGTGAGTCACAGAGAGAGAGAGGGCACTGTTTAGGACCGGCTTGGTATGGGTGAGTGTAAGTTGATTTTCTAGTGTGTGCTTTTACTTTAAAACACTTTTTAAAAAAAAATTTTTTTTAGATATGGAGACTCACTGTGTTGCCAAGGCTGGTCTCAAGCTCCTGGGCTCAAGCGATCCTCCTGCCTTGGCCTCCCACAGTGCTAGGATTACGAGTGTGAGCCACTGTGCCTGGCTCTGTGTGTGTGTGTGTGCGTGCGTGTGTGTGTGTGTGTGTGTGTGTGTGCTTTAATCAGCACAGGAACTTCCTAAGACATGAGAGGTCTTTCTTCAGTGGCCCTGGGTTTGAGAGCCTGCTGGGGGCAGGTGCAGTGGTACATGCCCGTAATCCCAGCTACTCGGGAGGCTGAGGTGGGAGAACTGTTGAGGCCAGGAGTTCAAGAGTCACTGGGACTGGTGTCCCTCACGACAAGTGAGGCTCCCTTGGTGTTCATGCGTCAGGCCTGAATTCCACTCTCCATTCTCTTCTGCCTGGCCCTTTTCACCTTCGGGAAGATAATTAACTTTGTAGTTTTGCAGGGGAGGGGGATAGAAGTGTATACCTATGGTCTTTAAACAAGGTTTTTCTGGTATTAGATTGCTTCTCAGAAATATGTGGTGACTACAGGTCTTGATGCTTCTGACTTCCTGATTTTTGGTGCTTACAGGATTTTTACAGCATCAAGGTGTAACAATTACACTACCTGCATTTTTTTCCTTTTGGTTATTTGTTTAAATGGATTCTTTACCCACCATGGAGTTTTATTATGACTTCTCCATTCTTGGGTTTATTTTGATTCTTCCTTGGTGAGCTGGATTTCAATGTCAGCTAGCTTTTTTAAGAATGGTTCATGGGGCCGGGCATGGTGGCTCATGCCTGTAATCCCAGCACTTTGGGAGGCCGAGGCGGGCGGATCACAAGGTCAAGAGATTGAGACCATCCTGGCCAGCATTGTAAAACTCCGTCTCTACTAAAAATACAAAAATTAGCTGGGCATGGTGGCGGGCGCCTGTAGTTCCAGCTACTCAGGAGGCTGAGGGAGGAGAATCGCTTGAACCCGGGAGGTGGAGGTTGTAGTGAGCCGAGATTGCACCACTACACTCCCGCCTGGCAACAGAGTGATACTCCATCTAAAAAAAAAATGGATACTATATTCTCCAAGGGCGTTGATGTCTGAGACTGTCGGCCTGCTGCCTTTACACTTGAACATGCAGTTTATCTTTTCGCAGCCTTGCTGGGATTAGTTCGTGAGTCACCCCTGAGGAGAGCCCTGGGCCTCCTGATCCTTCTGATTCTTCTCGAGGTTGGGTTGAGACTCAGTGCTGCTTGGGCTGCCTGGTGATCCCCTGAGCTTGGGGATGCTGTATGCGGATCATGAATAGAAAATAACATAATTTGGAGTGAGAAACTTTGGCTGCCAATTTCAGGGCAGCCGGCCAGAAGATTATCTCCCTTCCTTGTGTGTTTGGGATATTTGTAACTCTAAAAATATCCATGGCTGTTGTGTACAGCTGCGCAGGCTGTACACTGCACGATTCCAGGGAACGTTGTTCCTATAAACCACAATGTGAATGGCGCTCTGTTATGTGCAAGGTGGCGGCCCTATGACCTCTCAGCCTGGAGTGGGCCTAGAAGCAGAGAATTCTTTTATCTCAGTGTTTCCAGACTTTGCTTATTTTCATATCACTGAGGCAGAAGCCACCACAAACAAACCTCTTGAACACCGAACAGGGAAGGAAGTAGTGATTTATTTAGCCGGGAGCTGCGGCAGGTGAAAATACCTTAACAACCGAGCTCCTCAACAAAGAAAATCCTTGCCCTTTTCAAGTCTTACAGTTCTGGAAATTACACGTGAAAGGGTCTTGATCCATGAAGCAGGCGTGGGGTACATGACTACGTGGGGGTTTGATCGTGTTTAGGCAAAAACAGTGCCTTCCGGAAAGATTCCTCCATACCATGCCTGCGATCTATGGGGGTGTGATTAAGGATGGCGCCCAGGTCTGCCAGCCTTTACTTGTCCTATTTAAATGCAGTGTAGAAGTCTAGGGGGAGGGGCTCTCAGAAGCTTAAGAGGATTAAGGGTCTCCTTCCTCATCACCTTTATTAATTTATTTCTAGTTACATATTCGTCTTCTCCTATGATTTTTCTGCTCTATATTGTCTCACAGTCTTCTTACAAAAATGAAGGTAAAAGGGGAACTTTAGATCAAAATTGGGAGTGGAAGAACAGTACAACTCACCAAAATAGAAGAAGTGTGTGTGTGTGTGTGTGTGTGTGTGTGTGCGCACGCGTGCGCGCGAGCACGTGTGTGCACATACGAGCATAAAAGAAACAATGCCATTGAACTCTAGCTGGATGTTGCGGTCTTTTTTTCTCTTTGTGAAACAGGAAGTATTAGGAAGTATTATCAGCAAGAGTTAGAGCAATGTTAAAGAGAGGCTAGCACAAAGCTGTCGTTTCCTGTTGGAAGTCATCTGAAGGGCTGGAAGGGAATTAGAGGGAGAATTGTTCCCTATGACACAATTCGGTGTGGTTTAATGCCATTCCCTCCACCGTTCTGAACCCCTAGGGACCTGAGAAAACACTGGCCCAGCCCCATCCTCCATCAGCTGCTTGAATATCTTGGCAACATCCCCACATGGTGGTTCAAGTCTTTCTCCTATCCTTATGTTATAGTCTCACCAATGTACCACAATGTAGCAGTCTCTCTTTGTGAGGTATCACCTGGAGTTCTTTGTCTCACGACCAAGAGAATTAAGGAGCTTGGACACAAAGCGTGAGGTTGGAGTGAAAGTTTAACAAGCAAAAGAAGAAAGCTCTCCTCTGTAGAAGGGGCCTGGAAGAGAGTTGCCGTTTTTACAGTCGAATGCAAAGGCTTTTAGATGAGATGGATGAGGGCCGGGTGTCTCATCTGCATAAGGTGTGAATTTCTGGTACTCCATCCCGTCCCCTTAGTGCGCATGTGGGTCCTTAGCTTGAGTTACTCCATATTGCTTTGTCTCCCTTCCTGTGCATGTGTCAGGGGACAGAACTTCCCCTTGTGGGCCTGTCTGGGCAAGTTACCTGTGTAGTCTTTCTTATCTGTGCAGCTGTGGGCATGTCTCAGGCAAGCTCCCATGTGCAAGTTTCCTTATCTGTACCTGCAGGCTGTTCTTTTGTTTGAAATAATTAAATGAAGGGCCCATCCTAACTGCCTGCCTGACCAGCCTCTTCCTTTTCTCCTCTCTCATTTACACCATTGCAAAGTTTAATGCCATTGCAAAGGGGCTTTTCTTTGAGGCTGGGCCATTCTTTGATTGTATTGGGCAGAGTCCTGCTCCTTGGAGCTGTTGAGCCTGGTTCTGCTCTTTGGAGTGCAGCAGAATAGATAAAATCCATCCTACAAGTTGCATTCCTCCAAATGTGATTGAAAGTGGGGACTCTGGGCCAGGCATGGTGACTCTCACCTGTAATCCCAGCACTTTGGGAGGCTGAGGTTGGCAGAGTACCTAAGCTTAGGAGTTCGAAACCAGCTTCGGCAACATGGTGAAATCCTGTCTTTACTAAAAATACAAAAAATTAGCTGGGCATGGTGGCGTGTGTCTGTAGTCCCAGCTACTTGGGAGGCTGAGGCAGGAGAATCACTTGAGCCTGGGGGGCAGAGGTTGCAGTGAGCCGAGATCTCACCATTGCACTCTGGCCTAGATGACAGAGCGAGACTCCATCTTAACCCACCACCCCCAGCTAATTTTTTTGTATAAAAGAGTGGAAACTCTGGAGTTAGAGTGCTTGGGTTGGAATATCCTGACTCAGGTATGAAACCTCCTGTACTTCTGTTTTGTCATTCAAAAATGGGCATAACAATAGTACCTCTTTCATATAGTTATTGTGAGAATTAGACATAGGGACATTTAAATAGCTCCTGGCACATAATAAGTTCTCAAGAAACATTAGCTGTTATTATTTTCTGTAGGCAGGGACTGTGGGGACCTCATCCTCTCATACCTTCTTCTAGATTATAAGGTGGAGGATGTGGGTCCCAACTTCAGCTTAATATCTGACTCATGATGAGATCTCAAGTCACCCAAGGCCCTCCCTGGGCCTTGGTTTCTGTGTCTGGAAACAGGGTGGTGGACTCCGTGATCCCTAAATTCCTGCTTCCATCTCTAGCAGAGCTGGATAATTGTATGTCAAGGGAGGACAGAAGAAGAACCGTGTTTTGCAATGAGCAGGTCTATGCAAACCTATCCTCAAAGGCTGAGGGAGCTGAGAGGCCAGAGAATGAGGCTCACAAATCCAGCTTCTCAGAAAAAAAAAATCAATAGGAACTTACTAACCAAAGTGCTATATCTGGTGGCCGAGAGACAGGGGATCCCTGCACCCAACCTCCAGAAAATATCTTTTTTTTTTTGAGATGGAGTTTCACTCTTGTTGCCCAGGCTGGAGTGCTGTGGTGTGATCTCAGCTCACTGCAACCTCAGCCTCACGGGTTCAAGTGATTCTCCTGCCTCAGCCTCCCGAGTAACTGGGATTACAGACACATGCCACCATACCTGACTAATTTTTTGTATTTTTAGTAGAGACAGGGTTTCACCATGTTGGCCAAGCTGGTGTCGAACTGACTTCAGGTGATCCACTTGCCTTGACCTCCCAAAGTGCTGGGACTACAGGCATGAGTCACCGTGCCCAATCGGAAATATCCTTTATCTAGCAAGCCTTTAGGGTAAAGCATGCATAGCTGGTCACACCTCAGACTTTCTTTCGAAACTCATGACCACTAGGGAGGTTAGATAAGCATCTTGATGAGGGGTTCTCTATGCCACAGGCATTGCTTAAAGACATTGCTGCAGGAGTCAAACATCCATCATCATGGGGGTGTCGTTTCAAGATGGCGTCACTCTTGCCATGCAACGGGCTGTTTTCCTACACTCCACCCCTGGAAACTTGCCCTTGCAATCTCACTTACCCACCTCTCCTGGGATAGTCCCTGGGTCTAGAGGGAGGACGCTTGATATGGCATAGCTTCATCAGCAGTGCGTTGGCAATAATAAATAGATTGGACCCAGTGGGATTCCAAATGAAGAAGATTCGCAGCCTTTGTTGAATAATCTCTAGTCTTCGGAATACCATGATTTTGGTTTTCTCAGAAGTAAAACAGTGAGAGATACATGGCATTCATAATTTAAATAGTAGAAATATAGTCCAGGCACAGTGGCTTATGCCATTAATCCCAGCACTTTGGGAGGCTGAGGTGTGTGATAACCTGAGGTCAGGAGTTCGAGACCAGCCTGACCAATATGGCGAAACCACGTCCCTACTAAAAATACAAAAGTTAGCGGGATGTGGTGGTGCATCCCTGTAATCGCAGCTACTCAGGAGGCTGAGGCAGGAGAATGGCTTGAACTGGGGGCAAAAGTTGCAGTGAGCCAAGATCTTGCATTGCACACCAGCCAGGGCAACAGAGTGAGACTCTGTCTCAAAAAAAAAGAAAAAGAAAAAAAAAAAAAAAAGGAAATATAACGCACACAAATCCTACAATCAAAAAGAGAATTTGTATGCCAGAATGAAAAAAAAGATAGAACCTATTCCATCAGGGAGCAAACTACAAACATCACGAAGAAAATTAAAACTCAGTACTCGGTTCTTCTTTAGAGACTTCTTGTAGCCAGGATTCAGGATTCAGTCCGAGTTGTAGGCAAATAATAACAGCTCAGAAACAATGGTCAAGGCTGGAATCTAATAACACATATGTTACAGTTTTCTTCTGAAAGATAGTTTTTCTGTCTCCAATTTCCCTTTTCTACCAAAGAAAAATCATAATAAAACCCAGTTTATTTGCAAAATAAGCTTTAGCCTGACTATACTTGGCCCGATTATTTGCATAAAGTGGAGCAAGACTAGCGATTGGCCACATAGACTCTTTTTAAGTTGGCTTTGCTAGAACGTACATAAGGAATTTTGGATTAGACTTGTAAAGGTCTGGATTTAGGAAGCCAAGTCACGGATTCAGCACCAAAATGTACCTGAAATGTCTGTATTAATTGGGTGACTTCTTCTGTTCTTGAGGTCCCAAAATATCTTGAGGTTCCTGGACCTGCTAGAAAGTGACATTCTTTATTGATCACAGGTCGGGAATCTTGGAGGGCACCATAAGACAAGGAACTAGGCCAATCTTTCCAGGGGACCTTTTACTGTCTTCATCAAGTCAACCTCAATTCCTTAAAACAGAATGGTCATATCTAAAAATATCCCATTCTAGTCAAAACCTGGGCATAATAACCAGCATCTCCAGTGTGTCCTGTGGCAAAAGAAAACACGTTCTTAGTGGATGTGTGTTAATAACCACATGGCAATAAAATAAGAATATTCATAAATAGTTTCCAATTATGGAGAAATCAGATAGAGAGAAAAGTAAAAGTCTCAGTTTTACTCACAAGTGTGTACTTTGCCCAATTGCTGTCCCTATAAATAGCTCAAAAGAAAAAAAATTTTTTTGACTCTGAAAAAGAAAACATAAAAATAAACAGCAATTGTTCAAACAGAAGTCATAAAAATGACTTCAGCCCTTTACTAGGTCAGGTACATGTGATTAATTCTTTTTCTGTTTGATGTTGTGTTAGCAATCCTCACAAACACATCAGCTAAGTAAGAGTTCTGGAAGTTTCTAGTAGCCTAACGGTATCATCTCCAAAGTGATCAGAAACCTGTTATTCAGGATGACTTGTCAGGGTCCTTTCTATGAATTTCCTCAAAGACACAGCCCTTTAGGATCTGCAGAAAGCTTTTAGGAAAAGAATCAGAAGAAAGCAATTAACTGCATATACCAAGACATATCAGACCTTAGAAATTATCTATAATTTTGGAACACATATTAATAATACATTTATGCAAATACAACTCAAAGAAAGTTAAACACCATTTCTTATTTGATGATGTTTCCCATATTATATATCTACATATATATTAGACTGAGTCTCACTCTGTTGCCCAGGCTGGAGCACAGTGGTGTGACCTCGGCTCACTGCAACCTCCGCCTCCTGGGTTCAAGCAATTCTTGTGCCTCAGCCTCTCAAGTAGCTGGGACTACAGGTGTGTGCCACCATGCCTGGTTAATTTTTATAGTTATAGTAGAGATGGGGTTTCAACATACTGGCCAGGCTGGTCTCGAACTCCTGACCTCAGGTGATCTGCTTGCCTTGGCCTCCGAAAGTGCTGGGATTACAGGTGTAAGCCTCTCTGCTTGGTCCATAGAATTCTAACATAACAAATAAGACAAAATTTTCTCTCTTGGCCTTTCAGGGACTCCACTTGTTATGTCCAAGTTCGTTTGGGTCAAGAAGACTTAAGGTTAGAATTTGAAATTTGCTTTCAGGAAGTATGTCAAATATCAAAGGTTTAAAACCTTGATATCAAAGTAAGAGAGCTTTAAAACACTTTATCAAAATAGGATCCTGGGTGACTGCAAAATAATAATCATTTAGCCAAAGTGATAACTCGAAGATTGCAAAAAGCAGAAACCGTTACTCTTTGATAGAGAGACCTAATAAAGACAGCATGAAACTATCTCTCCTTCTGTCCTTTTTGTCTTAAATTGCAGTTGATTCAAAAGGTAAACAAAAATTTTTTATCTTCAAAAGGTAAACAAAAATTTTTTATCTCTTATTAATATGACATAAATTATTGTTTAAAAAAGAAAATGGAAATTTACTTTTATATTAGTGTATTATCAATGCAAAAGCTAATTTTAATAAAACCTTATAAACCAATCCATCCAATTTCAGTCAGCTTTGGACCACACAGATAAGATTCCCACAAATCCTTTATAACTGCTTAAAAGATTTTTTTCTACTTTTTTCTTAACCTCAACTTTTAGATTCATTTAGTTTTATCTGTACCATTTCTCCCTCATTTTGAAACAACCTTTAAATAACCTCTAAACTAGAAAAAATTACTTTTCCTTCAGCAAAAAACCACATCTTCACATCTTTTT
The DNA here is from genome assembly GCF_009761245.1 of Sapajus apella. Lineage (NCBI taxonomy): Eukaryota > Metazoa > Chordata > Mammalia > Primates > Cebidae > Sapajus > Sapajus apella. Next base: position 14,233,465 of record NW_022436991.1, on the reverse strand, counting down.
AATAACATTTCTTCACCTAAAATACATTTTGCTTTCTTTATATACTCTGTATATAGAATTGTTTCTCTTATATCTAGTAGTTTAAATTACATGTATTAACTATAATTTTAACTCTTAGTAACCTTAATTTCCAGTGAAAAACCCAGGCAGTAAGTAATTTTGAACTGTCTTATATCTGTACTTACAGATGAAAACCATTTCATAATTTTTCAGAAAGATGCTTCCTTTTTTTGTTTATTAACATATATCTATATTTAGCTTTTCTATACCATCTAAAATAAGATGCCAAAGTATGTAAACTTAAACTTGTGTTTAAAAGTTAACGTTCCAGTATTTTACCTAGAAATGACTCAGACATTTTCCAATGATCTGTTACTTCATTCAAGGTGACATGACTTTAAGGTCTGAAATTACTGAAAGGAATTTGAAACTATGACACAGGTATACTTATGCTTTCTAATGTTTTTCCCCATTACTCTGGGTCCCAAGTACCCACATGATACCCAGGGACAGCAATGAAAGGGAGGGCTTATCTGTGTCCAGAATTTACACACCAACTATTAAGCTCAGGGCAGAAGACAGAGCTGTGAAGATAATGTCTGACCCTTCCCAGCACAGCCAGAGGACACAGCAGGGGCAGAGAGACCTCCACACTTGTCCCCAGGCCTCACCATGTCTGTTGGGTTATAGTCGAGAATCAAACGGCTCTAAGACATAAATTCACAGACAGGAGCAACAGTTTTATAACCTTAAAACATCCAGCAGAGATAGCCTAAACCCATCTGACCATAGACCCAGGCAAAAGTGTCTGCATTATTTTTAATACTGATAATTCTGAAGACATTTCTATTTTATTTTATGAACAATTTTTTTTAAAAAATGGAGTTCATGCTTGTCGCCCAGGCTGGAGTGCACTGGTGCAATCTGGGCTCACTGCAACCTCTACCTCCTGGGTTCAAGTGATTCTCCTGCCTCAGCCTCCCGACTAGCTAGGATTACTGGCACCTGCCACCATGTCCAGCTAATTTTTGTATTTTTAGTAGAGATGGGGTTTCACCATGTTGGCCAGGCTGATCTCAAACCCCTGACCTCAGGTGATCCACCCGCGTTGGCCTCTCAAAGTGCCGGGATTACAGGCGTGAGCCACCGTGTGTGGCCACTAATTTTATCTATGAAGGATTGCTAAAGTCATGTGAACTTGAAACATATTTGGACTCAGTAACTTATGAGCACTCACTTATGAGCACTCACTTATGAGCACTCACTTTCTAAGTCCATTTTGTACCATGTGGACAATTTACAAGCAGACCTATTATAAGTATACATAAAATACAGACAGGTAAAGATTTCATAGCTTTGATATACAAATTTCAGCCATGAAACAGGTAAAACTCACTAATTTACTTTTATCTTATTTTTTAAAATATAGAGATTGGGTCTCACTCTGTTGCCCAGGCTGGGCTTGAACTCCTAGGCTTAGGCTGTCCTCCTGCCTTGGCCTTCCAAAGTGTTGGGATTACAGACATTAGCCATTTTACCGGCCACAGCTCACTAGTTTGAAAGGACAGTTAGGGCTGGGCATGGTGGCTTATGTCTGTAATCCCAGCAGTTTGGGAGGTCGAGGTGGGAGGATCACCTGAGGTCAGGAGTGCGAGACCAGCCTGGCCAACATAGTAAAACCCCATCTCTAATTTTGTAAAAATACAAAAATTAGCCAGACGTGGTGGCAGGTGCCTGTAATTCCAGCTACTTAAGAGGCTGAGACAGGAGAATTGCTTGAACTGGGAGGCGGAGGTTGCAATGAACTGATATCATGCCTCTGCGCTCTAGCCTGGGTGACAGAGCAAGACTTGGTCTCAAAAAATAAATAAAATAAAATAAAGACAGTTTGGATTCAAATTTTATAAATGGAACAAATTAAAGTTTATCTGTCCCACATGGCCAAAGTCCTTACAGAGTTTGAGAGACAACAAGGCAATAATATTATATCTGAAGGCATGGAGTGTGAATTTAAACTTTATTTTTAACGGAGTTTCATTTAATGTGTTAGAAAAAGATTAAAAATGGATGCCAAAGTAACACACAACCATAGGAATTCACCACAGAACTTTATAAGGATATCAATTTAATTAATTAATTAATTTTTTGGAGACATTGTTGCACCTTCGTTGCCCAGGCTGGAGTGCAGTGGCATGATCTCCTGTTGCTGCAGCCTCCGCCTCTCGTGTTCAAGAGATTCTCCTGCCTCAGCCTCCCGAGTAGCTGGGATTGCAGGTGCCCACCACCACGCCTGTTTAATTTTTGTATTGTTAGTAGAGATGGGGTTTTACCATGTTGGCCAGGCTGGTTTTGAACTCCTGACCTCAGGTGATCCACCCACCTCGGCTTCCCAAAGTATTGGGATTACAGGCGTGAGCCGCCACACAGGGCCTGAGACCAATTTCATGTAGATGGTTAGCTTCTAAGTTAGTCTCCATCTTCCAACTGAATCACTGAGCGCAGGGTGGAGCCCATTAGCAAATAGGACCAGAGAAGGATTTGCAGCTTCCAGGATCTTGTACTTACAAATGTGAAAAGCAGGTGTAGCTGGAAGGCAGCATGCTTAGGTCTCCCCAAATCAAGGTCCCATTTTTATACTGGGTCCTTGGTCCCCACAAAGAAAGAAGCACCACGAACAGTGCAAAGGACAGTGTAGTCCACTGCAAGGACATCCCCCCAAGGCTGGTGGGCAGCCCCATGCCAGTAACTTATTTTGTGATCAACCCATTCCCCACGGGAGTCTTACCTCGGTCTCAAGTCTTTCCAGCCTCTAGGTATCTAAATCACACTTTTCTTTCTTTTTTTGAGACAGAGTCTCTTTCTGTCGCCCAGGCTGGAGTGCAGTGGTGCGGTCTCAGCTCACTGCAACCTCCACCCTCCGAGTTCAAGTGACTCTCATTCTCCTGCCTCAGCCTCCCAAGTAGCTGGAATTACATGCATGCACTGCCACGTCTGGCTAATTTTTGTATTTTCAGCAGAGATGGGGTTTCACCATATTTTCCAGGCTGGTCTTGAGCTCCTGGCCTCAAGAGATCTACCTGCCTCAGCCTCCCAAAGTGCTGGGATTGCAGGCATGAGCCACTGTGCCTGGCCAAATCACACTTTTCTTAGCTAAACATGCAAAGAAATAAGTCGCCTCCCTGCAGCAATAACACTCATTGTAAACACTGTCAGCCACCCCCAAAATGGCAGCCCTCATCAGTGACTTGTCAACCATGGCACATGCAAAGGTCGTATTCTGTCACGGTACTAAGTAATCTCTGGTACTCCCAAAAGCCTAAGCGATCAGGGAAAGCAATGCAAAAAAGTCGAGGTTTAGACCCCAGAGAAACCTTCCTATGACTCTTGGAACGCCACGAGGAAGGCAGAAGACCCCCAAAAGGGGGTGAGTGACACCTTTTCCTGTGTTCCTCACGGAGTTGTGTTAGTTTGTTTATGTTGCTGTAATTAAATAGCTGAGACCGTTTTTTTTTTTTTTTTTTTTTTTTGAGACGGAATTTTGCTCTGTCGTCCAGGCTGGAGTGCAATGGCGTGATCTCGGCTCACCACAACTTCTGCCTTCCGGGTCCAAGTGAGTCTCTCGCCTCAGCCTCCCCAGTAGCTGGGATTACAGGCATGTACCACCACGTCTGGCTAACTTTGTATTTTTAGTAGAAACGGGATTTCACCATGTTGGTCAGGCTGATCTTAAACTCCTGACTGACCTCAGGTGATATGCCCATCTTGGCCTTCCAAAGTGCTGGGATTATAGGCGTGAACCACCATGCCCAGCCAAGACTGGGTAATTTATAAAGAAAAAGGTTTATTTGGCTCATGCTTCTACAGGCTATACGGAAAGCATTGTGTTAGCTTCTGCTTCTGGTGAGAACACAGGAAGCTTCCAATCATGGTGGATGGTGAAGGGGAAGCCAGCGTGGCCCATGGTAAGAGAGGGAGCAAGAGAAAGAGGGCAGGAGGTACGGGCTCATTTTAAACAACCTGCTCTTGAGCGAACTAATGGCAAGAACTCCCTCATTACCACGAGGATGGCACCAAGCCATTCATGAGGAATCTAGCCCCATGACCCAGACACCTGCCATCAGTCCCCACCTTCAACAGTGGAGGTAACATTTCAACATGAGATTTGGAGGGGACAAACATCCAGACTCTATCAGGGTCTCAGGGGCACAGGAAGCCTCCTCTAGATTCATTCATGTAGCATCAAAGATGGCAAAAGGAAGGAGGAGCAGAAGTGGAAGGAAATGGAAGAGCAAGAGCAAAAAGCACGCTAACAAGACCCAGGCACAGGGGCTCATGCCTGTAATCCCAGTATTTAGGGAGGCTGGAGCCGGAAGATCGCTTGAGGCCAGGAGTTTGAGACCATCTTGGCCAACATGGCAAAACCCCATCTCTACAAGAAATACAAAAATTAGCTGGGCGTGGTGGCGTGTGCCTATAGTCCCAGCTACTCTGGAGACCAAGGCAGGAGGATACTTTGATCCTGGGAGGTCAAGGCTGCAGTGAGCCATGATTATGTCACTGCACTCAAGCCTAAGTGACAGAGCGAGATACTGTCTCAAAAAAAAAAAGGAAAAAAAATCAAAATTATACCAACAAGTAAGACACCAAACAGAGGGATCAAACATAATTTTTAAAAACGTGTTTCAGTTAACTGAAAAAAAAGTGCCAGAAACAGGATAAAGGCCTTCCCCATTTTGAAAAAAATTATGGCCTGAATATTAGCTTTTAATTAAGCTGACTTCTGATTGTAGAGCTCTAAAAAAAAAAAAAATCTTCTTTCCAATTATAATTCCGCCTCAAGCCATTTTACTTTTGCATCTGTTGCTAGCTGGACTTCCGTCATCCAATGGGCAACCCACAGAAGCACTGATCCTGGCATTTTTGGGGCATCCTGATACTCACGTCATGGCCCAAAAGTGTCCAAAAGGTGACCGCACTGCTCCACATAGAAGTGGCTGGGTACCCTGGGATGTGCCCCATGGAGGCTTCATTCCCTCTGTCTGTTTCTTGTCTCTCAGCTCCTGGCTGGATTGCTACATGTTCTACAGTGAGCAGTCTATGCAAAAGGGAGGAGGGAGCTGGGTAATTTACAAAGAAGAAAGGTTTATTTGGCTCATGCTTCTACAGGATATATGGCCATAGAAAGGCTGACAAATCCTGTTTCTCAGAGAGAAACATTCATAGGGACTTACGAACAGAAGTGGTGTGTTGAGGCCATGCAACAGTGGATTTCCACACTGACCTCCAAAAACATATCATTTTGCTAGCAAACTTTTAGGATAAAACATGTGTAGCTGGTCACGCCTCAGACTTTCTTGCAAAACTCATGACCACTGAGGATGCTAGTAAGCATCTTGATAGGGTTATCTATGCTATGGGCATAGGACTCCTGGGCTCAAGCAATCCTCCCACCACAGCCTTTTGAGCTGCTAGGGCTATAGGTGCATGTCACCACATCAGCTCATTTTTAATTTTTTTTTTTTGAGACAGAGTCTCACTCTGTCACCAGGCTGGAGTGCAGTGGCATGATCTCGGCTCACTGCAACCTCTGCCTCTCAGCTTCAAGCGATTCTCCTGCCTCAGCCTTCCAAGTAGCTGGGACTACAGGCATGAGTCACCACGCCCAGCTAATTTCTGTATTTTTTTTTAGTAGAGACAGGGTTTCACCATGCTGGCCAGGGTGATCTCGATCTTTGGATCTCGTGATCTGCCCGCCTCGGTCTCCGAAAGTCCTGGGATTACAGGTGTGAGCCACTGCGCCCAGTCCATTTTTAATCTTTTGTAGAGACAAGGTCTTGCCATGTTGCCCAGACTGTCTCAAATTCCTGGCCTCAAGTGATCCTCCTTCCTCAGCCTCCCAAAGTGCTGGAATTACAGGCATGAGCCAGGGCAGCTACTTCTTAGCCATAACTCCACACTACCAAAGCAGTATCACTTCTTTTAGTGGATACTACCTTATGTGGTAGAGGTGACAGTTATACCCATTTTACAGATGTGGAAACTAAGACCTAGAGAGTCTGACCCCTGGGTCACAGAGCTGGTACGTGGCAGAGCTGGGACTTGAACTCAGGACTCTGTGAGTTTAAATCTCTTACATTTAATCAGCATAATTCTAATTTTAGATAAACATTTGGCTTCTTCAGCTTTAACATGCTTGAGAACAAAATTCTTCTCTTGATTTATCCAAGATGCCCCGATGCCCAAGCAGCATATCTCTGGAGGCCATGGCATTGCATTCACGATGCCAGGCGGGGCTTTAGTCTTCAGTATTTCATCCACTTGTAGAAACGATTATCCCCAGAAAGTTGACCTGCATTTTGGGCTCCTGCCAGAAATCAAGGCATGGTACCATCTGTAAGAGATAAATAAATCAAAATATCATCAGCAGAGAAGTGTGTGCCATCTGCTGCCCCGTCAGTTGAACTGGCAGAGGCCTCCGGAGAATCCAAGGAAGTGCTTGCCAAGGCTCTGCCGCCAGCCCAGATAGCGAGGGGAGAAGCTTCACACAAGATCTGTTGGCATTTTTTCCCCTAGCTGAATTCCTTGAATCTAGCCAGCAAAGGTATATGAACTCTTGCCCTTGCCTAACAGTGAAAATCATTTCTCATTGGCTGAATTTGTTGGGGGACCAGGACCATTTCTCCTCTGCCCACCCAGCAAGTTGAAAGCACCCAGCTATAAAGAAAATTAACTGTGCACCTGCCAAAAAGCTTCGCTGCTTGTGGAATCTGGGTCTCAGAACCAGAGTCAAACTTTGAACCAGCCAGATTGGAGTCTGCTTCGCTGGGCATGTCTGGAAGGCTGCTGGGTTCTCCTGCCACGTGTGGGGTCTCTGGAGGGCGTGTGGGACTTCCCTTAGAAGGAGGGAATTTTACTAGGACCTGCCTACTCTGTTAAGATGTACTACAGAGGAGTAGCCAGACCAAAGGCTCTGCGCCAAGCTGTCTTGATTGGAATCCTGGCTCCACCACTAACTGTGTGGTTAGACAAGTGATTCACTCCATCTCCCTCTGCCTCAGTTTCTTTTTTATTTTTCTTTCTTTCTTTTTTTTTTTTTTGAGAGAGTCTCACTCTATTGCCTATGCTGGAGTGCAGTGGCCTGATCTCGGCTCACTGCTACCTCCGACTCCCAGGTTCAAGTAGTTCTTCTGCCTCAGCCTCCCAAGTAACTGGAATTACAGGCCTGTGCCATCGTGCCTGGCTAATTTTGCATTTTTAGTAGAGATAGTGTTTCACCGTGTTGGCCAGGCTGGTCTTGAACTCGTGAACTCAAGTGATCCGCTTGCCTCAGCCTCCCAAAGTGCTGGGATTACAGGTGTGAGCCACCGTGCCCCACCAGCCTCAGTTTCTTCATCTGTAAAATGGGCACCGTCGTAGGAGCTGCCTCATAGGCTGTCGTGCAGATTAGCAACTGATGCACGTACAGCACTTAGAACACACGTTGGTGTGTGTGTGATGCGTGTCAGCACGTGTTAGTGGTTGGCTGACTTTGTGAAACTGGTGCTACTGCCTCTCTCTGTTGACCCTGCCTTCTTCACCTCTCCCCACCTCCTGACTCTGCGGAAGCCTCAGCAATACCATCTGGCAGGTTATGGAATTAAGTCACGATCCTCAGATCCAGCATCCGGGGATTCAGCCAAGGATGCTGGGCTCCTCTGTGACCCCCTCCTCCCATCTCACTGCCCACATCTCTGCTGCCAAACAAGACCTGGGCGCCCAGTGTCCATGCCAAGGGTAACTTGGCAGACTCTCAATGCTGTGCACACCTTCTGCCAGCATTGGGCATCTGCCTCTGGCCACCCCCCTTGATTTTGCCTGTGGCCCTGCCAGGTTCCCCTGACCTGCTCAGGCTGAAGTTGCAGAATTACAGCCTTCTGCTTCTGGCTTGGGAAGATGCCCGGGCTCTCCTTGGGAGGAGTGGCATGTGTCTCTAACTTAGGATCCAGGGAAGGAATTTTTTAAAAGTACTTATGTATGGAGCCAAGCACAGGGCAGGCATTTTCACACACCCTCTTCCATTTCACTTCTCTTTCTCTCTCTCTCTCTCCTTTTTTTTTTTTTTTTGAGACAGAGTCTCACTCTGTCGCCCAGGCTGGAGTGCAATGGGATGATCTTGGTGGCTCACTGCAACCTCCACCTCCCAGGTTCAAGTGATTCTCTTGCCTCAGCCTCCTGAATAGCTGGGAATATAGGCACTTGCCATCACGCCTGGCTAATTTTTGTGTTTTTAGTAGAGACGGGGTTTCACCATGTTGGCCAGGCTGGTCTTGAACTCCTGACCTCAGTTGATCCACCCATGTCAGCCTCTCAAAGTGCTGGGATTACAGGCATGAGCCACCGCATCTGGCCTTTCTTTTTAAAAAATGGAGTCTTGCTATGTTGTCTAGTCTGGACTCAAATGAGTCTCCTGCCTCAGCCTCCTTAGTAGCTGAAACTACCAGCATGAGCTACCATGCCTGGCTTGTTTGAATCCTTTCTGCAAGTGTGGAAGGAAGGTGCTCTGATTTCCATCTGGCCAGCAAAGAAAAGGCTTAGAGAGGTGAAGCCACTCACCTGAGATCACTTGGCTATGAGAGGCAGAGGATGGATTTGAACTCACGTCCTGTGGCTTCTGAGCCTAGACACCTCCGTGTGCTGGAGCCTCCAGACCTGTGATGAGTGATGTTGAGGGTGTGAGTGTCAAAACATCGAGCCGATCCCTTTCCAGATGTTGCCTGAATTAAATCCTAACTGAAGACATCTTGTTTTAAAGCAATGACCTTATTTAGCCTTCCTGGCAACCCCAGGAGGCTGGAATAGTCAATCTCAATAGCAAACAACAACAAAAAAGAACCCAATCAAATAAATTAAAAAAAAAAAAATTTACTCCCAGTCCCACAGCTAGCAGGTGGCACAGTGGGAATTTTATTTATTTATTTATTTATTTATTTATTTATTTATTTATTTTTTGCGACAGAGTCTCACTCTGTCACCCAGTCCGGAATGCAGTGGCACCATTTGGCTCACTGCAGCCTCTGCCTCTGCCTCCTGGGTTCAAGCAATTCTCCTGCCTCAGCCTCCCAAGTAGCTGGGTTTACAGGTGCATGCCACCACGCGCGGCTAATTTTTGTATTTTTAGTAGAGATGAGGTTTCGCTGTGTTGGCCAGGCTGGTCTCGAACTCCTGACCTCATGATCCACCTGTCTTGGCCTCCCACGATGCTGGGATTACAGGCATGAGCCATTGCGCCCAGGCAGCACAGTGGGGATTTGAATTTGGATCTGTGTGAAGCCAGAACCCAGCTTTTTGCTGGGGAGCACCCCCTGCCTGGCTTCCTGGTGACTCTGGTGTACCCCGCACCTCTCCTTTGCCTTCACACGGGAGCTTCTTTCTCAATTAGAGCAGACCTAGAGGAGGAGACTTGGGGTGGAATTCCTGGAATCAGGCCCGAGTGGTGAGCCAGAGTGAGGCAGCTGTGACCCAACCAGTTCTCTCTGCGGTGAATTCCTGGAAGCCTCATTTCTGCTGAGGGCCTGTGCCAGGCTTTCTGTTTCATGACAGTCTCGATGAGCCTGCTGACAAGCTCAAGCCACTGCACTGAGGGCAATATCTGAGTGATGCCTCCCTCCAACCTCAGCTCAGCCAGAGACCCCGGAGACAGTGACTCAGAGGGGTTAGCAGTGAGGGGAAGTCAGGGCTCCTGGATTTTCTGTTTGCTTCTCATGCTGCAAAAAGCCAGCTGCCTTATAAGGTGAGGCCACAGGTTCTGGGAAGAAATGACCTTCCATTTGTCTTTTCTGAACAGGTGAACACACCCCTGAAAAACATATTTTAGGTCTAATTCTGAGATTTGTTTCAAAATAACCTCATGGTGGTAGGGACAGTGGGGTGTAGAGGTGACAAGACTGGCCTTGAGTTGACAGATATTGAAGCTGGGTTGGTGACATGGGGCTTTTTGTCCTAGTCTCTCTACTTTTGTAAAAGATGAAAATTTCCCATAATAAATAAAATAAAATGTTTAGAAAAAGATATTTTGGAGATACCTGTTCTGGCCATGGAATGACTTCTGTAATGTGTCCTTGTCCCTTCTTTGTTTTTTTTTGAGGCAGGGTCTCACTCTGTTGCCCAAGCTGGAGTGCAGTGTTGCGATCTTGGCTCACTGCAACCGCCACCTCCCAGATTCCAGCGATTCTCATGCCTCAGCCTCCTGAGTAGCTGGGACTGCAGGTGCACGCTGCCATGCCCAGCTATTTTTTTGTATTTTTAGTAGAGATGGGATTTGACCATGTTGATCTCGAACTCCTGACCTTAAGTGATCTGCCCATTTTGGCCTCCCAAAGTGCTGGGATTTCAGGCATGAGTCACCACACTTGTCCTGTCCTTGTTCCATTTCTGACCAAGTCAGTCCCCTGGATGATAACAGCCTTGGAAAGACAAAGACCTGAGGCCGGATCCTGATTCTACCCCATAGTTGCCGTATAGCCTTGGGTAGGTCACTCCGCCTCTGTGAGCCTTAGTTTTCTCATCTGTAAAATGGGAATGGATTCAGACCTCATGCCATTGCTGTGATGGACGCCAAGTCCTTTGCATGGGGCTTGTCCTGAACTCTCTTTCGGGTTGTAGGATCCTGGTTCTAAGGCAACGTGACAAACTCAAGCCTGGGGTGGGATCTGCTTCCCAAGGTTGGCTTAGCAGAGGGGCCAAGTGGTGCTCAGGGTAGCACAGAACAATATAATGAGTGATATTGCAATCAAACACTTGGGAAATTTACAGTGGGGCAAACGTTTCTTCCGGATAGAGCAAGTGGTTGGTGAACAAGGGAGGCTTCGTGGCGGGAGAGGGGGGTGGACATTTCAAGCTGGATCTCGAAGGAGGGGAATGGTTGAGACTTAGAAAAATGGAGAGAGAGAAGATGTTGAGATTAAGAGAGAAGCAAGAACAGAGACCCAGTGGTGGGAAAAGGCCAAGTGCAGATGTGACGGCTGAGGTGACCTCCTGATCTCCAAGTTCGCTGCTTTGTGGCAGGTGTGAGGCTCCATGTGGCTGCCCCATGGCTGCTGTTGAAGCCTCCAGCTCTTTCTCTGCTGGTGTAGACGTCCCTTTCTGTCTCTTCTGTCTTAGATGGCTCCCAAGATTCAATTTCTTTTTCTTTTTTTTTTTTTTTTTTGTGACGGCGTTTTGCTCTTGTTACCCAGGCTGGAGTGCAATGGCGCGATCTCGGCTCACCGCAACCTCCGCCTCCTGGGTTCAGGCAATTCCCCTGCCTCAGCCTCCTGAGTAGCTGGGATTACAGGCACGCGCCACTATGCTCAGCTGATTTTTTGTATTTTTAGTAGAGACGGGGTTTCACCATGTTGACCAGGATGGTCTTGATCTCTTGACCTCGTGATCCACCCGCCTCGGCCTCCCAAAGTGCTGGGATTACAGGCGTGAGCCACCGCGCCCAGCCCAAGATTCAATTTCTGTCTCACTGTGACCACATCTTCTGGATTCTGCAGGGTAGCACCCCACTCTGGTGGGATGCTTGAGAAAGATGATTTATGAAGTGCTATTCATTGCCTCATTCCACGATCATGTCAGCAGCACCGATCACTGCTCCAGGCTTTGAGGTTGCAATAGCAAACCAGACATACATGGTCATGAAGCTTCCAGTTGTTGCTGAAAATATGTGGCCTCCGTGTTGCAGAGATATTGTCTGGGCAGTATTATTACTATTATTTTTGAGATGGAGTTTCGCTCTTATCGCCCAGGCTGGAGTGGGATGGCATGATCTTGGCTCACTGCAGCCTCTGCCTTCAGGGTTCAAGTGATTCTCCTGCCTCAGCTTCCTGAGTAGCCAGGATTACAAGTGTGTGCCATCGTGCCTGGCTAATTTTTGTATTTTTAGTAGAGACAGAGTTTCATCATGTTGGCCAGGCTGGTCTCGAACTCCTGACCTCCGGTGATCTGTCCACCTCAGCCTCCCAAAGTGCTGAGATTATAGGCATGAGCCACCGTGCCCTGCCTGACTGGGCATTACTTAGAAGAGCCAGGGAACGTCATTTTTTTGGCAAGAGAATTACTGATATATACACTTTAACAAGAGAACGGAAGCTCTGTGAGGGCAGGGATTTTGTCTGTGTGGTTTGCTGTTGTATCTCCAGCACCTAAAAGCAGGACTGGCACATAGTAGGTGCTTAATAAATGTTGACAGGATACAACTGTGTGAATATAAAACATTGACATTGGTAACTTAAGAAAAGTGTGTACTTTTAGAGATGGAGATTAATTCAGACACCTTCAGATATCACTGCTTGACGTAGTGATTTTGATTCCTAAGATGGAGAGATAGAATATGAATTCTCAGCTGGGCACAGTAGCTCACACCTGTAATTCTAGCACTTTGGGAGGCCAAGGCAGGCAGATCACAAGGTCAGGAGTTTGAGACCAGCCTGGCCAATATGTCGAAACCCTGTCTCTACTAAAAATACAAAAATCAGCCAGGTGAGGTCGTAGGTACCTGTAGTCCCAGCTACTCAGGAGGCTGAGGCAGGAGGATTACTTGAACCTGGGAGGCGGAGGTTGCAGTGAGCCGAGATTGCACCACTGCACTCCAGCCTGGGTGACAGAGCACAGCTCCATCTCAAAAAAAAAAAAAAAAAAAAAAAAAAAAAAAAAAAAAAAAAAAAAGGATTTAGGGCATGCAACCTCCAACCTGGTCTAAACTGTGCTTAAGTCCACAGTGCTCACAGAACTACTGTAAATAGATCCCAAAGTAGAGGAAAGGCTCCTTGCACATCCTGTAGAGGACACAGGAACTAAACAAGTCGACAGATACATACCCAGGACAATTTCAGAGCATGATGGTGGTCTCACAATGAAAGAAAAGTAACACAGGTGCAGGCATGAGCGTGACGGGGTGAGGAGGGGGTGAGGACCACCTTAGGTAGGGCAGCGTGCCAACTCTTCTCCATCCACCCATACATGTCCATTCCCTATCCTTCTCTGTGCCCTAGGAACTGCCTGGACTCTGTGCCCATTGGTTTTGGTCAACAGGAGGAATCTACAGGGAATCAAGAGGGCAGAAGGAGAGAAAGATTAGGGCATTCCCTTCTCTCTCATCTTGTTCTCTCCCTGTTGAGGTTTTGACAGTGACTACATTTCTCTAAGGAGCGGCTCTCAAAGTGTGGTTCCCAGACCGGCAGCATCAGCATCCCCTGGGAACTCGTTAGAAAGACCGGTTCTGAAGTCCAAGCCCAGAGATAAGCTTAAGTTCTGATGCTGAGGCTTGCTAAGTTCGACTTCAGCTCGTGGCAGCAGCTCCTCCTCTATGGCTTCACCTCTTCCAGGCTCCTTCCCTTCCCCTGCCCTATCAGACCTGGGTTTCCCATGGTTACCAGCCCCTCAAGCCTGTCCACATCTCTGTAAATAATTTTTTCACTCCTCGGTCTTCAATGAGCCCCTTGGAGGTGCCATCTGTTTCCTGCAGGGACCCTGACTGCCCAGATGGCTACCATGTCAGTTCATCCCCATCTAGACAGGCACACCCTCTCCCAGTCACCCAGTCCCCAAAGGCACGCCTCAGTCATTGCTGGTCATCGAGATGGCTTGAGTTGGTGACCTTGAGTTGAGGCTGGGATTTCAGTTCTGTCTGTGTGTGCAGTGGTGAGGGGAATAAAAATGGAGACTTCCCTTTAGGCTGTGGTGGGTATGAACATGCTCTCTCGCTTCTTCTAGCCAAGGAATCCCCTATTAATGTATTCCTCTAGACCCGCTAGGATAGAACTCTGAGCTTCTACTCCCAGGGATTGCCAGAAATTTCGTATCCAGTTTTTGAGATTTCCTGTTAGCCCTGGGTTGTATGCAGTTTTCAGATCATTTGACAGAACACTCTGATCTTTCCCTACCCTTCCCCTCCCCACGGCTGGTGGTTTTCTGGCCCCATGGGCGCCATGGGACCCTCACTGGGTGCAAAATTTTGGCTGCACTAATAACCTCTGACCCCAAAGTCCAGCTTTCCCTTGACGTTTAGCCTTCAAGAAAAACATCTTTTAGGGTGCTGTGGATCCCCAAGCATCTTCTCCCCTTGGAATCTGCTGGCTCCCCTTTCCTTCTGCATGAATTCCCTCTGCTGTCCCCTCCCTGAAGCAGGAAGACATCACTCTCTTCTGGGAATACAAGGGGCATTTAAGGCGTCTCCTTCCTGGGGCAGGAGATGCCAGTTCCATTCACCTTGGCTATCTTAGCATCTCAAAGGGAATCAGATGGGGAGGGGGTAACGGGAGAAAGGGCATCTTCAAGAGGCAAAAATGAGGCTGTTTTCAGGCAACGTCGATGGGCATGGAGGAGACAATGGAAGGCACAGGGCCATGACCCAGCAGGGGCCCACCAAGTTGTCCAGAGCATTCCTGCAGCTGCCGCAGGCATCCTGGACTCCTGCCTCCTGAGCTGTCCCAGCCATACCTCCTGGTGGCTGACAATAAGCCCTACCAACTACCCTTTAATATGCATTATAGGAACACCAACATTGGTGATCTTCATGTTTTATAGGTAGGGAAACTGAGGCATCAAAGGTTCATGTTGATGTTACACATGAAGTAAGTGATGGAGCCAGGCTGCTCCCAGCGGGGAGCTCTGAACCAGTGCATGACCCTCGGCCATGTGCTCGTCTCTGATGGTACCTGCGTGTCACTCCTGTCTCCCACAGTTAGGCTGCAGAGGACTGTGTCTCATGTTTTCTCTGACCCCCATGTAGGTGAGAGTGGTGATGACAAAAGCCATCTCTTAAGTACCTATTCTTTTTTTCTTTTTGAGACAGAGTATCCCTCTGTTGCCCAGGCTGAGTGCAGTGGCACAATCTTGGCTCACTGCAACCTCTGCCTCCAGGGTTCCAGTGATTCTCCTGCCTCAACCTTCTGAGTAACTGGGATTATAGCCGCCACCATGCCTGGCTAAGTTTTGCCTTTTTAGTAGAGATGGGGTTTCACCACGTTGGCCAGGCTGGTCTTGAATCCTGACCTCAGATGATCTGCCCATCTTGGCTTCCCAAAGTGCTGGGATTACAGATGTGAGCCACCGCACCCAGCCCTAGGCACCCACCCTTTTCCAGGCACTGCATCTAAGCTCTTTGCCCATGTCGAGTCTTCACAAGACCCCTACAGGTGCTGTGCCTATTTCACCAACAAGGAAATAAAGGCAGAGAAAGATGGGACTCATATGTCAGGAGATGACAGAGCCAGCATTTGCACCCAGCTCTGCTGATTCCAGAGCTCAGACCCCTGACCAGTGAGCTCTTCTGCCCCATTAATGCGGTCCCCCGAAGGAGTGCCATTGTATGAGCCGTCACTAAAATGACTCACTGTTGTTTTTCTATTGTTGAAAGGATATTTTTAATAAGTCAGATTGGAGTGTGAGTCTTACCCTGAGTGCACATTAAAATCACCTGGGACCTTTTAAAACTCTACTGATATATGGGCCCCACCCTGACCAATTAAATCAGAATCTCTGTGAGTGGGGTCTGGGATTCACGTTTCCGGGATTGAGAACCGTTTAATTTGGTTGACCTAATAGGATTTTTCCCAGCTTTCAAGTTCTGTGGTTCACGAAAGGTATGCTGCCATCAGGTGGCGGTAACATGCCACAGCTCTACCATCTAATTGTCAAGCCTCAGTCTGAAGTGCCTGTGATTAAGAGCTAAGTGCACCTGTCTTAGGTTTTATGCCCAAAATAAATCCCTTAACTAAACATATAAACTTACTTGCCATTGATTTTGATATTTTATGGGTCACTTCTAAAAGCGACAAGCCAATATGGTGCCATTTAATACCTTGCTCATTAATCCTTAGATAATCTTTATCACAGAGCCTAGGGATTTGGAGGAAACACATCTCTTCTGTGTGTGAATTTCAGCTGTTAGACTTCTGGCCATGGAAGTATCCTGTCTTCCTCATGTCATTTCTATGACTTTTCCTTAAACCTCAGCTTTGACCTGCCTGGGCAGCATGGACTAAATTAATCGCTGCTTAAACTTCTTCTGTTTAGCCTTGTCCATGTAGCAGAAATAGAAGTGTGAGAGCCATTTATTTTAGCCCCTCATGGATTTTCTGTCTCCACGGAGGTATATTTTCAGGGGATTTCTTTCAGGACCCCGCCCCCCACCGAGCTGTCCATGGTGGGAACATCCGGTTCTAGTAGGAAATCCTGACATAGCAATGGGAGCAGAGAGCTGGGAAGATTGTGGGGTGTGGAGTTTGGAGTCTATAGACCTGGGTTGGGTCTTACTCCACTTCTTCCTTGCTGTGTGGTCTTAGGCAAGTCACTGAACGTTCAGACCCTCAGTTTGCTTGTCTTGAAAATGGAGATTCTCATTGAAGTTTGTTGTGGGACCAAAGAGAAGGCAAATACCCTTTCATGATAAAGCCAATCAACAAACTAGAAATGGAATGAAATTTCCTCAACCTGACAAAGGGCATATATATAAAAAAAACCCACAGCTAACCACAATTTTTATGGTACAAAAATGAATGCATCCACTCCAAGATCAGGGAAAAGATGAGGATGTCCACTCTTACCACTTCCATTTAATATTATATTGGAGGTTTTAGCCAAAGCAGTTAGGTAAGAAAAAGAAATAAAAGAGACCAAGATTGGAAAGGAAGAAGTAAAGTGATCTCTATTTGCAGATGACATGATTCTGTATATAGCAAGTTCTAAGAATCCACTAAAACTATTAGCATTAATCAATGAGCTCAGCAAGATTACAGTTTACAAATCAATATACAGTTTTTAATTATATTTCCATATACTGGCAATGAACAATCTAAAAATGAAATTTAGAAAAAAATTCCACTCATAATAGCATCAAAAATAATAAAATATTTAGTAATAAATTTAACAAAATAAGTGTGAAACCTATATTCTGAAAACTACAAAACATTGTTGAAAGAAATATGAATCTATCTAAGTAAATGGAAAGACATCCCATGTTCATGGATTTGAAGATTTAATATTTTAAGATAGCAATATTTCCCAAATTGGTTCCTACAGATTCAAGTTGTTCCCCTTTCAAAATTCCAACTTGCTTTTTTGAATACATTCACACAGTGATCCTAAAATTCATATGAAATGCAAGAGACCCAGAATAGACAAAATCATCTTTAAAAAAAGGCCAAAGTTGAAGAACCCACACTTCCCAATTTCAAAACTTACTTCAAAGCTATAGTAATCAAGACAGTGCAGTACTGGTATAAGGAGAGACATATAGATTAATGGAATAGAACTGAGAGTATAAAATAAACCCTTGCACTTATAGTCAATTAATTTTTGGCAAGGGTTCCAAGATAATTCAATGGAGAAAGAATAGTTTTTCAACAAATTCTTCTGAGACAACTGGATATCCATGTGCAAATGAATAAAGCTGGACCCCTTTTATACACCATACACATAAATCAACTCTAAATGGATAACGTACATAAATAGAAGAGTTAAAATTACAAAAGTCTTAGGAGAGAGAATAAGAGTGAATCTTCATGATCTTGGACTAAGCAAAGCCTTCTTAGATATGACACTAGTCCAGGTGTGGTGGTTCATACCTGTAATCTCAGCATTTTAGGAGGCTGAGGCAGGAGGATCACTTGAGCCCAAGAGTTCAAGATAGCCTGGGCAACATAGTGAGACCCCATCTCTATTTTTAAATTAACAACAACAGCAAAAGATATGACAACAAAAGCACAAGCAACAAAAGAAAAATAGATAAATTGAGAATCATTAAAACTAAAAACTTTTCTGCTTCAAAGGATGTCATCAAGAAAGAGAAAAGCCACACAGTGAGAGAAAATATTTACAAGTCAGGTATCTGATAAGGGACTTGCATGCAGAATATATAAAGAGCTCACCACCCATAATGAAAGGACAGATGACACAATTAAAAAATGGGCAAAGGGTCTGAGAAGATATTTCTGCAGAGAAGATATAGAAATGGCCAATCAGCGCATGAAAAGATGCTAAACATCATTAGTCATTAAGAAATTGCAAATTAAAACCACAATGAGATTCCGCATGGCACTGGCATGGATGCTTCTCATAAAAAAAAAAAAAAAAGGAAAAGAAAGATGAACAATAGCAAGTGTTGGTGAAGATGTGGAGAATCTGGAACCCTCATATGTTGCTGATGGGACCATAGAATGGTGCATATGCTTTGGAAAAAATTGTAGCAGTTTCTCAGAATGTTAAACATAGAGTTATCATATGACTCAGCAATTCTATTCCTGGGTATAGACTCAAGAGAAACAAAAACTTGTCCGCCCAAAAATTTATACATGAACGTTCATAAATAACCAACATATGGAAACAAATTGAAACGTCCATTTTCTGATGAGTGGATAAATAAATGTGGTATATCCACATAACATAATATTATTCTGTGATATAAAGAAATGCATTACTAACATAGGCTGCAAAGGTGGTTGGTCCTTAAACACATTATTCTAAGTAAAAGAGGGCAGTCACAAAATATTCTTGTATGATTGTATTGGATGATCATATCATTCCATTTGTATGATCACATTGTGTGTATTCTGATTCCGTTTATATGAATCATGTAATCTTGTATGATTCCATTTACATGAAATGCCCAGACTAGGTGAATCTATAGAGACACAAAATCGATGAGCTCTTGCCTAGGGCTGGAAGAGTTAGGGAAAATGAGTGGCTGCTAACAGATATGGGTTTCTTTTCAGGGTGATGAAAATATTTTAAAATTGATTGTAGTGATGGTCACACAGCCCTGTGAATACACTAACAGTATACTGAAAACCACTGAATTGTACACTATATTTTATTTATTTATTTATTTATTTATTTATTTATTTATTATTTCTTATTTATTTATTTTGAGACTGAGTCTCACCCTATCACCCAGGCTGGAGCGCAGTGGTGTGATCTCGGCTCACTGCAATCTCTGCCTCCCAGGTTCAAGCGATTCTCCTGCCTCAGCTTCCTGAGTAGCTGAGACTACAGATGCCCGCCACCACACCCAGCTAATTTTTGTGTTTTTAGTAGAGACGGGGTTTCATCGTGTTGATCAGGCTGGTCTCGAACTGCTGACCTCGTGATCTGCCTGCCTCAGCCACCCAAAGTGCTGGGATTACAGGTGTGAGCCACCATGCCCAGCCTCTTATTGTGTTTTTAAGTTTAAGAAGGGCTCCTAATAGGTAAAAGTTTGCAAGGCCAGCCAATATTTTAATGCGGCGTTGGGTGTTGGTCTGAATTTGGCCATTACATCTCCTCCATTCCAGCAATATGACATTACAGAAAGTTTAAAACAATTCATCCAAAATCCATCCACTCAAAACAACACTTTTTATTTTATTTATTTGAGAGGAGTCTCACTCTGTCACCCAGGCTGAAGTGCAGTGTCATGATCTCAGCTCACTGCAACCTCTGCCTTCCAGGTTCAAGTGATTCTCCTGCCTCAGCCTCCCAAATAACTGAGACTACAGGCATGTGCCACCATGCCCGGCTAGTTTTTGTATTTTAAAATCAGAAATGGGGTTTTTCCATGTTGGCCAGGCTGGTCTCGAACTCTTGGCCTCAAGTGATCCTCCCCTCTCGGCCTCCAAAAGTGCTGGGATTATAAGCATGAGCCACCGCGGCAGGCCAACACTTTTTTTCTTTAATCCTCCCTTCTAGTTCTTGGCTGTCAGCAAACATCTCTTTCAGTGGGTTATACTCTCAGCATCTCTAACGTGCTATGTGGCCCAGGCTGGTCCCTCAGCTGCCCTGGGCCTTATCATCTTTGTCTGCAATGGAAGACATGAGTCCTCCATCTCAGTACAAAGCACGATGGGTGAAGCCAGAATGCTGGAACCACAGAGCAGGATTCACCCATGTGTGGCCTCATGATTCTTCAGGAGTGACATAAATGAGAGAGGAGGCACCTCCTTGACTCGACACTAAAGATCCTTTGTGATCTGACCCCTGCCTTCCTTCTCAGACTCATCTCCCAGCACTGCCTCCGTCTCTGCCTTTGCCTGATATGGGGCTGGCAGGAGGTTCAGGAGCCCAAAGGGGCTTCAAGAGACCTTCTCGGAGAGCTTAGGAAGCTCCAAGCAGACAAATGAGTTGAGAATGCTGAAAGCTTCTAGATCGTTTTCACTCTTCAACCCACATTTGTTCCGTTTTGACCCAATCTGTCTTTGTTGGGACCAGTGGTAACATCCTGAAGCCAGGGGCTGCAAACTCATCCTAAAGTTCATCCAATGTAGCATCGCAGGGGCCATCTGGGTGGTTCGGGCGAGGCTGGGGTAGAACAGTGGTGGGTGTGGGGACTATGGCAAACCTGAGAGCTTGCAGGTGCCTTATCTGAAGGAGGCACAGCTGCCTGGCTCCATGTGATTGCTGCTGTGTGGGGTTGTGGGCTCAGCACAGCCAGATCTTCTGATTCTTTTTTTTGTTTGTTTTTTGAGACGGAGGCTCCCTCTGTTGCCCAGGCTGGAGTGCAGTGGTGTGATCTTGGGTTCAAGTGATGCTCCTGCCCTAGCCTCCTGAGTAGCTGGGATTACAGGCGTGTGCCGCCATGCCTGGCTAATTTTTTTATTTTTAGTAGAGACGGGGTTTCACCGTGTTGGCCAGGCTGGTCTCGATCTCTTGACCTTATGATCCGCCTGCCTCGGCCTCCCAAAGCGTGAGCCACCACACCCGGCCCAAAATATAATTTTAAAATGATTTTTAAATTAAATTAAATTTTATTTAAATTTAAATTTTTTGGCAGGATGCAGTGGCTCATGCCTGTAATCCCAGTACTTTGGAAGGCTGAGGTGGATCACTTGAGGTTGGGAGTTCGACACCAGCTTGGCCAACATGGAGAAACCCCATCTCTACTAAAAATACAAAAATTAGCTGAGCATGGTGGTGGGTTCCTGTAATCCCACCTACTCAGGAGGCTGGGGCAGGAGAATTGCTTGAACTCAGGAGGTGGAGGTTGCAGTGAGCCAGGATTGCACTCTAACCTGGGCGACAGAGTGAGACTTTGTCTCAAATACAGTACAATACAATACAATATTTAAGTTTTGTGGATACACAGTAGGTGTATATATTTATGGGGTACATGAGATGTTTTGACACAGGCAAACAATCCAATTACACTCTTTTAGCTATTTAAAAATGTACGGTTATGATTGGCTACAGTGCCCTGTTGTGCTAGTGAATAGTAGGTCTTATTCATTCTTTCTGGGTTTTTTTGTACCTATTAAGCATCCCCACTGCCCCCTCAGTCCCCTACTACCCTTCCCAGCCTCTGATAACCAGCCTTCTACTCTCTATGTCCGTGAATTCAATTGATTTGTTTTTTAGATCCCACAAATAAGTGAGAACATGCAAAGTTTGTCTTTCTGTGCCTGGCTTCTTTCACTTAACGTAATGACTTCCAGTTCCATCCCTGCTGTTGCAGATGACAGCATCTCATTCTTTCCATGGCTGAATGGTACTTCATAGTGTACATGCCCCACTCTTTATCCATTCATCTGTTGTTGATGGCTAGGATGCTTCCAAACCTTGGCTCTTGTGGATAGTGCTGCAATAAATATCACAATTTTTAATTAATTAATCAATTTTTATTTAGGAAGGGGCTCATCAAGACAAAATGGCCCAAGGCCCTCCGGTACCTCACTGCGGCTGTGGATGCTGATCTGGACATTACATTTCCCTCTAGCCTTTGCGGAAACAATGTAACATTCAACAAAGTTTAAAGCAATTTGTTCAAAATCCATCCACTCTAGCAGGCTGCTTTCTTTTCTTTCTTTAAAATCCTCCCTTCCAGTTCTTGGCGGTCAGCACATTCTCTTTCTGTGAGTTACCATCTCAGTGCCACTACCTTGTACCTGAGACTCACACACACAAAGGCAGACTCAGAGGGTGACCACGGGCCCCATAGAAAACCCAGGTGCTGTGAGAGTCACAACTGCAGGAGTATATTCCAGGCAGGGAACAGCATGTGCAAAGCCACAGCGGGAGTCACAACAGCAGGAGTATGTTCCCGGCAGGGAACAGCATGTGCAAAGCCACAGCGGGAGTCACAACAGCAGGAGTATGTTCCCGGCAGGGAACAGCATGTGCAAAGCCACAGCGGGAGTCACAACAGCAGGAGTATGTTCCCAGCAGGGAACAGCATGTGCAAAGCCACAGTGGGAGGCTGCACAGGGGTGAACAAGGAACGGGGACAGTGGGAGAGGGGAGCAGGTGGACAGGCCCATCATGGCCTGTTTTGAGTCCACATAGGGGAATTTGAACTTTCTCCTTTGGGAAATCATCAGAGAGTTTCAAACAGGAGTAAGCTGTGTGTGTGCGTGTGTTGAGCGTGATCAGAGCTGTGTTTTGCAAAGATCCCTCCAGCCATAGCATGGAGAATGAATTGGAGAGGGGCCAGAGTGGAGGCCTGCGGAGGCCAGTGAGAAGGAGCGTGGATTCCAGAGGGAGGCTGTGGAAAGGGACCCAGTTGCTATTGTGGAGGTGGAAGAAATGGGCCTGGATGGATGGGGTCAGGAGGTGGGAGAGTTGGTGGTTTTGCCATCCACATTTCTGGGATGTTGGGCTTCTAGGAATCAGGGCTGGAGAAAGGGGCCACTGGGCTTGCGTCAGAGACACTGGCTTGCTTCAGGGCTCATGGGACAGGGGCAGGCAAACCTTGGGAGTCCATGTACCCTCTTGCATTCTGAAAACCTTTCTCTTCTTTTCAAAGGTGAAAAATGCCGCAGCTTCATTGACCTGGCCCCGGCATCGGAGAAAGGTGAGTGTGGCCCCAGCTCAGCTGTGGCAGCTCTGCCCTCTCTGGGGACATCTTTCCTGCCTTGGTGCTCCCCAAAGCCCTATGATAGTGCCTCCTTCAGCAACTCTGGACAGCAGGGCCCTGGAAGCCAGATCCCCTGTTGCAAAGTCCTGCGTGTCTTGAGCTCTCAGTAGAGTGGGAGAGGCTGGTGGAGGGGACTGTCTGTCCTCCCGGTCTGATGGAGCAGCCCTCAGCGTCACCACCCTTCCATTCCTTCCAGTGCACTCTGGGACTGACTGTGGGAGGGATGGTGGGAGTGTGGACATTTGGTTCAGGCAAGATGGGTGTTGGAGTTTGCCTCCGGCTGTAGGATTGGACCTTGGGGGAGGGAAGGTACCTGGCCTGTGTCATGGCACAGGTGTGGGGAGAGCCAGTCAGACTGGATGATGCCATGCAGAGAGGGCTCACGGGTGTTCAGTGCCCAACAGCAGAGGCTCTGAGCCCACAGAGATGTTCAGAGCTGTGTAAGGCAGTGACTGGATTATCAAGGGCAGGCCACAGCTTGAGTGGAGGGATAGCAGTCAGGATTAGGTCTAGCTGCAAGTAATAGTGACCCCAAAGAACGGATTTCAATGGAGAAATTTATTTCCTTTATAAAAGTTTGAAAGTAGGCAATCCAAGGTGGCTCTGCTCCATGAAGTCCTCAGGATCCTGGCCCCTGCCGCCCTCTCTGTTGTCCCCCAACCTTTCTCTTCATAGTCTAAGATGGCTGCCAGAGCACCAGCTATTGCATCTGCATTCCAGGCAGCAGGATGCAGGAAGGGCAAACTCTAAGGTTCCCAGAAGTTACCCCACAACACCTGCATGTATCTCCTTGACCAGAACTAGTTACATGGTCACACCCAGCTGGAAGGGAGGCTGGGAAGTGTGATCCTGGGCAATGCTGTGCCTAGCTGAAAGTGAGGGGTTTTGTTATTATGGAAGAACAAGAGAATGGACACTGGAGGAGAGCCTGCCACAAGGACATGGGGGAGCATGGCTGCCTCCCCACCTGCCTACTCCCTGCCACCCAAGAGAAAGGCTGCCAAGAGAGAAACATGGATGCATGTCTCCTCAGGTAGCCTGGAGATCAGGAGAGGGCTCCAGGCTTAAAAGTCAGGGGAGGGGAAACTGAAGCAGAAGGGCACCATATGTCATGGAGGCTGTTTTGCAGACACCATCTTCCTGGAGTGCTCCAGTCAAGTGGCAGCTGGTAAGGTTGAGGGGCAAGAGACAGGGAACCCACAGGGCCCTCAGTTCTCAGAAAGTGACAAGGACTCCCCCACCCCACCCAGCATGCTCTTGGTAGTCAGGACTGCCTCCTCCGTTTCCTTGATGTCCCCACGGCTGTGTCCTGTTTAATGACCACATGTGGCCATCTCCAAAGCATTTGGCTGGGGTGCTCAAGCCACAGCTTCCAAGTTGAAATCACCGGGAAACACGATGATGCGGCCATGCCATGGCTGAGATGTGTTGAGCAGTTACTATGTGCTGGATACAGGGGTAAACACATTACAAGCGTCAACTGAGAAACCTCCGCACCACCCCGTGAGGAAGGGGCTGTCCATCTCACTCGCACCTGACAGATGAGGAAACCAAGGCTTAAGGAGATTAAGTCACTGAAGTCTCACACCTCATGAGGGGCAGAGCCGGGTGAAATCCGGGCCTGTGCTTGACACCTCTCCGTTGTCGGCAGCCCTCTGGGATGTACATCCCATAATTCCCAAGGCCTTGGAGCTCTGGGTCAACTTTGCTCCAAAGCTGGCTTCCAGGAAGCGGGGCCTGTGTGTGTGCACATGTGTGTGTGCATGTGCCACAGGTGAGGGTGAGGGTGCGTGTGCATGAGTGACTGCTCCTATGAGTGTGTGTGCGTGCCTGTGGATGAGCAGGGTGAGTGTGTGTGAACACGGGCATGAGGTGTACACATGCGCACACAGAGTGCAGGTGCCTCGTGTGCCCATGTGTGCCTAGGGTGCGCACACACGGGTTGTGTGCTGGTATGAGTGCATGTGTGGACGTGAGCACGTGTGTGTGTGCGTGTCTGTGTATGGTGGCAGGTGGGTGGCCTGTGACCCTCCCAGAAAGTGTCAGGTCTTTATTTTGCTTCTTTTATAAGAGCCCCAGAGAGGCTGTATCTTTGTGTTTTACTGGCCTTGTGGTTTTACTTTTAAGGTTTGGCAGCCACACTGAGAACCTTCTGGCTGTGTATATAAAAATGTTTACAAGGAGGCTGAATGGGCTGGGTTTGCCACTGAGGGGCTGAGCGATTTTCATGTACTTGCTGTCTCTCAAACACTGTAGCTCTCGCTTGGGATCGGCAGGGTTTGGTCCAAGGCAGCCCGTGCGGCCTCTCCCCATATATCCGGGTCCAGCCCTTCCAGGAGACACCCACAGTGATGTGGCACCCTCAGACCCATCCATTTTCTCCCTGCACACACAGCACAGCTTCTCTATTTCACAGAGGAGCCTGAGGGCAGCGAGATGACGGACTTGTTCCCAGCCACACTGGGAGTGGGGGGTTGGATGTCTGCACCCAGCTGTGTTCTCACCCAAGGGATACTCTTTTCCCATGTTATGGCTCCTGCACCGGCTCCCTCTGGGACCTCCTTCCTGGTGTCTTTCTGGTCCGCCACATAGGATAATCACGACACTGTCACTGACTGGCCTTCATATAGTACTGACTGTGTGGCAGGTGCATCTGAGAACTTTGCACACATTGGCTCCTGTAATCCCCATTTTACAGGTGAGGAAACTGAGGCACGGGGCAATCATACAGCTGGGAAGTGGGGGAACTGGAGTTTGAACCTGAACAGGCTGGCTCTTAAATGCCTGGTTCTCCTGCTGAAAAGCTGAGGGCTTCTGAGGCCTGGGGGATACCCATCCCCCTTCATCAGCTGAGGTCCAGTGAGTGCTTCCTCTCCTGCCTCCAGCTCCTCCCACCTGGCAGACTGCAGGCACCTTTTCAAGATTTCAAGGCCCTTCTCAAATGCTACTTCCACATTCCCGTTTTCTCCAGCACCCTCTTGTCCCTGCTTACCTGCCTTCTCCCTCCTGGCAAAATATTTGCCCGTCATCAGCTTCTTAACACCGCATCACACATTTTTCTTTGTTTCCCCGACTATTCTAGTTTTGTGTTTTTACGTGGGAAATGTCTTTTTTGTTTTATGCTACCTTAAGCTACAGCCATTTCTTGTCTTTCTTTCTAAGGCGTCCTTTGTCTCTTAAAACCTCAGTCATTTATTCACTAGGGCAAGAGTCTCCTACCAAATAATTGTGACCCACAGGATGATCTTAAAACCTGGTGCATTCATTGGTCAGTGAGACCCACAATAGTGTTATGTAATGAACCATCACACAACTCAGTAGCGTTCACGAAGTTCTTTTTTTTGGCTCACATGTCTGTGGGTTTTCTTGGGTTTAGGTAGTGTAGAAAGGCTTGGTTCCAGCATATAGGCTGGGCTCACCCCGCCCCACTTATGTCTGTTCAGGTAGAGAGGATAGCCTACTAAAGAGCCTGGCCGAAATGCATGTCAATACATGATAGTCCATGTTGCATTGCTGTAAGCACCTGAGGCTGGGTAAGTTATAAATGAAGAGGTTTATTTGGCTCACAGTTCTTGCAGGCTGTACGAGCATGGCGCCAGCACCTGCTTGGCTTCTGGTGAGGCTTCAGGAAGCGTTTACTCATGGTGAAAGATGGAGGGGGAGCAGGCATGTCACATGCGAGAGAGAGAGTGAGAAAGAGAGGGGAGGAGGTGGCAGGCTCTTTTAAACAAGCTTGGTGGAGCTTTTTACGTGGTAATGACAGAAATGCAAGATGGGGAACCAATTGCACAAGCATATTTTAAACCTTTGTTTGGATCATATCCACCAACATACCGTTCATTGGCCACACAGCCAGTCCCATGGCCAAGTCCAATATCAATGGGGCAAGACGTATACAGCTCACATGGAGGTGTGGGTGGAATGTTTGGAGTGAATGTTTGCTGATCAGTAATTTAAGTGGCCACACCTGGACCTGACCACAGGTCTCAAGGATGACTGGCTGCTGGAACCCGCCTGGCTGGATTTCTGGTCATGAGTGTGAGACTCATTAATGTGCTTGTCAAGGTCTCCTCTGGTCATTGTCAGGATCTTTATTTCTCCCAAAGTGACCTAAATATTTGAGTATTTATTTATTTTTTTATTTCTTTTTCTTTTTTTTTAATTGTATATGTCCAATGTCCACTCGGAAAGTATTTATTTATAAACTGGCTAGCATCAGACTGCTAAATGGTCTATTACTTCTTCCTGCTCTGAGATCAAAGAACTATTTTATGTGCACAGCCTTTGGCCAACTTGCTGGTTAAAAATAGTTAACTATTAATTATCATGAAAACTTCCAGATTAGCCAGCTAACATTAAACTTTCTGGTTTCAAAAGGAAACTGTTCATCCTTTTTGGAAGTTATTGGCAAACATGTAAATGTTCTCTCAATGTCTTCAAAGACAACTGGCTAATCATGATAACCCTCCCTCCTTTTTCCTTTCCTTTCCTTTCCTTTCTTTTCCTTTCCCCTTCCCTTCCCCCTTCTCTTCCCTTCCCCTCTCCCTTCCTTTCCCTTCCCCTCCTCTCCCCTTCCCTTCCTTTCCCCTTCCCTTCTTTTCCTTCTCCATTCCCTTCCCTTCCCATCCTTTCCTCTCCCTTCCCCTCCCTTCCCCCTCCCTTCTCCTTCCCTCCCTTCCCC
>NW_022436991.1:14197770-14205931 GCF_009761245.1 Sapajus apella | reverse complement strand
CCCCTCCCTTCTCCTTCCCTCCCTTCCCCTCCCTTCTCCTTCCCTCCCCTCCCCTCCCCTCCCCTTCCCCTTCCCCTTCCCCTTCCCCTTCCCCTTCCCCTTCTCCTTCCCTTCTTTTCCTATGGAGTCTTTTGACCTCCAACCCCATTCTGACTCAATGATTATCTAGGGCTGTTATTCTGGAAGCCCCTTTTACCATTATTTTGAAGTTCCCTCCCCTCTCTCATGTTGAGTCCACTGCTTCCTGAATCCCAGGTAGTCTTTCTGGGTTAATTCCTCATTTTGGGGAAAAATGTCTTCCAGTAACTTCCTGAGAAAGACAGCATGGTTGAGACCCTTCATGTCTCATGTTGTCTTTATTCTTCCATCACCCTTGACTAGATGTTTTGCTGGGCATAAAATTTTAGGTTGGAAATAATTTTCCCACAAAATTTGGGAAGCATTGGCTGCTCCCTTGTCTTCCAGCCTCCAGTGTTGTTGAGAAGTTCAATGTTATTCTGATTCTTTTGTGTGATTTGATTTTTTCCCCTGTCTGGAAGCTTTTAATATCTTGTTTTCTGTTCTCGTTTTTTGTTTTCCATTTTCATTTTTACTTATTCCTCAGATATTTAGTCAATTTTTATCTTTCAGTCAGTCTACTTTTAAACTTTCTGCAGTCGTAGTTTTAATTTTAAGAGCTTTTTCTTGTTATAGGAATGTTCTTTTTTATAGTCTCCTGCTTTTGTTTTATGGACACAATATTTTCTCATATTTCTCTGAGGACATTAATTTTTTTTAAGTTTGCTTTTGTACCCTTTAATGTCTCTGTTTCTTCCAAGTTCCTTTACCTATTTTAATTACCACCCCTGTCTTTTATATTGTTTTCCTGAAACATCTGATGTTCATTTTTTTTTTTTTTTTTTTGAGACGGAGTTTCACTCTTGTTGTCCAGGCTGGAGTGCAGTGGTGTGATCTCAGCTCACTGCAACCTCCGCCTCCCGGGTTCAAGTGATTCTCCTGCCTCAGCCTCCTGAGTAGCTGGGATTACAGGCATGCGCCACCACGTCCAGTTAATTTTGTATTTTTAGTAGAGATGGAGTTTCTCCATGTTGGTCAGGCTGGTCTTGAATTCCCAACCTCAGGTAATCTGCCCACCTCGGCCTCCCAAAGTGCTGGGATTACAGGCATGAGCTACCGTGCCTGGCTGATGCTCATGTTTAAGAGTGCGGTGCATACACTCTATTTTGAAGCTCGAGGTGCAGTGGAGATGGGGAGAATATTGGCCAATCATCTGGGTTATAAACCCCTCATCCAAAAGTTCATCTGGGCCAGGCATGGTGGCTAATGTCTGTGATCCTGGCACTTTGGGAAGCTGAGGCAGGAGGATTGCTTGAGGCCAGGAGTTCCAGACCAGCCTGGGCAACATAGCGAGACCCTCATCTCTACAAACAATTTAAAAATAAAATTAGCCGGACAAGGTGGTATGCACCTGCAGTGTGAGCTACTCAGAAGGCTGAAGTGGGAGAATCGCTTGAGCTGGTGGGGGTCAAGTTTGCAGTGAGCTAGGATTGCACTACTGCACTCCAGCCTGGGTGACAGAGCAAGTCCCTGTTGCAAAAACAAAATGAAACAAAACAAAAAGTTCATCTGGTCCACCCATACCCACTGTCACTAGGCTTTTCCTCTTACACTGATCAGCTTCCCAAAGAGGAACCCTCCCATCGCCAGTGTTTTAATAAACTCAGCCACCAGCATTCTGGGAATCAAATAGGGAGGCATCTCAGTGGCACATATGTAGACTTTCAGTTAATTCTTGATTTTCAGTATGAAGCTCAGCTGGGCCTGGTGCCTCTATTCCAAGGATTTTCTGAAGTTTCCTCTGTGGCTTCCTCCATGCAGGGAGTCAATTCCCGGCCTTCTCCGATCTGCTAAGTCATTAACCACCTAGCCATGAAATTTCTAGCTTTTAAAATGTTGCTGCCATCTTTTTTTTCTGCTATCTCCTCTCACATCCTCTTTGTTCTGAGGATTTATGACTTTCTTCTTCCTCAACTGTAGTGAGTGGTAGTGTTGAAAGAGCAGAGATTAGCCTTTGGTTGAGCCATAAGTTCAATCCCAAGTTTGACTTTGTAAACCCAAGTCTCTCTCCTGAGCACAAGATTCCACCTCCAGCTGCCTCCTTGGACACCTCCTCCTGAGAGCCCCCGGAGACTGCAAGCTCAGCTGGTCCGCAATAGAAAACACTTGACCCTTCTTTATCCATTGTCCTGTCTTCACCATTATCTGCTCTGATTCCCAAGCCAGGAACCAGAAGGTCATCCTCAGCCCTTTCCAAATTCAATTATTTGACAAGTTCCGTTGCTTTTGTTTCATAAATATCTTTGTTTGTTCGTTTGTTTTTTGAGATGGAATCTTGCTCTGTCGCCTAGGCTGGAGTGCAGTGGTGTGATCTTGGCTCACTGAAGCCTCTGTCTCCCAGGTTCCAGCCATTCTCCTGCCTCAGCCTCCCGAGTAGTTGGGACTACAGACATGCACCACCATGCCTGGCTAATTTTTGTATTTTTAGTAGAGACGGGATTTTACCATGCTGGCCAGGCGGGTCTTGAACTTCTGACCTCAAGTGATCTGCCCGCTTTGGCCTCCCAAAGTGCTGGGATTACAAGCCTGAGCCATCATGCACAGTCTGTCTCCTAAATATCTTCTGCATCTGTGCCTCTTCTCTATCTCCACTGCCACAGCCTCTTTCTGCCTCTCATCACATCCCTCCTGCCATGGCAATAATCTCTCAGTTGGTCTCCCAGACTCTGGTCTGTGCTGCTTAAAATCCATTCCTCAATGCCATCCACACACATAACGGAATACTACACAGCAGCGAGAATAAACAATGTACAGCCAGGCATGGTGGCTCACACCTGTTATCCTAGTGCTTTGGGAGGCCAAAGTGGGAAGATTGCTTGAGGCCAGGAACTTGAGACCACCTTGGGCAACACAGAAAGACCCTGCCTCTACAAAAAAATTTAAAATTAGCCCAGTATGGTGGCACACACCTGTGCTCCCAGCTACTTGGGAGGCTGAGGCAGGAGGATCACTTGAGCCCAGGAGATAGAGGCTGCAGTGAGCTATAGTCATACTGCATTCCAGACTGGATGACAGAGTGAGACCCTGTCTCTAAAAGAAAAAGAAAGAAAGAAAGAAAAAGAATAGGACTGCTCACGATGTGGATGTTAAGTAAAAGAAGCCACATTCAAAAGAATGCATATGATTCCATTTGTGGAAAACTGGAAAATGCAGATGCCGCATCAGTATTGTCACGGCAGTGGTTGCACTTGCAGAGACGGTGTCACTGAAAGGGAACTTGCAGAGGGCTTGGCAGCTGGCAGCGTTCTGTCTCTTGATCTGAGGGCTAATTATGTGTATGTGTTCAGTTTAATGGAAGTTCACCAAGCTGCACACTTAGGATATATGCACTTTTCTGTATGTGTGTTATATACATTGTTAAAAAGGAAAGAAAAATATTTCCTATGCCGAATTCCAAATTATCTTTCTAAAATGAAAATCCAGTTACATCAGGCTGCTGCTGAAAACCTCTGCATGGCGCTCAAAACCTGGCATTCATGACCCATCACTGCCTAGTTTTGTCTTCCTTTTCAACCCCTGCGTCCTACAATCTCTTACATGAATCCTGTGCTCCAGTCTTAGTTCTCTGCACGCCCCCATTTCCCCCAGACTCTCCATTACTGCTCATGCCTCTGTGCCTTTGCATGTGCTCCTCCCTCTGCCTGACTTGCCTTCACTACCTCTTGTTTGCCTTGCAAACTTGTATTCATCCTTCAAAACCCAGCTTAGAAATGATCCCTTGTGCAAAGCCATCCCTAAACCCCAGGGGAATCTACTTACAGTGACTGGTCCTATGAGCACGGATCACGCTGTGTTGCGGTGACCTCCTCCAGCAGGCTGAGCACTCCCTCAAGACAAGCACTGCATCTTGTCTTTCTCTGTGGCTCCTGTGTCCCAGAGGGGGTTAGTACAGAACAAGAATTTAGTAAAGGCTTGTTGAGTAAATAAATGAATGATTGAATGAATACATGATTGAATGAATGAATGGAGGCCATGTTATAGATACTGGGGGGCCCATTTGGGCTTAGAAACCTGGATCTGACTCCTGAAGCTGTGAGCTCCTCTGATCCACCTGGGTTGAGCTGTGTTTTAAGTCGTCCCTGCTCCCTGCCCCTGTTTCCCAGTGAGCTGGGATTTCTGGCAGCCACCAGCCAGCAATTTTTGTGAAACAATCTCCAAAGCTTGTAGGTTTCATTTGTTTAATATTTCAGGGATGTGTAACAATGTGGTTGGCTCCACGGCCACACTCCTGAGTCTTGCGTGAGTCATTTCTCACTTCAGTTCCTATAATAGGCTCTTGTTGGTTCCCTCAACCTCTCTGTTCTCCGCCTGAAATCGATTTACAATTCTGCTGCTCACTTAATTTATTTAGTGCATTTTATTGATTTATGTCATAGAACTGAAACATGCATAGATCAGAGCGTGCTGAGCAGGAAGGGGAGCCCCTCTCCACAGCTGCACAAACTGACATCTGAGCTAAAAACAGGTCAGCCTGCTGGCTGCAGCCAGAACCTGCCAGGTGGCTGGAGCATCTTTGTGGCTGAGAGTTAATCCCAAATGCTCTTTACACCCCTGGCTCTCTGGGGAGCCCTCCATCAACCTTCACAAGCCAACCGAACAGTCCTGCCTCCACAAAGCCCTTGCTCATCCCCAGACTGCATCAATTCCTCTCACTCGATGCTCCCGAGGGACTGGGTACCTCCTGGTGGTCCAAGGCCCAGAAACGTGGAAGCTGTAATTCTTTCCGTTTCAAAGAGACAGACATTTCAAGGCACAGAGAGGCAGGGTACTGGTCACACTCCATCACTCCTGCTCACCTGCCATTCCCAGATAGTATGGAGATGATACTGCCAGCCCTCCGGCCCGGGCTGGGAGCTGTCCACCGTCTGAATGGCCCTGCTCCTTTGCGGAGCCCTGGATTCTTCCTACGACTGCCTCGCCACTGTCAATCAACTCACAACAGAGACCGGCTCACCTGATGCCAGTTAATTCTCGGAGGCAGGGAACCTCGCTTTCAGGAGTAGGCTGCAGTGACCTTCGTCCACCTTGCCTTGGGCCAGGAGTCAGTATCTCCTGATGCAAGGGTATGTGTCAGGAACTAGGGCAGGGAGGAGAACCATCCCTAATCTCACTGTGTTCTTGAAGAGCTCATCTTCTTGTGGGGGAGGCAGATGAGGGGACCCAGAGTCACAATCTGTGAGGGGAGACAGAAGGCTGCAGTGTGATGCCAGTCTAGGAAGCCTGAGTGAGGAACACCATGTTGGAAATGTCTTGAAGCTAGGGTGGAATTCCTTCTCGTGCATGACAGGTGTCAGAGGAAGTCACGGTAGAATGAATAGCCAGTGGAAAGGGCAGACTGAGTGTCTCAGTGCTGAGAACCTGGCAGGTGCTCAGTGGACATAGCTGAGTGACTGAAGGGTGGAAGGAAGGGAGAGCCCAGAGAGGTCAGCTACCTTGCTCAAGGTCACACAGCAGATTTAGGTCAGAGTCAGGCTTACCCTCCAGGCTCCTGAGGTTTTCAAGCCGGCCCCGCCACCCTCCCTGCCTTCCCAGCCGTCCCTTGACACCCATTTGCTCGAGAAATACACCTGGCCCTCCCACCTCCTTAATTCTGAAGTGCTAGATCTGCCACTTTTCTGAATTTCTGGATTCCTCTAATTACGTGCTCTTATTAAAGGTGATTAAGTCCTTAAGCCTGGTGGAAGATTGCTCCTGGAGATCACAACATGTAATAATTGCTTTAGTTGCTCTAATTTCAGTTACTCAAGATTATCTTTCCAGGGAATTAGGTATCTGGGCAGTCTCGCCTGCTCACCAGGGCACCGTGTTAACCCCAATCAGTGGCCAGCCTTCATGTTTCGGAATTGGAAAGTTTCTCCATGGCAAGTAGGCTCTGTTAAGGGTAAACAGTGGTAATTTAAATCTCTAAATGGCTGTGGTCTTAGCACGCTTTACTGTGAGAAATGACAATGTAACTCACAGACTCACAACCTGTACTGGTCTATATGAATGGCGTAGGGTTGGGCAGTGAACATCCTGTACAATCGTATGGGGCGGCCAGGGGTTCCCAGGTAGGGTTAAAGGAGACAACTTCATCGTACACGTCTATACTTGCGCCTCATTGCTAAACCGCCCTGCCTGTGTTATGCTGGGAATCTGTAACCCTGTGTGGTCGTGCTTCCTTTTTATTTTTTAGAGGCAGGATCTCACTCTATCATCCAGGTTGGAGTGCAGTGGTGCAATCGTAGCGCACTGTAACCTCCAGCTTCTGGGCTCAAGCGATCCTCCCGGCTCAGCCTCCTGCGTAGCTGGGACTGTAGGCTTGTGCCACCGACTTGGCTACTGTCTTGAGAAATTCTAATAATCATTCAATGAAGGGCTCTGCGTTTTCATTTCACACTGCCTTCCCGATTTCGGCCGTGTGCCATACCTGCCCCCCATGTTGCTGTTCACTTACTATTTCTGTTCACATTCATTCTTTGAAAAAGTCTAATTGTTTTGGTCTCATTCTGAGCAGTAATATCTGTCAACCCAGTTTTAGTATGCCTGTTTTTTTAAAAAAATTAATAATAATAATAATGATAGAGCAGGGGCAGTGCCCCACGCCTGTAAGCCTAGCACTTTGGGAGGCCAAGGCAGGAGGATTGCTCGAGCCCAGGAGTTAGAGACCAGCTTGGGCAGCATAGCAAGACCCCTGTCTCTACAAAAAATAAAAAAAAGGAGTCTGACCCTCTGAAGGCTGAGGTGGGAGGATCACTTGAGCCCAGAGGTAGACGCTGTGGTGAGCCATGATTGAGCCACCACATTCCAGTCTGGGTAATAGAGTGAGAACTTTTCTCAAAAAAAAAAAAAAAAAAAGTAATAGGCCAAGTGCAAGGGCTCACACCTGTAATCCCAGCACTTTGGGAGGCCAAGGTGGGCGGATCATCTGAGGTCAGAAGTTTGAGACCAGCCTGGCCAATATGGTGGAACCGTGTCTCTACTAAAAATACAAAAATTAGCTGTGTGTGGTGGTGGGCCCAGCCACTTGGGAGACTGAGGCAGGAGAATCACTTGAACTCGGGAGGCAGAGGTTGAAGTGAGCCAGTATTGCGCCACTGCACTCCAGCCTGGGCGGCAGAGCGAGATCCTGTCTCAAAGTAATAGTAAAATAATAACAATACCAAAATGTTATTTCTGTTTTAGCAACATGCCAGGCCCCCTTGATTCCCCAGCAACTTGAAGAGGTTGTGCTGTCATTACACTAGGTTATGGATGGGGAAACTGAGGCCCAGGAAGGTTACATCATCTTGTCCAACCAAGATCATTTGCATTGTAAGCGGCAGCGGCTTCGAAGTTGGGTAGGGGCTGCAGAGTCCTATGCTTTGCTATGCTGCTTCCTGCCCCCAGCTGAACTAATAAAATAGAAAACGCTCCCCCAGCAAGCCTCGCGTGGGGAAGCAGTGAAATCCAATGAAAGGAAAGGACGAGGTAAGTGTCGGCCAGGTAGGACTGGGGAGGAAGAAAGGGCCGTCACACCACATGGGTGACACTTGTGATTCTCTGAGGCCCTCCAGCCTCAGGCACCTCCTTCTGCTTCCTTCTTCTTGTGCTTCCAGTTCCAGGAAAGGAGTCTGACCCTCATGCATGGAATGTCAGGGAGTGAAGGACTTGGAGAGCTGGTCCCGTTTGCTCCATTTAACAGAGGAGGACACTGAGCCCGGAGATAAAACTCTATGGCTGCCATGGACTGAGCATATTAAGTATGCCTCCTGCATACCAGTCCCTAAGAAATAGGATCGTCTCTCTGGGGCAGCCTCCCTTAGCCTGGCCCTGACATATACAGTGAGCACTCACTGAGCACCTACTGCATACCTATCACTTTCATGCATGTTATCACACAACACACAGAGAACTAACTTTCCTTTTCTTTCTTTGTTTCTTTTTCTTCTTTCTTTCCTTCCCCTTCCTTCCTTTCTTTTTCCTTCCTTCCTTCCCTCCTTCCTTCATTTCTCCCTCCCTTCCTTCCTTTTTCTTTCTTTTTCTTTCTTCTCTCTTTCTTTCTTTCTTTCTTTCTTTCTTTCTT
>NW_022436991.1:14193928-14197760 GCF_009761245.1 Sapajus apella | reverse complement strand
TCCTCCTCCTCCCACTTCCTCCTCCTCCTCCCACTTCCTCCTCCTCCCTCTTCCTCCTCCCACTTCCTCCTCCTCCCTCTTTCTTTTCCTTTCCCCCCTCCTTCTCTTCTTCTTCCTCTTCCTCCTTTCCTTCTTCTTTTCTTCTTCTCATTCTGCCCCTTCTTTTTTTTCTCCTTTTTTCAGATCAGGAAGCTGTGGCTCAGAGAGGTGAAGAAACATTAGCTGGGTGTGGTGGTGCACATCTGTAGTCCTAGCTACTTGGGAGGCTGAGGCGGGAGGATCACTTGAGCCCAGGAGGTCAAGACTGCAGTGAGCTGTGACTGCACCACTGCACTCCAACCTGGGTGACAGAGCGAGACCCTGTCTCAAAACAAAACCAAAACAAACCTTGCTCCAGGTCAGCAGCAGGGCTTGGATTTAGATGAAGAGCTTCTGAGAGCCAGACCCTGGGTTCCGATTCCAGCCCTGGCTTTAGTGGTGGGACCTCAGGCATGCTGCTGATCCTCTTAGTGACCCCTTTTCTTCATCTGTAAAATGGGGATAACAGCGTCCACTTTGTGGGATTCTTCTGAGAGTCAAGTGGGATGATCCGCGTAAGAAGTTAGCACAACACCTGGCTCAAACTCCAGCTTGAATATTCTGTCGGATTTCCCCTCTCTTCAGTGTGGCCCAGCCAGCTGGAAGGTTAACTTGGAATAACTCAATTTGCACTTATTTCTACTCAACTAAAACATTCAACTAAGCTTTAGAGAATAATGCACAGAATTCCATTCACAGCTGAATACTCTCATACCTCTTGCTTCATTTAATTTTTCTTTCCTTTCCTTTTTTTTTTTTTTTTTGAGACAGAGTCTTGCTCTGTCACCCAGGCTGGAGTGCAATGATGCACTCTCAGCTCACTGCAACCTCTGCCTCCTGAGTTCAAGCGATTCTCCTGCCTCAGCCTCCCGAGTAGCTGGGATTACAGGCGCCTGCCACCACGCCCAGCTAATTTTTGTATTTTTAGTAGAGATGGGATTTCATCATGTTGGCCAGGCTGGTCTCGATCACCTAACCTTAAGTGATCTACCCAACTTGACCTCCCAAAGTTCTGGGATAACAGGCGTGAGTCATCACCCCCGGCCTCATTTAATTCTTTCAACAGCTCTTTGAGGTAGATACTATGATCTCTGCTTTACACCAGAGTGGCCAGGCAGCTGTCTCAGAGAAGCTAAGCCACTTGCCTGAGGTCACACAGCAAAGTGGCTATATCCTGTGAGTCCCGTGCTATTTCAGCCACACCTCATGGGTCTTTTCACCCTGACTGGTGCCTCCTGGTTCTTCTTCCACTGCTCAGGCCCAGGAATTTCTTTGGTCTGCTTTTCTGTGTGTTCTGCCCTGGCTGGGAGGCCCCTTGGCTCACAGCTGTCAGGCCCTGCGTGGAGCAGGAGGGAGGCGGCAGCTGAGGGGACCTGAGTCACCCTCTGCTCCGCAGGCATCCCATCTGCTGGCTCCTGTGGCCTCATCATTTGCAGCCATCTGTCAGGCTCCCTGGAGATGCTGCAAAACCTGAGATGTAGCAGAACCGCCAAATGTGCCACCTTCAGCCTGCACAGGGGACAGAGGGGCCCATGCCCCTGAGATCCCCGTCTATGCCTTGAAGCCACCAGAAACTCAAGAGAGAGGCCCTTTCAGAGGAACTGTTCCCAGAGGGCTGGAGCCCCCTCTCCCGTTGGCTGCCCAGGAACTGGCTATGCAGAACAGGCTCAGGTTTACTTTGCTCAGCCCTGTGCTTGAAATTTCATTTTGGATTTAAAAAGTCCTGCGTCTCTTGGTGGGGATGCCCTGGCCCCTACTTGTCTGCAGAATCTCTGGCCTCCTGGGCTTCTCATCTTCTGCATGTGTTTTGCCAACGTCAGAGACAGGCTCCGATGTGGGACTGGGGGCTTCTGGAGCAGGGGGAGGGGCAAGTGAGTCCTCCAGGGCCGGTTTCTGTCTGGTTGATCTGTCGTACATGCCTCTCCCTGGCCCATCTCTGGCGGTGAGGGCAGAGGCTGTCGATTTTATTCATTAGTTTTAAATTAAAGAAATTTCTGATAGCAGCTTTATTGAGATGTAATTCACTTCCATTCCATTTGCCTGTTTAAAGTGTACAATTCAGTGGTTTTTACTGTATTCACAGAGTTGTGCAATCATCACTGTTAATTTCAGAGGATTTTCATCATTCTGAAAAGAAACCCTACTTCAGCCCTTAACCCTCAATCCTCCCATCTCCTAGAAAACAGAGACAATCACTGATCTATGTTTTGTTTTGTTTTGTTTTTTTTGAGACAGGGTCTCCCTCTGTCACCCAGGCTCCCAACTCAGTCTCCCAAGTGTCCGGGACTACAGGTACACACCACCATGCCCGTCAAATTTTGTTGTATTTTTTGTAGATATGAGATCTCACTATGTTGCCCAGGTTGGTCTTGAACTTCTGGAGCCAAGCGATCCTCCTGCTTGGGCCTCCCAGCGTGCTGGGATTACAGGTGTGAGCCACCACACCTGGCCCTGATCTACTTTCTATCTCTACAGGTTTGCTAATTATGGGCACATAAAAATAAAGTTGTATAACACGTGGATATTTGTGACTGGCGTCTTTCATTTAGCATGTTTGCAAGGTTCATTCAAGTTATGGCAGGTGTCATTACTACATTTCTTCCTTTTTTTTTTTTTTTAAAGATGGAGTCTCAATCTGTCACCCTGGGCCAGAGTGCAGTGGTAGGATCTCAGCTCACTGCAACCTCCACCTCCTGGGTTCAAGCGATTCTCATGCCTCAGCTTCCCAAGTAGCTGGGATTACAGGCACCTGCCACCATGCCCAGCTAATTTTTGTATTTTTAGTAGAGACAGGGTTTTGCCATGTTGGCCAGGCTGGCCTCAAACTCCTGACCTCAAGTGACCCTCCGGCCCGGCCTCCCAAAGTGCTGGGATTACAGGAGTGAGCCACTGCGCCCAGCCCATTCCCTTTTTATTGCAAAATAGTATTGTATTGTATGAGTAGACCACAGTTTGTTAATCTATTCATGATTTATTTATTTATTTTAAAAACTCTATTAAAATTGGGAAATTAGTACAATGCAGAAGGGTACATAACATATACATACATAGCCTGACGAATTATTATCAGGCGAAAACTTTATTACAGCTAAGGTCAAGAAATGGGCCATTGTCAGACTCCCAGAAGCCCCTGCACCCCTTCCTGGCCATGACCAAATCCCTTCCCCCAGGGGAGGGTCAGCACTGCCTTGTTTAGCTTTCTAACAAGCGTTGCCAAACTATGGCCTGTTGTGTATTTTTGTAAATAAAGTTTTATCAGAACATAGCAACTCCTACTCCTTTATGTATGGTCTATGGCTGAGACCATCTAGCTTGCACAACATAAAGTATTTACTCTCTGTCCCTTTATAGAAAATGTTAGCTGGCCGGCATAGTGGCTCATGCCTGTAATCCCAGCAATTCGTGAGGCCAAGGCGGGTGGATCACTTGAGGCCTGGAGTTCGAGACCAGCCTGGCCAACATGACAAAACCCTGTCTCTACTAAAAATGCAAAAAATCAGCCGGGTGTGGTGGTGCGTGCTTGTGGTTCCAGCTACTCAAGAGGCTGAGGCATGAGAATAGCTTGAATCCTGGAGGCAGAGCTTGCAGTGAGCCGAGATTGCACCACGCCACTCCAGGCTGGGCGACAAAGCAAGACTGCTAAAAAAAGACAGGAAGGAAGGAAGGAAGAGAGAAGGAAAAAGACAGACAGATAGACAGAAAGAAAGAAGAAAGAAAGAAAGAAAGAAAGAAAGAAAGAAAGAAAGAAAGAAAG
>NW_022436991.1:14149161-14193918 GCF_009761245.1 Sapajus apella | reverse complement strand
AAAGAAAGAAAGAAAGAAAGAAAGAAAGAAAGAAAGAAAGAAAGAAAATGAAAGGAAGGAGGGAAGAGAAAATGTTAGCTGATCCCACCTTATGGTTTTGCCAAGTACATAGATTTACTTGTTCTCACATTTTTTGCCTAAATGTGATCAGTATACTTTTTTGTGTCTGGTTTCTTCTGCTTGACATTATGTTGAACATGTAACTGTAGTTCGTTCTTTTTTGTTGCTATGTAATATTCCATTATGTGACTATACCACCTTCTATTTGTTCATTCTATTCTTTTTTTTTGAGATGGCATTTTGCTCTTGTTGCCCTGGCTGGAGTGCAGTGGCGTGATCTCGCCTCACCTCAACCTCCGCCTCTGGGGTTGAAGTGATTCTCCTGGCTCAGTCTCCTAACTAGCTGGAATTACAGGCATGCGCCACCACACCCTGCTAATTTTTGTATTTTTAGTAGAAATGGGGTTTCTCCATATTGATCAGCTAGTCTCAAACTCCCGACGTCAGGTGATCTACCTACCTTGACCTCCCAAAGTGCTGAGATTACTTGATTGAGCCCAGCCTGTTTATTCTATTCTTCATGGATATTTGGGCCATTTTCAGTTTTTATTATGAATAATGCCGCTGGTTCAAGTGTGATTCTCAAACTGGCAGCATCAGGATCACCTGGGAGCTCATTAGAAATGCAGATTCTGGCTGGGTGCAGTGGCTTATGCCTGTAATCCCAGCACTTTGAGAGGTCAAGACAGGAGGATCACCTGAGGCCAGGAGTTCGAGGCTGCAGTGAGCTATGATCATGCCAGTGCACTCTAGCCTGGGTGACAGAGTGAGACCCTGTCTCAAAACAAACACACAAATGAACAAAACCACTCTGCGAATTCTCAAGTCCCACTACGGACCTCCTGAACTAGAAGCTCTAGGCCTGGACCCTGCAATTCGTGTTTCGTAAGCCCTGTGGGTGGTGCTGATGCCTACTCCAGTTTGCAAACCACTGGTTTGCATCTACCCAGATGTGGAATTACTGGGTCAACCTAGTGTACCTTCAACATTAGGAAGTGTTCCACCCTATTTTCCAAAGTGTGTGTACCAGCTTACACCCCCACTAGCGGGGTATGAAAATTCTCATCTCTCTGTCCTTGACAATACTTGGCATTCATCAGATTTATAAATTTTGCCAATCTGGTGGGTGAGAAATGGCATCACATCATGGTTTCCAATTTACATTTTCCTGATTACTAATGAGGATGAACATCTTTTCATGTTTATGGCTATTTGGAATTTCTCTTGCATGAAGTGGCTGTTTGCATTTTTTTGCCAACGTTTCTATTAGATTGTCTTTTTCTTATTATAGGAGTCTTTTTTACACATGATAATCTTTGTTGTTTGTATGTGCTGCAAATATCTTTTCCCATTCTGTGGCTTGCCTTTTCTAAGATGTCTTTTAAGAAGTTCTTATTTTTGGCTGGGTGCAGTGGCTTACGCCTGTAGTCCCAGCAGTTTGGGAAGCAGAGGTGGGTGGATCACCTGAAGTCAGGAGTTTGAGACCAGCTTGGCCAACATGGTGAAATCCCATTCTACCAAAAATACAAAAAATTATCTGGGCATGGTGGCAGGCACCTGCAGTCCCAGCTACACAGGAGGCTAAGACAAAAGAATTGCTTGAACACCGAAGGTGGAGGCTGCAGTAAGCTGAGAAGTTCTTATAAGAACTTTTTTTTTTTTTTTTTTGAGACTGAGTCTCACTTTATTGTCCAGGCTGGAGTGCAGTGGTGCAATCTTGGCTCACTGCAACCTCCGCCTCCCGGGTTCAAGTGATTCTCCTGCCTCCCAAGTAGCTGGGACTGCAGGGGCACGCCGCCATGCCCAGCTAATTTTTGTTTTTTTGGTAGAGACAGGAGTTCAACATGTTGGCTAGGATGGTCTCGATCTCTTGGCCTCATGATCCACCCTATTTTTTTTTATTATGGTAAAATATATAACATAAAATTCACCATTTTAACCATTTTTACATGTCCAGTTCAGTGGCATTAAATATGTCCATGTTCTCTGCAACCGTCATCACGATTTACCTCCAGAACTTTTTCATCTTCGCAAACTGAAACTCCATACCCATTAAACACTCACTTCCCACCTGCCTCTCCCTCCAGCCTCTGGCAATCACCATTCTACCTCCTATCTCTACTTTAGGTACCTCATCTAAGTGGAATCACTAGTATTTGTGTGTCTCTTTTATTTCATGAAATATAATGTCTACAAGGTTCATTGCTGGTGTAGCACGTGTGAGAATTTCATTTCTTCCTAAGGCTAATACTCCACTGAGTGGATGTAACACACCTGGTTTATCCATTTGTCTGTCGAGGGACAGGTGGGTTGTTTCTGTCTCTTGGCTGTTGTGAATAACGCTGCTGTGATCATAGGTGTAGGGACTCTGCTTGATTTCTTGCTTTCACTTTTGAGAAATATACTCAGAAGTAGGATTGCTGGATCATATAGCAATTCTATGCTGACTCGTTTGAGGAACCATCCTAATATTTTCCTTAGTAGCTGCACCATTTTACATTTCTACCAGCAATGCACAAGGGTTCTGTTTTCTTTACATCCTGGCCAATACTTGTTAGTTTTTTTCTTTTCTTCTTTTATTTATTATTATTATAAATTTTGTTTTTTAGATGGCGTCTTGCTCTGTTGCCTGGGTGGAGTGCAGTGGCACGATCTCAGCTCACTGCGACCTCTGCCTCCCGGGTTCAAACTCCCATCTCTCTGTCCTTGACAATACTTGGCATTCATCAGATTTACAAATTTTGCCAATCTGGTGGGTAAGATTCTCCTGTCTCAGCCTCTTGAGTAGCTGGGATTATAGGCACGTGCCACCACACCCAGCTAATTTTTGTATTTTTAGTAAAGATGGGGTTTCACCATGTTGGCCAGGCTGGTCTTGAACTTCTAACCCTAGGTGATCCACCTGCCTCAGCCTCCCAAAGTGCTGGGATTACAGGCATGAGTCATTGCACCCAGTCTCTTTTTTCTTTTCTGATGGTAGCTGTACTAATGGGTGTGAGGTGGCATCTCATGATGGTTTTGATTTGCATTTCCCTGATGACTAGTGGCGGGGACCATCTTCTCATGTGCTCATTGGCTGTTTGTATATCTTCTTTGGAGAAATTCCTATTTAAGTCTTTAGCTAATTAAAAAAATTTTTTTATTTCCATAGGTTATTGGGGAACAGGCAGTGTTCCCCAATAACCTATGGGAATGAGTAAGTTCCTTAGTGGTGGTTTGTGGGATTTTGCTGCACCCATCACCTGAGCAGTGTACACTGAACTCTTCCCAGACTTTCTCCCTGATTCCCCAAAGTCCATTGTGTCATTCTTATGCCTTCGCATCCTCATAGCTTAGTCTTTTGCCCATTTTTCAATCACAGTGTTTGTTTTTTTGCTGGTGGTGAGTTACAGGGGGAGTCTTTTTTTTTAAACAGAGTCTCACTCTGTTGCCCAGGCTGGAGATCAGTGGCACAATCTCGGCTCACTGCAACCTCCACCTCCTGGGTTCAAGAGATTCTCTTGCCTCAGCCTCCTGAGTAGCTGGGATTACAGGCACCTGCTACCTCCATACCCAGCTAATTTTTTTTTTTTTTGTATTTTTAGTAGAGATGGGGTTTCACTGTGTTGGCCAGGCTGCTCTTGAACTCCTGACCTCGTGATCCACCTGCCTTGGCCTCCCAAAGTGCTGGGATTATAAGTGTGAGCCACAGCACCCAGCCGAGGAGGAGTCTTTATATATTCTGGATATTAACACCTTATCAGATATCTCTGATTTGCAAATATTTTTTCTCCTTTCATGGGTTACCTTTTCAGTTTCTTGATAATATCCTATGATATACAAGTTTTAATTTTGATGTTATTCAGTTTGTCTATGTTTTCCTTTGATTCTTGTGCTTTTGGTTTGATACCCAAGAAACTATTGCCAAATCCAGTGTCATGAAGTTTTTCCCCTGTTTTCTTGTAAGAGTTTTATTGTTTTAGCTCTTCCATTAGGGCTCTGATCCATATTGAGTTAATTTTTGTAGATGATGTAAGGTAAATATCCAAAGAAGTA
The DNA here is from genome assembly GCF_009761245.1 of Sapajus apella. NCBI lineage: Eukaryota > Metazoa > Chordata > Mammalia > Primates > Cebidae > Sapajus > Sapajus apella. The sequence goes on along the minus strand of NW_022436991.1, from coordinate 14,189,823 downwards.
CTTAATTTTAAAGCAACTAAATTTATCCTTCCTTCTCTTTAGGATTAATGCTTTTTTTTTTTTAATTGCGTTTTAGGTTTTGGGGTACATGTGGAAGAACATGCAAGACTGTTGCATAGGCACACACGTGGCAGTGTGATTTGCTGCCTTCCTCCCCATCACATATATCTGGCATTTCTCCCCATACCATCCCCCCACCAACTCCCCACCGCCCACCGTCCCTCCCCTATTTCCCTCCAACAGACCCCAGTGTGTAGTGCTCCCCTCCCTGTGTCTGTGTGTTCCCATTGTTCAACACCCGCCTATGAGTGAGAACAAGCGGTGTTTGATTTTCCGCTCCTGTGTCAGTTTGCTGAGAATGATGTCTTCCAGGTTCATCCACGTCCCTACAAAGGACACGAACTCATCGTTTTTGATGGCTGCGTAATATTCCATGGTGTATATGTGCCACATTTTCCCTGTCCAGTCTATCATCGATGGGCATAGGATTAATGCTTTCTTTGGCCTATTTAAAGAGCCTTTCCCAGCCGGGCATGATGGCTTATGCCTACAATCTCGGCACTTTGGGAGGCCAAGGCAGGAGGATCATTTGAGCCCAGGAGCTTGAGACCAGCCCGGGCAACATAGCCAGGTCTTATCTCTACTAAAAGTTAAGAAAAAAAGAAAAATTAGCTGGGCATGGTGGCACACCTGAGGGAAAGGAAGCATATTTTGGTGATTCATGAAGTCTCTGTCATACTCTCTGTCACCCCTTCCTCTGTCCCCTAGGCCACGGGAACTTTATTTAGTGTGGCATGTCGGGAGAGTGGGAAGAGGTGGCAGCCTGGACTTTCATGTCTTCTAAATATATTACATACAGTGAAAATCGTGGCTTTTGAACTTAGAAGCCCAGACTCTTGCAACTCAGAAGTCCTGTTCTAGTGTCCTGAGAACTATCTATCTCCTGACCAGTGTGTCATTCTGTCATACAGCAATGGGTACATTTGGGGAAAGACACATTTAGGGAAGGGCATGGGAAAAGCTTAGTTCAGGTCTCATCATTCATCCTACTCTAGTTAACTTGAGAATCTAGGGGCTGGTGCTGTGGCTCATTCCTGGAATCCCAGTGCTTTGGGAAGCCGAGGCGGGAGGATCATTTGAGGGCTGGAGTTTGAGACCAGCCTGGGCAACATAGTGAGACCCCGTTTCTACACAAAATAATAAAAAAAATAGCTGGGTGTGGTGGTGCGTGCCTGTCATCCTAGCTAGCTACTCTGGAGGCTAAGGCAGAAGGATGACTTGAGCACAGGAGGTCCAGGCTGCAGTGAACTATGATCATACCACTGCACTCCATCCAGTCTGCGTGACAGAGTGAGACTCTGTTTCAAAAAAAAAAAAAAAGAATTTCAGCTGGAATGTCTGCTACCCTTGAGTTCACCAACTCTAGTTTCTTTCTGTTTTTGCAATTGGCACGTCATTATGTGCTTCAAGAGCTGGGTTCCCCGTTAGTTCCCCCGAGGTCCCCACTGCACAGCAACAAAGCATCCATCCATCCTCACGGAGGGCCGCAATGCCACAGACCATGTTTGTTCATGCTGGGAGACTGGAACGCATTCAGAAGGCTCAGAACCTTGGCTCCATTTGGACTTTGGTTCTGCCTTGCGAGTACTCACACTGCCCTTTGCAGTTTAAGTGATCCTCTTTCTTGCCAGAGGAGTCCGAAACAAAGCAGAATCGGGCGCGTTCTGCCCACTTCCTGCCATGCTTTTGGAGTCTTACCTTTGGCTCCAAGCAGCCCATGCGTCCTCGCCTTGTTACTCTTGTCCTGAACGTAACAGAAGCACTCTTTTCTGCTCTTCTTAGTGGTTTTGCCAGCTCAGTCCCTCGCCGTGGGCACTTGGCTGTCGTGACAATAACCTGATGACCTTTGCTGCTCTGATGTTCACTCTCACCTGCTGCCTGGACAGCTTTTTGAAATCTCCTTCTGGGCAGCCTAGAATTTTGAACTCCTGGGAAGCCAGGGGTCTTTCTCTCTGCCCTTCTGCCTTTTTTTTTTTTTTTTTTAAATGGAGTCTGGTTCTGTTGTCCAGACTGGAGTGCAATGGCGTGATCTCAGCTCACTGCAACCCACTTCCACCTCTGGGTTCAAGCGATTCTCCTGCCTTAGACTCCCAAGTAGCTGGGATTATAGGTGCACATCACCAGGACCAGCTAATTTTTGTATTTTTTAGTAGAGACAAGGTTTCGCCATATTGGCCAGGCTAGTCTTGATCTCCTGACCTCAGGTGTCTGCCTCAGCCTCCCAAGGTTCTGGGATTATAGGGGTGAGCCACCATGCCCAGCCCCTTCTGCCCTCTCCTAGGACCAGCTCCCTTGCTGACAGGGCAACTGCCAATCAGCAATCTTTCACCTCTAGGTCATTCTCCAAGTGAGACAGACCAGGGCAATGACCAGGGAGCACTCCTGAAGTCCTTGGCACCATCGTTGGGTTGGGGGCTGGTGGGGTTTTTAGAGAAGAAGAAATATTGGCTACAAGGACCAGATCCCACACAAACTAGCTTAACTCCAAAGGAAATTGTGAGAGGCTGCAGGGGACTGTCCCAGGCCCTAGAGGTATTTGAAGAGCAGGCTTTGAACATAAGATGGGAACTCCCTCTCTGCTTCTGACTACCAGGGGTCTTCCCTTGACTCCTCTGCACATCCATTTCATTCTTTTCCTGTGGTGACACCTACATCATGACCATGGCCCCATGGTTGTCTACCCACCTCCTAGCTCAGCAATGCACCTGCTCACCCCACAGTCAATGAAATCTCTAGGTCTCATTAAAAAAAAAAAATCCAAGGAGAGAGATTCTGATTGGTCCAGTTAGAGCAGGGACCAGCTCATGTCCAATAAGCTGAGGCAGGGGCAGGGGAGGGGTTGCACCATGCAGAGAGGTGTTCCTTGAGGCTGTGGTCAGTTTCATTAATAAAGGAGTTAGTTGGGGAGGCAATGATTGACACCACTATTATGGGTGGGGGATGGGGAGTGCACCATTGTTTGGTGCAAAAGTAATTGCGATTTTGTCATTGCTTTAAATGGCAAACACCACAATTACTTTTGCACTAACGTAATAGAAAGAGGATGACTTTGAGCCAGAGGAATCAAAGATGTGGTTCAAATCCAGGCTCTGATTTACAAGCTGGGCATCTACATCTGTTTGTGTTGCTGTAAAGGAATACCTGTGTCTGGGTAATTTACAAAGAATGGAGGTTTATTTGGCTCATGGTTCTGCAGGCTGTACAAGAAGCCTGCATCTGCTTCCGGTGAGGGCCTCAGGCTGCTTCCACTCATGGAGGAAGGCAAAGGGGAGCTGCTGTGTGCAGAGGTCACATGCGAGAGAGGAGGCAAGAGAGGGATGGAGATGCCAGGCTCTTTTCAACAACCAGCTCTTGCAGAAATGAATAGAGTGAGAGCTCACCGCCACCCTCCTCCCATGCTAGGGAAGGCATTGATCTATTCATGAGAGATCCTCCCCCATGACCCAAACACCTTCCATTCTGGGCCCCATCTCTAACGGCGGGGATCAAATTTCAGCATGACATCTGGAGGGGGTCACACAAACCAAACTATAGCACCCAGTGACCTTGTAAAGTGGAAGCCTCAGTCCCCTTCCTTGTAAAGTAGGCAGGATGGTCCCTGGTAAGGATGCTGTGAGTCTCACCACTTCCTTGTTCCTTCCTCACGCAGACTGTGATTGGCCTGGGCATGGAAGTGCTTAGTGCCCTAGGCAGGCTGGGTGAAGATCTGGCAGGGTCCTGAGGGATAGGGATGAGTCCCTGGTTCCTGGGGTGGAGGGATCTTAGATTCTGGTGCAGTTGTCCTGTAGGTCCCAGAGCTGGATCTGACCTCACTTGAGATACAGATCGGGTTGCTAGGCGGGGGTTGACCAGGCAGCATCATCTGTGATGCATCCTGCAGGCTGAGTGGTCAAGGTAGGGAAAGGCATTCTAGATGGGAGGAACAGCATGTGCAGTTTCAAGGAGGAGGATGGATGCTTGCCTCTGGTTCTGTCCACAGCAGCAGATGGCTCTAGCTGGCACACGGAGGAGCAGGGAGCAGGAGGAGCCAGGCGGGAGGGCTTAGCAGGACTGGGTTGCAACAAATCTCAAATGCCACCTTGAGGAACTTGGGCTACATCTTGGAAGCCATCCGGAGGACAATGGAATCACAGGTGCACGATCTGCTTTGAACTCTGAAAATTGCCATTCATGGCTGCCTCGGGGCAGAGGGGCGGCATGGCTGTGAAGCAGCAGTGGCCAGAGCTTGGGGACAGCCCCAGGATGACCCGAGAGGGTCAGATGTGACTTCCTCACATCTGTCTCTAGTGTATAGCCGAGAGCCTGGTGTTAAATGGTCATTTAAGGTTTTGACTTAATATCCCACAACTGTAAGGTGTCAAGAGCCACAAGTCAGATGCTGCATCACAGACACCACTTGGCATCAGAAATAAAAACCCAAGCAGAGCCCGCATTATTGACTCTGAAGCCCTCCCTTCCCCCACCAAGGTGGGACTAGCTCAGGAAGGCTGGCTGGGCTGTGGCTGCTTTCAGAGACCTGGGGACCCGCAGGGACCTCTCTCAGCAGCCATTCCAGGACAGGTGGGTGCTGCCTGCTAATGGGATTAGGGGCTCCCCTGCTCCCTGTTTTTGCCACTCCTTCCCATAATGGGCTTCATCCGAGTCTCACCTGAATGTTGTCTCCTTGGAGAAGCCTCCCTGGACCATGCTGTCTAAAATAGACTCACCTTCTCAAGTCACCTTGCTTTCTCCCTTCTGCATATCCCCGAAATGATCTCGTTTTATGCGTTTTCATGTTTTCTGTCTTGTTCTCTTCACAAGACCTTGAACTCCACAAGGGCACTGCCTTGCCTGTCTTGTTCAATGCCAAATCCCTGCACGGTACTTGGCATCCAGTAGGTGCCCGGAAAGCACATGAGCTACATTCCAGAGCCTGCTCTGAGACAGCTGCTGTGCGTAGACCAGCTCATGGTCTCATTGGATCCTCCCAGCAGCCCCAGGAAATAGGTGCCACTTTGGTCCCTGTTTTTCAGATGGGAAAACTGAGGTTCGGAGAGGCTAAGCATGTCACTCACAGTCGCATAGCTGTGAAGTGACGGAGCCAGGATTTGAACCCAGGGCTGCTGCATGCCGGAACCATAACTCTCGTGCCGTGCCATTCTTCTCTGAGTTTCTTCGACTTCTCCATAGTCTCCTTTCCTTGGAAATGAAACTTGTAGCTCACTTTTATTTTTTATTTTATTTTATTTATTTTTTGAGACAGAGTCTTACTGCGTCGCCCAGGCTGGAGTGCAATGGCGCAACCTAGGCTCACTGCAACCTCCGCCTCTCCGGTTCAAACGATTCTCCTGCCTCAACTTCCTGAGTAGCTGGGATTACAGGCACCTGCCATCATGCCCGGCTAATTTTTCTATTTTTGTAAGATGTGGTTTCACCATGTTGGCCAGGCTGGTCTCAAACTCCTGACCTCAGGTGATCCACCCGCCTTGGCCTCCTGACATGCTAAGATTACAGGTGTGAGCCACTGTGCCCGGGCCATAGCTCACTTTTAAAGCCTTCCCTCCTTTCCTGCACCTCAGTGGCTTTCCTGCCCTGGTTGTTTATTTCAAATTAGATGCGCTGGAGGGTAGTGTTGGTGAGGAGTGGCCCTCGCAAATAGAACTGGCGCCCTGCGCCCTGGGGAAGGTTGTTCTGCCCCGTCCTGCCTTCTCGGCTGCAAAGCGCCTCTGCTGTCTCATGATTTCCTGTGGAGTTCTCATCAACGCCCCTTTAGGACTCAAGTGAACAAATAAACTGGCTCAGAGAGTGAGGAAGATTTAATTGAGTTCAACTCCAAGCCCTGCATCCTCCCTGTGGAGGGTGTTGGGGCTCAAAATAGGGGCTTTGGCTACCAGCAGACCCAGAGTCTAATGCAGGGCCCAGCCCTGAGCAGCTACACCTCTCTTGGACTTCAAGGAAAAGGTGACAAAGAAAGACCCCTGTGGACATTCGAGTTTTGCATTTTGACAAGATGGTGGCAAATTTTCTTCCAGAAGCGAAGTTCTGGGGTTCTGAGGGTCAAATTAGCCTTCAGATTTTTTATCTTAGTGATTGGCTCAGCACTTTTTTTTTTTTTTTTTGACAGCCTTGCTCTGTTTCCCAGGCTGGAGTGCAGTGGCATGATCATGGCTCCCTGTGACCTAGAACTCCTGGGCTCAAGCAGTCCTCCTGCCTCAGCCTCCCGAGTAGCAGAGATTACAGACATGAGCCACTGTGCCTGACTAACTTTTAAAATTTATAGAGATGAGAGTTTTGCCATGTTGCCCAGGTTGGTCTCAGACTCCTGGCCCCAAGTGAACCCCCTACCTCAGCTTCTTAGAGTGCTGGGATTACAGCCGTGAGCCACTGCACTTGGGCTCCACAAGTGTTTATTGAGCACCAACTCTGCACTCCCCAGTATGATTTCTAGGGCCCTGCCCTCATGGACTTGTTTCTGGTGAGGCAGAAACTCGGGGGAAGAGAGTGAGCTGCGTGCTGTGCAGGTCAAGGCAATGGTCCTGAAAGGCCCATACCGATCTCCAATTGAGTGATTAATGGGTTGCTCTTTTCTCCATTCCGCTCCCTTCCATACCGGCAACCATCCAATTCTGTATGAAGCATTTCTGCTTGTATGTATTCTTACAAAGGTGGCCCCTTTTGCATGTATTTTAAATTCAAATAAATAGTATGTGTCTCAGTCAGCTATTCCTGCAGTAAGGCTATGTAACAAATCACCTTGCCACTCAGCGAGTGGCTTCTAAAACCAAGCATTATTTTTCTTGCTTGTGAGTCGGCAGATTAAGCGGGTTATCCCGGGTCCAGGCTAAGGGTTGTGTTCAGGTCCTCTTGCTGGACACATCTCCTGTGACACTGGGGCCAGCACCTATCCAGGGGATATTCTTATGGCAGCGGCAGAAATACAAGAGGGGTGAACCATGATCTGGTATACCCTGTAAGCCACTGGCTGGTGGATGGCACATGCTCACCTCTGCCCCTATGTCACTGGACAAAGCAAGTCACATGGTCAGGCCCAAAGTTAGTGGGATGGGTGATATGGTTTGGATCTGTGTCCCCACCCAAATCGCATGTTGAATTATAATCCCCAATGCTGGAGGTGGGGCCTGCTGCAGGTGACTGGATCACAGGGGTGGATTTCTCATGAATGGCTTAACACCATCCCCTCTTGGTGCTGTTGTGGCGATAGTGAGCTCTAGTGAGATCCGGTTGTGTGGCATCTCCCATCTGTCTCTTCCTCCGGCTGCCGCCATATGAATGGCTGGCTTCCCCTATGCCTTCTGCCACGATTGTAAGTTTCCCGCAGCCTCCCCAGAAGTCAAGCAGATGTCAGCATCATGCTTCCCGTACAACCTGCAGAACAGTGAGCCAATGAAACTTCTGTTCTGGTCAGGCGCAGTAGCTCACACCTGCAATCCCAACACTTTGGGAGGCTGAGGCATCACTTGAGGTCAGCAGTTCAAGACCAGCCTGGCCAACATGGCAAAATCCCGTCTCTACTAAAAATACGAAAATTAGCCAGGTATGGGTGGTGCACGCCTGTAATTCCAGCTACTTGGGAGGCTGAGGCATGACAATTACTTGAACCCAGGAGACAGAGGCTGCAGCAAGCTGAGATCATGCCATGGCACTCCAGCCTGGGTGACAGAGTGAGCCTCTTTCTTCATAAATTACCCAGTCTCAGGCACTTCTTTATAGCAGTATAAGAATGGACTAATACAGGGGGGAAGAATATGCCACAGGAAGGAGGGCTGTGAACGTCTGCTGAGCAGCAATACAGTTGATCTCAGTTTGCGCTATAGATTTCATCCTGCTTCTCGAGTTTTCATGCACTCCGTATTTGAGATTATCCATGTGGCTGTGTCTACCCCTAACCCAACACCTGCCTGATGCTCCACACTGAGCACCTCCGGTGCCTGTCTGTTCTCTGAGTGATAGACAACGAAGTTGTTTCCAAATCCTTGTCATCACAAAGGAAGCTGCAGAGAACATCCTCGGGCCTGTCCTCCTAAGGACCTGTGTGAGGATCCCCTTGGGGTGTGCATCTAGGTGCAGGGTGATGGAGTCACAGGGTAGATTACACTGAGTTTGCACTGCTTAAAGTTCCCTTATCCTGACTAACACTGGGCGTTATCCAGCTTTCTACTGTTTGGGTGTCTAATCGGTATAAGGCATAAAACGACATCTCATTGTCTCAACGTGCATTTCCCTGATTAGAAGTGCCTCTGAGTGTCTCTTCATGGGCTCTTCTGGTTTGAGTTTTTGCTCCTAGAAACCACTTCTTCCCATCCTATACTCTGTGCTTTCCATGAGGAGAGAGGCCAGCGGGGCTGGGATGGAGGCAGTGGCTTGGAGGCCAGCCAGCCCTTTGAGCACGGTGGGCTTGAGGTCAGAGTGGGATGTCTACAGGCACGGGCAGGAGATTGCGGCCGGGAAGCAGTCCGGCCTCCGCTGCTTCGTTCCAGGCGTTAATTATTTAACCTTCATTAGCAGCTCGGAGATGGGAAACTTGTTGTCCCTTTGACTGGCCCCACGAAGAGCCCGAGTGAAGAAGCGATGTCAAATGATTTGCTTTATTATAAATGACCCAGAGAGATATCTGGCAAAGTCACCACCAAATTCTTCTTTCTCAAGTTGCTCTGCAGATCAAGAAAAGATCTGACCAGGGGCACAGTGGCTCATACCTGTAATCCCAGCACTTTGGGAGGCCAAGGTGGGAGAATCACTTGAGTCCAGGAGTTCAAGACCAGGCTCTTGCTATAAGCCTGGGCAACATAGCAAGACTCCATCTCTACAAAAAAAAAAAAAAATTGAAACAACAACAAAAATTAGCCAGGCATTTGGTGCATGCCTGCAGTTTCCGCTGCTTCGGAGGCTGAGGCAGGTGAATGGCTTGAGCCCAGATGTTTGAAACTGCAGTGAGCTATGATGTTGCCACTACGCTCCAGCCTGGGTGACAGAATAAGACCCTGTCTCTTTAAAAAAGAAAGAAAACAGCGTGTGTGAACATCATCCACTAAGGGTCTACTGTATGCTCAGGACTTCCCCAATGCTGAATTCTCAGGGACAATGTCACCTTGGGATGCTAATTGGACTTACCCTTCTGCTTGCTTCTGAGCATTGAATCCATTCCTTCCATCAATGCACATTTCTTGAGCACCTACTTTGTGCCAGGCACTGTACAAGGCCCCAGGGTGAAGAAAAGAAAAAGCAATCCTGTCTTCCTGGAACTTACTTCCCAGTGGGGTGAACCAGACCACACATAAATGTGGGACCTCTGGGGCGTGTTCGGTGGTGCTAAGTGGTAACAAGGAAAATAAGCATGGAGGGTTGCAGTTGTGAAGAGAACAGTCCAGGGGGCCTGCCTGGGACAGTGTCACTTGAGCGAAGACCCCCAGGAAGTGAGGGGGCTGGCCATATGGGGCCAGGGAGCCATCACAGGAAAAATGATGAGAACAGCACCTAGTAGGCACCCTGTGAAATTATTACAGTTACTCAGGGAGGAAGTGAAGGCTTCGAGGTTATGCAACCTGCCCTCATCAATCAGGCGCTAGGAGCAAGCTGGGACTAAGACGAGGGACTAGAATGCAAAATTTGAGAAGGGCTTTTAACCCCAGAGGCATGTATGTGGCGGCCCTGGCCAAGAGGTGGAGATGGGGCTCCAGCCCAAGCCTCTGATTCTTATACATGCACCCAGGAAGTGCTACATACAACGGGGAGGCCTGGCTATGCGGTGGCTTGGCTGCTGAACACAGCCTGTTCTGGGGTATAATCTGGGCTGCAGGAGACCCGTACTGACAGGAAAGGAAGATAATGGTAAAGAAGGAGGTTCTGTGGAGGAGGGCGGAGAGCTGGAGTTCTTCCCTCCCATTCCTGGTTTTTGGTCATGTGGTGCTGGTTGCCCTGGGGTGTGTGGAATGGAATCTAACCCACAGCTTCACCTCATCAATCTCACCATGGGGCAGATGTACCAATAACAGCTGCATCAGTCGAGGCGTTTCCAAACCACGCAAAACATAAACACAATTCAGACAGGCTGAGAGGAAAAAGGAAATTTATGAGCTCAAGTAACTGAAAGCATCCTTCAGGCATGTCTGGATCCAGGACTCAAACTGCACCACTGGAATCTGTCTCTTTTCAGCTTGTGATGTTGCAGTTCCTCTGGTATGTCTTTATTCTCAGGCAGATTCTCTCCAGGAGGGAGAAGGTCCGGACATAGCAGTCCCAGAGGGAAGAGAGCTTTTCTTCCTTAGCAGCACCCACAGAGGCCCTAGGGCTGATTCCCTTTGGGCTCACTTGTGTTACACCCCCTTCCTAAATCAACCACTGTCATTCGGGAGATTCAGAACTCTGATGGACCAAGCCTGGACTGTGTGACCATCGCTGCGGCTAGGAGCAAGACCAATCCCAAACCGCCAGCACCAAGGGTGGGGGTGGCATAGTTCCCTAAGTCAGCTGTTAACAGAAGAAGGGGGAATGGGCTGGCTGAGTCCACACCACACACTGTGATGTCACTCTCTGTGCCCTCCCAGAAGCTATTTATTTGCCTTCTAGCACAGTGGTTCTCACGTCTGCTGTCCGTTGGAACCACCTGCAGAGGTTTTGAAAAATGCAGGTACCTGGACCCACCTTGGCAGGTTCAAATGCAATGGGCTGCAGGTAGGACCTGGGCGTTGCTAGTTTTTAAAAGCTCCCCTGGAAGAGATACTTATATGTGGCCAGGGCTGAGAAACGCGGCTTTCCCAGGTCCCCGCAGCTTAATAAACTCTGTGAAACATCACTGTAATATGGAAAACATTTTCAGTGTGCTACTTTGTAAGATGGGAAGCACAGAGGGACAGAAATCCTTAATCAGACTCCACGCCCCTTAGCCTTCCTCTGGCTGGTGTTAAACAGAGCCCCAGCTCATGTCAAAGCCACACAGGTTAAACTCCCTGCTCCGGAGGCCTGGGCCTGTGTGACCACTTTCTGACCTCCTCCCTCACCCGCCGAATGTCACCACCCACCAAATGTCAGCAGGAAGCAGGCTGACCAAATCCAATTAGAAGCCTCTCCCTTGTGTCAGGTGGACCAGACAGACCAAGACTGGGCTTTCTTTTTTTTCTCTCCACTCACAAGTACTTTGTTTTCCTTAGAACTGGGCTGGGGGCTGTCTCAGAGGGGCCCAAGGACTGGGAAGGACCGAGCCACCCACATGGGAGTGTTGCTCAGAGGCGGCAACTTCACAGGTGCTGTTTCCTGCAGGGTCCTGAGGGCCCGGACAGAGTTGGGTGGGGAGAACGTTCTGCAAGGCAGGTCCTGGAGTCAGATGAACAAGGCTGGAATCCACACTCTGGGACTCACTTCCCCCCACCACATAAGCCTCAGTTTCCCCATCTGTCAAACTGGGCTAATAGGGATTCCTACCTGACAGGGTTTTTGTGAAGGAAGAAGACCATGCTTGTGAAGTTCATAGACAGGGCACACGCTAGATAAATGCTGGCTGCCACGGCTATCTGCATTTGCTGAATAAGTACTTATTGAATGCTTACTTTCTCGGGGACTGGGGGACATGGAATGTGTTATCCAGTGGGTAAGACAAAATGAACAAAACAACCCTAAGAATGACGTAAGCGGGGCCGGGCGTGGTGGCTCACACCTGTAATCCCAGCACTTTGGGAGGCTGAGGTGAGTAGATCACAAGGTCAGGAGTTCAAAACCAGTCTGGCCAAGATGGTGAAACTCGTCTCTACCAAAAATACAAAAATTAGCCAGGCATGGTGGCGGGTGCCTGTAATCCCAGCCACTTGGGAGGCTGAGGCAGAGAATTTCTTGAACCCGGGAGGTGGAGGTTGCAGTGAGCAGAGATTGTACCACTGCACTCCAGCCTGGGCGACAGAGCAAGGCCCTGTCTTTAAAAAAAAAAAAAATGACTTAAGCATGGAGAAAATGATGATAAAACACTAACTCTCCACTGTGGCCACACATTGGAACCCCCGGGGAGATTTTAGGAAATGCTGTCATCCAGGCCACTCTCCACCCACCACGCCTCCCAAGAGATTCTGATTCACCAGATCTAGGCTGAGGTCTGGGCATCGGTGCTCCTTAAACTCTCCCTAGGTGACTCCAGTGGGTGACCAGGGTTGAGAAGCACAGTCTGAAGAAAGGATGAGTGATACCTGTGTGTGGCCAATGAACTTTGCCTAGGCTAGGCATCAGGGAGGACGTCCTGGAGGAGGTGGCTGGGTGGAGCACTGAGGGATGACTGGAAGCCAACTAAGGTGAAGACAGAGGTGGGGAAGAGTGTTCCAGGCAGGGATTGGCAAGTGCAAAGGCCCTGTGGTGCAGAGGAGAATGGCATGAGGGGTCTGAGGGAGGGTTATTGTTGCTGGAGCACAGGGGATGAGTGTGGAGCCTTGGGAGGGGCTGGGCCTGGGCCCCACAGAACAGGTGAGGCTGGGCCAGGAGAGGCAGCTTTCCTCTCTGAACAACAAAGGAAGTCACTGAAGGATTCCGGTGGGAGATGACAAGTTCAGATTCCCATCTCCAAAAGATCCTTCTGTTAAGACCAGTCTGGACAACACAGTGAGGCCCCCATCTCTACAAAAAATTTAAAAATTAGGCAAGTGCCTGTGGTCCCAGTTACTTGGAGGCTGAGGTGGGAGGATCACTGGAGCCTGGGAGGTCGAGGCTGCAGTGAGCTGTGTTCACACCACTGCACTCCAGCCTGGGTGAAAAAGTGAGACCTTGCCTCAAAAAAATGAAAAAGAACAGAAAAACAAAAGATCCTTCTGGCTGCTGCATGGGGGGCAGATTGAAGGCCCTTTGAGAGGACACGAGAGACCCCTGAGGAGGTTACCACAGTCTGGGTGGGCAAGGGTGGAGAGAGGGTTGTTGAGGGAGGCGACTCTGTGCAGAAGTCAAGGGCTTGGCTTCTGGCGTCAAATTCTGAACGTGTTCCTAAACCCTCTGAGCCTCAGTTTCCTTACCTAAAAAGGGGTAGTACTAATATCTCTCTCTCAGAGTTGTTGGGATAATTATCTGGGCCATTATTAAATGCTTCTATCCCAGTGCGCACTTGACTGTCATCAGCTCTCTGTGCTATCTTTACTTATGTGACTCCTTCCTGCTAAACACACCCCAGATGTCACATCCTTCAATGAGTTGCTTCTCCAGTGGGATTCCTTATCTAAGCTTTTTGTTTGTTTGTTTGTTTGAGATGGAGTCTCGCTCTGTCACCCAGACTGGAGTGTAGTGGCACGATCTCAACTCACCACAACCTTCGCCTCCCAGGTTCAGACAATTTTCCTGCCTCAGCTCCCCCAAGCAGTGGGATCACAGGTGTGTGCCACCACGCCCAGCTATTTTTTTTTCTTTTAGTAGAGACAGGGTTTCACCATGTTGGCCAGGCTAGTTTTGAACTCCTGACCTCAGGTGATCTGCCAGCTCTGGCCTCCCAGGCATGGCGGCTCATGCATGCTGGGATTACAGGCATGAGCAACTGTGCCTGCAGTAAACCATCTTTCAGTTGTCTGCACCCTCCACCCATTAGACTGTCCATGAGTTTTGCAAGGGACAAGGACTACTTTGAACATGGCTGCCTTCCTCGTCTGGCACCTGGCACATAGTAAGTCTTTACTAAATGGATAACCCCTCCCTGACTTTATAGAGCCAGGACAGGGACCAGATTGGCTTGCAGGCAGGTGGTTGTGGACATATTGGAGATGACTACTTATGCCCTGCATCAGCTGTCCCGGGTCTGTCCCTGGAGAAGGCTTTGTCACTCCTTTTTCCTATCTTGTATTCATGAAGACTGCTTTTCTGAAATCCAATTAGAAGCCCCACCTCAATTAACAAGCAAAAACTTTCACAGAACACGCTTCCCAAACTTTACCATGCACTTGCCATTTCATTCAGCTAATTTTTTTTCTCTTTTGCTTCTGATATTGGCATAAATGCATTTTTGTTCCAATCTCCGGGGCTGCTCTCTGCTGTCACTGTGCGAGGTGCTGGCACCTTGCCCGGAAACCCAGGACTCTGTGCACGCCCCAGGCACTGCCCTATTCTTGGTAGATCCTTTGTTTTCTCTCCTTTGGGGGCTTGGTTAATGATGCCATCGTTCACCTTGTCGCCTGCAGGCCCTTGGCTCTTTTCCTAATGTGAAGGCACCGACTGGTTCTGTGGAGCTCACCTTCCTGCATTGGTGGAATCTCCCACCTTCTTCCGGTGAACACTGCATTGCTGGGATGAGCTCACGGTCCCACCCTCAAGTGGTCTTGGCATGTTCCTAACTTGTTCCCCTGTGCCCACCTCTCCCCTGCTGTGCATCTTTTATCCACAGCCAGGTTTCTCTCTCCCCAAAAGCTCAACTTTTCTGTGTCTGTTTTCTTCTCTGAAATCTTCAGTGGCTTCTCATGACCACAACATTCTGGGTGGAGACTCTTTCAGTCAACGTTTAAACACGTCTTCCAATTTGTCCTCAACTTAGCCTGACCTTCCACCCCTCCTCCCTCCCACCACCCGACACCCAGCCTTCCGGAGACATTCGTTCTTCCTGGAAAATACCCTACAATTTACTGCCTCTCTGCCCATAGGCAGGCTGGAACCTCAGCCTGAAATGCTGGCCCTGCCTATGTTGACATTTACACATCTTTTAAAGCCCTGATCAAATGCCATATCCTTTAAGAATTTTAATTCCTTTACTCAGGAATAATTAGTCCTCCAAGTTGGATGTAAGAGAAATGTGTGAAGTAGGAACAAGACAATTACTGTGAGCTGTCTCCTTAATATCTGTCCACCTTACTCTCCTTCCTCCAGAAGGAATTTGGTTCTGTTTGCCTGTCCGCTCTCGGGGAATGAGCTCCTAAATCCCCAGTCCGGGAGTGAATCCTGATTGGTCTAAATCCTCATGTCTATCCCGCCCCCTTGACAGTGATTGGTTTAGAAGTAGGCGTGTGATCCAGTGTTGCTGGGATACTGGGGAAGGTTTCTTACTCTTAGGAGATGTAAGAGTCGACCTCTTCTTCCACTTCAGCCAGGATTGTTGCAGTCGTATTATGACTGTAAGGGTCAAAATTAAGGACAACTCATCATCTATCATCCTCAGGATGGCAAAGCACAAATATGAAAACGTCCTTATCTGTGTTGATATTGCTGAGTTGCAAAATTAATCAACTTCAGAGACGTTTTCTTCTAAGGTTTCTTTTGTGTGAGAGAGAAGAAAATCGCTTATTGCTTAAGGGACTTGAGTCAGGGCTTCCTGTTACTTGCAGCCTAAAGCACTCCTGCAGATACAAGGGCAACAGCTAAGCCAATTCAGGTCTCCCTGTTCTTCGGGATATTATACAATCATACAAAAGAAACTCTTAAGTTTCTGTGGTCACATAACACGGGATTTATGACATTATTTTTGCCAAAAAACCCAACACACAAAACTGTGGGTCCTGCATGGTGTAAAAATGTCTGCAAATTTTAAAAAAGATCAGGTGAAAATATTTTTTAGAAAACAATAGCTGTGTTAGGGTAGTACATTTGTTCATTTCTCTCTTTCTTGCAAACTTTAATGTGTGTGTGTGTGTGTCACACATGCACAACGTATACATATATATTATATGAAATATGCATACTTTGTATAGTACATAAAATTATATCTTAATGTACAGAGCAACTGTATATAATGTATATATTTGTGCATATAGATGTTATATATATTTGTGCATATATATTATATATTTTCATAAGCACTTATGTGTATATAATTTCTCTCTTACTGATGTAAGTGCTTTATAAATATAAATATTACATTTTTAAATATCAAGCACTTAAATATGAAACTGAAGTAGTCCTCACAAACCATGAGTTAACACTATGGTTATTCCTATTTTACTTTGAGGAGACTGAGGCCCAGAGAGATTAGGTAACTTCTCCAAAGTCACAGAGGAAGTATGTGGTAAAGCCAAGATTTGAGCACAGGCTCCAGAGTTTTTTCTTTTAATCATGAGTGTGCACTCTCTGTGAGGGTACCTAAAGAAATGGCTCCCACAACACCTTTGTAATTGGTCTTTCTGGCACTTTCTTTTTCTTGTTTTGTTTTGTTTTTGTTTTTGTTTTTTTGAGACAGAGTCTTGCTCTGTTGCCCAGTCTGGAGTGCAGTGGCATGATCTCAGCTCCCTCACTGCAACCTCCACCTCCTGGGTCCAAGTGATTCTCCTGCCTCAGCCTCCTAAGTAGCTGGGATTACAGGTGCATGCCACCACACCCAGCTAATTTTTCTATTTTTAATAGAGACGGGGTTTCACCATGTTGGCCAGGCTGGTCTCAAACTCCTGGCTTCAAGTGATCTGCCTGCTTCAGTCTCCTAAAGTGCTGGGATTATAGGTGTGAGCTACTGCACCTGGCCTTTCTGGCACTTTCTGCCACATGCATGCCCTGTGGATTTCTGGTGAGGTCTCCTCGTTTGCTCTTAGAATGTGGGTGCCCCAGGGGCAGGACTTTGACAGAAGGTGTTGGGGCTGTGGGAGTGAGGATGGTCCCCCTGGGGAGCAGGAGCCTTCCAGGGGTACAGGGGCAGAGCAGCCACTCAGCCATGGCTGCCCAGTTGGCTGTGGTATGCTGAGTGCCACACAGAGACCTTCTCCTGGCCAGCAGTAGCAGAGTCAAGCCTGGTGGCTGTGTCTGGCACATCTTCCAGCACCAGGCTTTTTGCAGCCCATGAATATCGGTTCAATTTGTCAAATCGGTTTATGCAAATAGTATGTTTAAAGGATAAGCCAGGCATGGTGGCTCATGCCTGTAATCCTAACACTTTGGGAGGTCAAGGCAGGAGGATCACTTGAGGCCAGGAGCTTCAGACCAGCCTGGGCAATATAGTGAAACTCTTTCTCTACAAAAAAATAAAAACATTAGCCAGGCATGGTGGTGGGTGCCTGTGGTCCTATGTACTCAAGAGGCTGAGGCAGGAAGATTGTTTGAGCCCAGGGGTTGAGGCTGCAGTGAGCTGTGATTGCACCACTGCACCCCAGCCTGGGCAACAGAAGAAGACCCCATCTCTACAAAAATACGTTGGGGCAGTTGTGGAGTTAAGAGTGGTGAGGAGGCTTATGGGCATCCCCGTGGGGTGCCTCCACCTGTCTGTGTTCAGATAGAAGGCTGGTGCGTAGGATAGGGGGTCATCCATCATTGGACTAACCCTGGGGAGCTGTACAGAGGGCAGTGCTGAAAGCTTGGGTCATGGGAGAAAGAATAGTGCAGAGTGAACAAAGAGGGATGAGATGGGGAGATAGGCACAGAGACTGGGAATTCAGATCAGCATCCACATCAGAGTCCCATCTTCCCATGGAGGTGATTGGTACTACCGATCGGGTTGGGGCAATCTATTATCATTGAGTAGGGAAACTTACTAGGTTAAATAGAAAATATATAAAATGTATTTGATTATAGATATGTGAAGGAAGAGCCATAATTATATAGTCATCTATGCTGGGAATATTTTGTAGTTATGTTTTGTTGAGAGAGATAGAATATATTGGATCAATAGAATTAGACAAATATCTCAGGCAGCAAGAGACTTGGAAACATGGGAATGATAAAGAGAGAAAAACTGCAGTTTTGACATTCTTGAGGCCATAAGAGAGATGGAGGAACAAGGGTAGTGCAGAGGAGAGAGAAATAAGTCATTTTGGGGGTGTGAAGGATGGGTGATGGATAAAGAAAGTCACATGTACGTGGTCAGAACAAGGGTAAATAAATGAAATGTTGATGAATTTGTTTATTATGTTCTGAATATCAGCACCGAAGGACATAATGAACTCAGGAAGGCAAAAGAAAAGAAAAGAAAAGGAATTGCAACCCTTCTCTGATTGTCTTTTCAGGGTTGGCTTAAGTTCTTAGAAGTTGTGACATTCTGATGCCCCAGTCTCTCTCCCTGTCTCTTGCTGCTGCCAACAATAGTGGATCACATATACAATCAAGGCAGGGTCCTCATCTTGAGAAGGGGCTACAGTGTAAGACAAGTTACCAAAACAAGAACCTGGATAAGAAACCAACACAGAGATCTAGTTACATAGAGGGCACTATTCAAGCTATCAAGCCAGTGCCCCTAACTGAACAGGGAGCCAAGTTTTATGAACTAGGGCACAATTGAGAAGGCTCTTGAGGGATGAGTAGGAGTTCTGGAGGGAAAATGAGGGAGAGGGAAATCCAGGCACATCAATGTGCCTTGCATGTCTCTTTGGGGAATGGTGGAGAATTCATGTACCTGGGGTTTGTGGTGGTTGTGTTTTGGGAGATGAGGCTGTAAAAGTTAACAGGGGTGATGTTTAAAAGGAATATGGCAGATACAAGGCTATGGACCTTAAGCAGTGGTAAGAATGACATTCAAAATCTTTTAACAACACGTAGGCATCAACCATCAGAACAGACACTGGCCATGGTGCTGAACCAAGTCTTGGAAGGGGAGACTCCGGGGTTTTGGAGGGCGTGGAAGCAGTGTGTGTGCTGGAGAGTACCGGGGGAGGGGTGGGGAGAGAACAGGTGAAACACTTGGGGAAAGGTGCTGAAGACAACACAAATGGTGTTGAAGACAACACTATTTGTACCGTCAGAATGGCTGTGCAGGTGCATATTAGCTGACCATCAGGCCTGAGTGGGGAGCAGGGGAGTGATACAACTGGATTTTTGCTTTGAAAAGTGGCTCTGGTCACAGTAAATGTTTGTTCACCAGGTGGATTGATGGGTAATAGAATTTTAGAATGGCTAGGGACCTGGGCTAATTTCATTTCATCTGACAGAACGTAAAAGTTTCCAGCCCTTCTCAGCCTAGGCCTGGCCAGAAATCACCTGCTTCCATCTGGCCCCTCATTTCCTGGGACTAAACATATTCCCAGCTCCCCACGTTCTCTGCTCTTGGCCACTGCAGCCGTGAAGCCTCTGTCCCTGCCTAGTTGTCTCTGCTCAGCCCTGTCTGGACACGCCTGCTGTGCCTTGCTCTTTCCTCCCCTAACCAGCAGGAGAATTGGCAATCTTCTGGGATTTAATTACAGGTTCCCTGAGGGCCTTTCAGCCCATCACAGGACTCCTGCAGGCTGCCGGCTGGGAGGGTGACAGGCGCATGCCGTGATGAACAGCGACTTCCCGGGATGTCTGCTGTACCAAGTGGCCGGCCCACGCTCCTCAGGCTGCTCCGCATTTTCCTGAGCAAAACATGTCTCACTCCCATTTTGCAAGATCAGATAGCAAACAGGGAAAACACTTGCAGCAGGGAAGATGACGAAAGAGAGAGGGCTGTGCCGCCAGGGTGGAGGACAGAAGGCGCTGCAGTTTCCCTGGAGGTGGCATCTGCCTCCCAACGACTCCTGGAAAATCTTTCCATCGTTAAATAATGACTTAGTAATCCTGCTCTCTTTAATTAAGTTGGCCTGGTGTGCTGACAGCTCAGGTCCAGGTGGGGATCTTTTCGGCTTCAGGCAGCCATGCTATGGTCCAAAAAAGTCCATAGACTAGGGTCAGCAAAGATACAGCAAGCACACCACGATTCCTCACTCCTCCGCCCACAGCAAGCATTGTTAATTGATCATGCACGATGAAGTCCGACTGTTTTAGGAGCCTGGATGTGAGTTCTGGTTATTCAGGGCTTGGGAATACTTTAAAATAAGACAGTAGGAGATTTTTAAATTTTGGTCTTCTTAAAGTACAATGGCTCCAATCGGCCAGTTTAAGGTATGCCTCAAAGGAGGACATTCTCATCCAGCCAGAAGGTCCCTTCCCCGCAGTCAAGGCTCCATAATCTTTTTTCAATTCAGCTCCCATTGGGACATAACATTTGGCATGGGATAGGATGGATCCTCATCAAGAGGGATGGGATTAATCCACTTACCGCTGCAATTTTGTTTCTTACTCCCGGGAAAGTAAATAAGCATTGAAAGATACGGGTTTTTCTAAATACTCTTGTCTCTTATTTTCCTCCTTTCAGGTAAAAATTCAATGATATGGACTTCATATTATCAACTAGAGTATAATGTTGAGCCCACTCCTCCTCCTGTAATGTAATTTCTCCACTGGGCACCCACGTCTCCATCACTCTCAGCCTGTGTGGTCAGGGTGAGTCTGGCTCTATCTCCAAGGCTGGGCACACAGTCCAGGCCTGGCCAAATGGAATTTTCCATCTTCTTGGCTGCCATGATAAGTACCGGATTCTAGGAAGCTAGTTGTTCTGCTGCATTTGCTGAGAAAGTGGAGCTCTCCTTTTCCTGGTTATGGACGAAGTCAGAGGGGTATTTGCCTGGAGCTTCTGGTGAATGTCTATGTCACCCCCATAGGGAGATCCTGCAAAGGCCCTGAGGTGAGACAGAGCTTGGCATATTTTGAGGAACAGAAAGATGGAATGATTGGTGCAGGGGCTAAGGGGAGAATGGTAGAAGATGGAGCTAGAGAGGAAGGTGATGGGCAGCTGTGAAGGCCGCGGTAGGGTAGTGAGAGATTTTTCTAACAGCTGTGGGAAGTCATTGCCATTTGGGCATTCCCATGCCCTGGAACCTTCTTTCTCCATATTGAGTCATCTTGGATACGAACGGTTTCGAATGGGAATTGAAAGACTCCGGGCATCCCTATGCTCTGCCTTTGTGATGTGCACAAGTTGTATTCATCTCTGGGCATGTTTCTACTGTGGCTCATGATGGAATTGGACCAGTTTAAGGAGAATGGAAAGGTTTAATCCTTCTTCCCCTCTCTTCTCAATTGGTATTGCCTGCCTGGACAGCTGTTTGGAGAAGGATTGTGAGGCATCTCCCAGGCTCTGTGGGAAAGTGCTATGATCGATTAGCAATGTCTGCCCTGGGTAAAGGACTGGGAATGGTGAATCATCCATCTTAAGACTACACGCTCCCAGAGTTGTCTCCTATAGCATTTGATGGTACTTTACATCAGATGTATCAGAAGCTTAGAGCATCAGATCAAGAATAAAAATGTCCAGCACGTTGAAGAAACTTTGCAGGGCTTCCCATTTTACAAAGACTCTTCCTGTCCATTTTCTCATTGGATCTTTACAGACTTCTCAAACCATCTTCTGTTTTCTTTTTTTCTTTCTTTTCTTTTTTTTTTGAAATGGAGTCTCACTCTGTGGCCTAGGCTGGAGTGCAATGGTGCTATCTCAGCTCACTGCAACCTCCGCCTCCCGGGTTCAAGCAATTCTCCTGCCTTGGCCTCCTAAGTAGCTGGGATTACAGGTGCCGCCACCACGCCCAGCTAATCTTTGCATTTTTAGTTCAGACAGCCTTTCGCCATGTTGGTCAGGCTGGTCTTGAACTCCTGACCTCAAGTGATCCACCTGCCTTGGCTTCCCAAAGTGCTGGGATTACAGGTGTGAGCCACAGTGCCTGGCCCTCAAACCATCTTAATAGGAAAACAATCTGTTGTATTTGCCTCATGCCCAGCACCCCTTTTTCTGGTAACTATGCTCTAGTTGTTTTTTTCTGCTGGGTGTCAAGATCTTTCTGTGCTCAGGCCATGTGGTTTGTGACTGAGGATGAAGCAGGAGACCCAAGCCTGTGGCAGTCAAAGTGTCACTGTCCCCTGTGGACGGATTCATGACCAAATCAGAGGTTATGCAATGCACTGAAATGTCTGCTGCAACCTCGGGGGAAGAGAACTGTGCCCAGTGGCTTTGAAGGTGGTAGGATATGGGTCTAGGTGTGTCGGGGCTGTTTCCTGTGGCCTTGAAAGCCAATTTTGCACATTTCTTCTCAATTTGACATTCAAAATCTGCCACAGTAGAAGGATTTGCTAAAAATTGGTTTTTTTTTTTTTGGTCCTGAGAGCTGGTTGGGCTTCCAGCCACGTCCTTACCATGGCATGGAGTCTAAGACCCAAGCCACAGCATGGAAGTTGGAGCCAAAAGTTAGAAAAGGACCGAGTCCTCCGTCCAACTGTACCTGAAGCCAGATCTGCTTTTTAGCTGATGAATTATTCTTCTGTTTATGCCTGTCGTGGTTGTATTTCTATCTCTTGCAACCAAGAGAGGCCTGATATAAATTTTGGATTCAGCAGGCTAAAGAAAAGATGGTTTAACACTCATCTCTTTAAAACTCTGGGAATACTTCCCCACTGCCTTGGGAGGAATGGCTGGAATCTCACCCATGCAAATTTTTGAGCACCCACAGTTTTCTGCCCTCTGGCCCCACTTGCTCTCTCTGGCTTCAGATGAAGCCCTGCTGTGCTCTAGGTTGACGGGATTTCTTAACTGCCCTCAACAAAGTCTCCACCTTTGCTCATTCTGTTCCCCTCTACCTGGAACACCCTTTCGTTCTCCACAGCTACATTCCTGTCCTTGTTTGGGGTCCTGCTCGTTCCCCCCACCCTCCTCAGAGCTATGCCAGCTTCCACCCGCCCTCTCTGTCGGCACACAGTACTTTCTTGACTATCGTGTCCTCACACCCAGGCTTACTGCCTCCTCTACATTTGAGCCCTTTGAGGTCAGGGGCTGCATCAGGCTCATCTTCAAATCTTTCCAAATACCTGTTATATCACCTTGCACATAACAGGCCATCAGGAAGTACCTGTGAGGCCAACAGATCCATTCTCAACCCAGCAGCCAGAGTGGTCTACTGCAAATGCAAATTACATTGGACACCGGCTTCTTTAAAACCCTCTGACCAGATTCCAGCCTCACTGGCCTCTGAATTACAGAAACAAAGCACGAAGCTTGCTTCCACCTCAGGCCTTTGTACTTGCTGTATGCAGATTTCTCTTCATCCAACTCTTCATTTAGCGTCCTCCTTCCTACCAGGATGTAGCTCAAATATCACCTCCTCATAGACATCTTTCCTGGACGCTCTTAACTGATGTAGCCCCACTCTAGACATTTTTTTTTTGCATTGAGAGATTTTAATTTTTATGGTCATTAATAATGATCAACGCTTACATAGCACTTATAATGTATCACATCGTGTCCTGAGCAAATAGAGAAGTATATGTTAACGTTTCGTCTTTAACAACCTCACGAGGGAGGTGCCCCCATTTTACCCACAAAGAATGAGTGTTGTAAGCTGGCTTTCCTGGAAACAGAGCCTGAGATGGGAATTCCAGTGCGCGTGAACTTTTGGAGAGATACTTTTAGGAAAAAGGGAGAGAGCTGGGCGCAGTGGTTCGCGCCTGCCATCCCAGCAATTTGGGAGGCTGAGGTGGGAGGATTATTTGAGATCAGGAGTCTGAAATCAGCCTAGGCAACAGAGTAAGGTCTCATCTCTACCAAAAAAAAAAAAAAAGATTAAAAATTAGCTGGGGTGGTGGTTTGCAACAGTAGTCCCAGCTACTTGGGAGGCTGAGGTGGGAGGAATGCTTGAGCCCAGGGGTTTGAATCTGTGGTGAGCTATGATTGTACCGCTGCACTCCAGCCTGGGCAACACAGCACGACTCTGTCTCTAAAAATAAATAATACATAAATATGTAAAATTTAAAAAGAAAAACATGTTTAAGAGAGGGCAGCGTAAGGGGAATGAGATAAAGAGGGCAGAGTAATGAAAATGGCATGGAGTGGCTAGGCAGGGGTGTGGGCTCCCCGGAGACTGATCCCCCGGAAGCTCTAGAATGTGAATTATACCACAGAGTTGGTTCCACCTTCAGCCACAGGAAGCATGCCTTTTTTCCTCATTGGGCGTCTCAGGGGTTAGAGGGAATAACCATAGCCTTCCAGGTGAGCTGGCTCCAATTCAACAGAGGGCATGTTTCTGCAGAAGGGGACAGTGTGCGCCCTTCCTGGCCAGTCATGGCAGCTGGGGAGTGATGTACCACTACAGAGGGGATCTGGGTAGGCACCAGGAATGTTCACTGCAAATAAATGACTTGCACAAGGGCCCCATCAGGTAAGTGGCAGAGCCAGAATTGAAACCCAGGTTGTCTGTCAATGCTTTAACCTCTCTGCTGTGGCTGTCACTACCTGCCATGATCATATTGTATTTATTATTATTTTTTTAGAGACATGGTCTCACTGTGTCGCCCAGGTTGGGGTGTAGTGGCTATTCACAGGCACAGTCGTAGCTCACAGCAGCCTCAACCTCCTGGGCTCCAGTGATCTTCCCCTCTCTGCCTCCCCAGTCTTATTGACTTGAAAACTTGTTTATTTTTGATCTCCTCAAGACAGCAGACTAATTAGTTTCATTCATAATTATGTCCCCAGCACCTTGAACAACACCCAGCACATAGTAGGTGCTCAGTAAATATTTGTGGCTTGAGTGAGTGAATGAATGACTGAGAACTGTGGGCCTGTGAGTCTAGGCAGGCAGGCTGACCCTCTGGCCTGTGGCTTTCTTTGCTCCGTGCCCTGCCCTCTATGTGACCTTTATTTACGGCCCTACAAAGCCTTCTGCTGTTCATGGATTTCTTTGTTTTCAAATATTTCTTTTATAATCTAAATGAAAGTCTGGCAAACCCCCTAAATCATAGACTCCCTTGGCTGTTCAGCCCCCACGCTGCCCCTCCCTCCCTATCTTCTGGTGAGTTTTCAAAACCAACAGGATGTGTGTGTTTGTGTGTGTGTGCACGTGTACACACATCCTCTGAGGGAAGAGACACTTCTGCTCCTTTGTCCCCTCTCAGAGTTGCCCCATCTGTCAGCCTGGTCCCTGCCTCAGCTCTGATCAATACCTGCTTGGTAGCAGCTTAGTTATATCTGCAGTCAAGAGCCATTTGTTCCTTTCTTGGTTGCAGGAAGATTGTCCTCAAAACCCATTTGGGATCACAGCCCTTCAATGATCACACAATTGACATGGGAGCAGTAATCACAGGGCTCTGAAGTGGAGGCAGAAGAATGCTACCTGCCACTTGTCTAGGGCCCCTTCCAGACACTTGCTAATTTTACTTAGGTGTGGGTGCAGCCAGGAGCAGTCTACAAGATAGTTAGCATCTAGTAGGATGCAGGATTGACCTGTCAGCCTGGTTGTACCCATTTCCCATGATTTATATATCATTATCACTAAAAATAATAGCTCTAGCATAGGGAATGCAACTTACGTGCTAGATGCTTTCAAAATTCCTCCCAAATTAGCCAGGCATGGTGGCGCGTGCCTGTGGTCCCAGCTGCTTGGGAGGCTGAGGTGGGAGGATCACTTGAGCCTGAGAGGTTGAGGCTGCAGTGAGCCATGGTCCTGCCACTGCAGCCTAGGCAAAAGAGTGAAATTGCAAAAAAAAAAAAAAAAAAAAAAGAAGAAGAAGAAGACAAAAAAGAGAGAGAAAGAGAAAAGGAAAGAAAAGAAAAAGAAAAGAAAAAGGGAAAGAAAAAGAAACCTCCTAAAACAGCTCTGGGAGGCAGTGGCACTATCCTCACTTTGCATACCAGGAGACTGAGGCTGGGAGAGAGAACCATTTTTCCACTCTTCATAATCATTACGTTTAGAAGCTGCGGAATATTCCATCTACATTATATGAACTTGGTACTCCACATTAGTGAAGTACCAAGTTCATACAGCAATTCTCCCACTGCCAAGCCATTCATATTGTTTCCAGTCTTTTTGCTGGTATAAATAATGCAGCCATCACTGTCCCTATATCATTAGCGATTCCTTGAAGAATTCATTTTGGATGACTATATAATATTTCATATTGTCGACAAAGACATGTGTACGTGGATACTAATTGCATCATTACTTATAATAGCAAAAAATGGAATGCTATTAAGCCACACAGAAAAATGCTCCTGAGATGACATTAAATGAAAGTAACAGGGTGCAAAATTGCGCGATCAGCACGTTCCTGGCTATAGAGGGAGGAAACTTACAAATGCGTTAAAAAAAAAACCTGGGGGGCTGGGGAGTTGGGGAGTGATAGCATGGGGAGAAATGCCAGATACAGGTGAAGGGGAAGAAGGCAGCAAATCACACTGCCATGTGTGTACCTATGCAACTATCTTGCATGTTCTTCAAATGTACCCCAAAACCTAAAATGCAATAAAAAAAAATTAAAAAACAAAAACAAAAACCTGGAAGGAAATAGGCTCAAATTTTACCAATGGTTATTGCTGGTGGTGGCCTTATATGGGAAACTGTTTTCTCATGTTTCTGTATTTTTCAAATTCTTTCCGATGAGCATGTATTACTTTTAAATTAGAAAATAAGTAGGAAAAAATTTAAAATAATTAAATTTAGTCTGTGAGTATAGGTCATTGCTCTAGCCCTGGGGCAGCAAACGTTTCTTTAAAAGGACCACATAGTAAATATCTGGACAGTAAATATTGGCTTTGTGAGCCATACAGTCTCTACTGCAGTTACTCACCTCTGCCATTGTTATATGAATGCAGCCGTAGGCGATATATGAATGAATGAACATGATTGTGTTCCAATAAAACTTTATTTGCCTGCATTCCAGTAAACTTTATTTACAAAACCAGGAGGCAGGCCAGATTTGGCCCATGGGCTGTAGTTTGACAATCCCTGGTCTAACCTCCCCAGATCATTATTTTCCTTTTAAAAAACTGACTTTATTAAATATTGGAGTAAATACAAATGAATATTCATGACAATAAGTTCAAAATAACAATAATAAAAATTCAAATCACCAGTTCACCGTTGGCTTTGGATTCCTGGGTCCCTTGCTCTGAGATCCCAGCCCCTTCCTTCAAAGGGAACCTCTTTCTTGACTTCTATATAGAACATTCCCTTGCATTTGTTCAGAGTTCCGCCACAAGTTGGTATCATTAAATACTTTATATCGTTTTGCTTATCTTTGAACTTTAAATTGGATCATGCTGCTTGTGTCATCATGTTAACATGGGACATGGGTACACAGAGTTAACTTGTTTCTTAAGATTCTTCCACGTTGGCTGGGTACGGTGGTTCACGCCTGTAATCCCAGCACTTTGGGAGGTTGAGGCAGGAGGATCACTTGAGCCCAGGAGTTTGAGAGCAGCCTAGACAACACGGTGAGACCCTGTCGTTATTAAAAAAATAATAGTAAATAAAAATAAAGATTCTGCTATGTTGATGTTTGTAGCCATTATCCATTTCTGTTCATAGCTTCCTGGCAAGCATTCTATGTTGTGAATACACCACAATTTATTTAGCCATTCTACTGTCAATAACCATTTAGTTTTTTCCAGTATTTTTTTTTCCATTTCAAACTGTGCTGTTGTGAACATTGTTGAACCCATATTATGGTGCAAGAATGTCTTTAACTTTTATAAATCGGACTGGGCTTGCTGGGTCATGGGACACAAACATCCTCATCTTCAGCTACACTAGGTAAGGACAAATTGGTCTCTGCGGTGACTGCATCAGTCTCTGGAGCTGCTCCCACATCCTCACCAGCATTTGCTGTCTTCATACTAATCATTTTTAATCCTGATGTTGTCGTTATGAGTATACATGAAATCTGAAGACGTAACAGCCAGACCAGACCTTTAGTCTTTTTGTTGTTTGCTTTGTTTGTTTTTGTTTGTTCATTTTGTTGTTGCTCAGGCGGGATGGCAGGGGTACAATCACGGTTCACTGCAGCCTCGACCTCCTGGGCTCAAATGATCCTCTCACCTCATCCTCCCAAGAAGCTGGAACTACAGGTGCACACCACTATGCCTGGCTAATTAAAAGAATTTTTTTAGTAGAGATAAGGTCTCACTATGTTGCCCAGGTTGGTTTCAAGCTCCTGGGCTTAAGCGATCCTCCTGCCTCAGCCTCTTAAAGTGCTGGGATTACAGGCATGAGCCACCGTGCCCAGCCAGACCTTTGGTCTTAATGCCAGTTGTCTGACCTTGAGTGGGCTTGGCTGCGAGGCATGCTGGGAGCTTGGGTACTTGGACGGTGAGACAGTGGTAGGAGTCAGACCCTTGCAGGGTTGGGGGAACTCACCAAGCCCCAGCCTGACCCCCTCCAAAGCAGGTGGCCAGTATCTTTATAGCCTGAATCCAAAGCTGACCAACTAATCATTCATTTATTCAACAAATATTAAGGAATGCCTACTATGTGCCAGGCTCAGTTCAAGACGCTGGGGTCCAGTGGTGTGTAGGAGACAAAAACCCCTGCATTCATGGAGCTTCCACTCTCAAAGAGAGAAACAAACTTTCAAAAAAGCAAGTTGTCAATCATATGGTGTTATTAGATGGCAATAAGCGTGGAGAAAAGTAAAGCAGGGCTGAGGCTGTGAAGAGGGGCAGGAAGACAGAGCATCTGCGTTCCAGACGGGGGAGTCAGAGGGAGCCTTCTCAAAACGTGGCATTTAAGCAAAGATCAAAGGAAGTGGAGGAGAAAGTCATGAGGATAACCATGGATCACGGGGCTGGGAAGGGCAGGGGGATGTTCCAAGCAGCAGAACAGCAGGTGCACAGGCCCTGAGGCAGAACATGCCCAGGATATTCAAAGACCAGCCAAGCAGCAAGGAGATGCCTGGAGTAAAGACAGAAAGGGATGGGAGGCCAAGGCTGGTGGATCACCTGAAGTCAGGAGTTCGAGATCAGCCTGGCAACACCCCAACTCTACGAAAAATACAAACCCCATGGCCAAACCCCACCTCTACTAAAAATACAAAACATCAGCCAGGCATGGTGGCGTGCACGTGCAATCCCCGTTACTTGGGAGGCTGAGGCAGGAGAATAGTTTGAACCCAGGAGATGGAGGTTGCAGTGAACTGAGAATGTGCCGCTGGACTCCAACCTGGGCGACAGAACGAGACCCTGTCAAGATTGAGAGAGAAAGAGACAGAGGGAGAAAGGGAGAGAGTAAGAGGTGATGAGGCTAGAGAGGAAAGGAAGCCGAATTGCACTGGGCTACACAAACAGTAGGCTTGGTTGTGGCTGCAAAGAAACTCTGAGAAAAGTCCAGTCAGGCTGAGTTGGGGCAGCAGGGGCTGGCAGCTGCTAGGGAGGAAGTGGGCAGGATCTACAGGGAATGTCAGGGCCCCAGCCCTTGCCTGGGGCTCAGGGCAGGGAACTGGAATCATTTTTTCTTTTTTTTTTTTGAGACAGGGTCTCGCTCTGTCACCCAGGCTGTAGTGTTGTGGTGCAATCACAGCTCGCTGCAGCCTCAAATTCCTGAGCTCAGGCAACCCTCCTGCCTCAGCCTCCTGAGTTGCACATGGCACAGGTGCACGCCACCACACCTGGCACATTTTGGTATTTTTGTAGATACAAGCTTTCATCATGTTGTCCAGGCTGGTCTTGAGCTCCTGGGCTCAAGCAATCCTGCCGCCTTGGCCTCCCAAAGTGCTGGAATTACAGGTGGGAACCACCACACCCGACCTAGAACTGGAGTTCTTGGGTAGACTGAGGCAGGCTCCCACATCAGTCTACCCAAAAGCTGAGCAAGGGCTTTTGTACCTGTATGTGTCTGGGTATGTGTGATGGGAAGACTGAGGATCATGAAGCTTGCATTTCATCATCTGTGGCAATAAGACTGATGAACTAGAAAGCTCCATGGCCCCAAGTGACCTGGGTCAAATCCTGGTCTTGCCATTTTCTAGTTGTGTGACCTTAAGCAAGTCAGTGGACCTTCCATGCCTTAGTTTCTTGACTGTAAAATGGGGATAATAACAGTACATACCTCACAGAGGTTTTTGTGAATACTAAATCAGTTGAAATAAGTCAAGGGATTCAAACAGCATGAGTAGTGTAGTAAGTACTTTATAAATACTTTTTTATTAATTGTGATATTTCTCTTGAATATCACATTTGTCCTTGTCCCAAACATGGACCAAACCAGGAGGGGCATGAAAAGATGCACATTGACCAGGTGCAGTGGCTCATGCCTGTAATCCCAGCACTTTGGGAGGCCAAGGTGGGTAGATCACCTGAGGTCATGAGTTTGAGACCAGCCTGGTCAACATGGTGAAACCCCATTTCTACTAAAAAATGAAAAAAAAAAATAGCTGGGCATGATGACGTGTTCCTGTAATCCCAGCTACTCAGAAGGCTGAGGCAGGAGAGTCACTTGAACCTGGGAGGTGGAGGTTGCAGTGGGCCGAGATCACACCACTATACTCCAGCCTGGATGACAGAGCAAGATGCTATCTCAAAAAAAAAAAAAAAAAAGGATGCACATTATTTAATTGCTGTGTGCTCATGGGCAAGTTACATTCCTTCCCCAAACCTTGGCGTTCTTAACAATGAAATGGGACTATGAATGTCCTCTTTAGATAATCAGCAGTGATGGCTTAGAAAGAGCTGAGTGCAGGCTGGGCACAGTGGCTCACGCATGTAGTCCCAGCTACTAGGGAGGCTGAGGTGGGAGGATCCCCTGAGTCCAGGAGGTCAAGACTGCAGTGAGCTATGAT
Organism: Sapajus apella; assembly: GCF_009761245.1. Lineage (NCBI taxonomy): Eukaryota > Metazoa > Chordata > Mammalia > Primates > Cebidae > Sapajus > Sapajus apella. The sequence continues at coordinate 14,159,529 of NW_022436991.1, read as the reverse complement.
CACACCACTGCATTCCAGCATGGGCAACAGAGCAAGACCCTATCTCAAAAAAATAAAAAGTCCTCTCTGGACTAGCCCAAAGGCAGATAGTGAATGAGATGTGGGTCCTGACTTCTGGAGCCCAGAGTCTCATAAGGCAGAAAAATAATGGTGTGACAATGAGGTAAGCACTGAAGCGGCAGGATGATAGCAGCTAACTAGAGAGAACACTTGCTGTGTGCCAGACACTACATGAAGCCCCTCCTATGGAATATCTACAAGATGGGTGATGTTATTGTCATTCCCATTTTCAGGTGGGAAAACTGAGGTTTAGAAATATTGAATGATGGGCCCAGGTCCCTAGAGCTGGTAAGTGCAGGCACCAGGACTTGAGCTACATTATCTGTCTCCAGCTCATTTTAATGCAGAAGGGCTGTAAGGGCACAGAGAAGTAAGCTACCAGCCCTTTGGGTGGGACAGGAAGAGGAGTTTACTGAAGCCTTTAGTTGGATGAGACACTGAGCTGAATCGTGAAGGATGTGTAGGAGGTGGCCAAGCCAACCCCCGTGATTTGAATGATTTTGTCCGCTCCAAAAATTCATGCGTTGGAAACTTAATCCCAATGCAATGGTGTCGGGAGTTTCAGCCTTTGGGAAGGGTTTGCGTCATGAGGGTTCCATCTTCATTGCTGCTATAAAAAAGGGCTTGCAGGAGTGTGTTAGCTCTCTCTTGCCCTTTTGCTTTCTACCATGCAAGGACGCAGTAAGAAGGGCAACGCCAGAAAAGGCGCCTTGATCTTGGACTTCCCAGCCTCGAGAACTGTGAGAAGTAAATTTCTGTTTTTAAAAAATTACCCAGTCTCTGATATTCTGTGATAGTAACACAAAATGAACTAGGAACAGACCAAAGTGGAGATAAGATGGGCAGCTGGAAGAGCACTTGCTAAGGCTCTAGAGACCTGGGGGAAATGCAACAACCATCAGTTCTCTATTGCCAAGACAATGCTGCATACTGATCACAACCTTCAGAGGTCTGCAGAATGAGCGTTTACTGCTTCAACATCTGGGTCGGTCAGCTTGATAGTTTTGCTGATTGTGGCTGGTTCGCTCTATGTCTAGGCACAGATAAACTGTTTGGTGACCTAGGCCAGCCTCAGCTGGGATGATTAGCTTCTGTCCAGCGGGTCCTTCATTCTCCAGCAGGCTAGCCTGGGTGATAACAAGTGCAAGCAAGAGGCATTGCACTGGTTGTGCAATGTGCTTGTGTCTCATCTCCCATTGGCCAAGGCAAGTCCCATGGCTGAGCTCAAAGTCAGAGGTGGGAGAGTATTGCAAAGGGTACAGACACAGGAAGGGTGAATGATTTGGGACCATGCCTGCAATCTACTGGGTAGGTAGTTTAGGGGAGTTGGAGGATGGGGCATGGGGAAGTGGCAGAGACAGTTGCCAAGGTCACAGGGGACGAGTTTGTGGAGGATGGGCAAGAGTGGGCCAGTGGGAAGTAGGGAGGAGTCAGAGGCTGTTACAACCACAAGAAAGGACACAGGCCTGGATGGGGGTGACAGCTGTGGGGATAGAAGAGATTGATTATGCTACATTTGTCCTATAAAAACCAAGACAGCCAGGCTGAGACACTTGGTCTGTTACACAGATGTCACAGATGGGTCCTGGGATATAATTGGCCTTGGCCTCTGCAGAAAGGTTAATTGCTCAGATCACACAGTCTGAAGCTTCCGGAACGGACAGAGCAGTTCCCCAATTAAAACCCCAGAGCTGCAGCACTTTCCATGTCCTTTGATCACTTGGCCAGGGCTGCACAGGGCAGATGAGGGGCAGAGATGCTGGGAAACCTGCCTGTGAGGGAGCTCATAGCCCCAAGGGAGACTAAGAAACGAGCAAACATTCCAGGGCTGGGACAGACATCCTTACAGGGACAGGCAAGGAAGTCAAAGGCTGTTTTGGCTGCAAGAGAAAGAAAACTCATTTCAAACAGACTTGAGCTGAAGGAGGAGTTTACTGGTTCCATGACTCAAGTATCAGGGACATATCGCAGTCAGGCACAGCTGGATCCAGGTGCTCCCTCCCACAATGCTCTTAGGAGGCAGCCTTTCTGTCTCTCAGTGCAGCTCTCCTGGGCTTCACTCTCAGGTGGTCTGTGCTGGCAGAGGTGCTCCCAGCAGCTCCAGTTTCCATTTTCTCCAGTTTAGCAACTCCCAATGGAAAAGGACCGACCCTTCCACAGAGGTTTCTGCAAATTCCCAGGGCCAGCTCTGATTGCCCAAGGTTGAGTCATGTGCCCATCCCTGAACCAATCACAGTGGACTCTGAGGATCCCTGCCCTGCAGCTGGGAGCAGCTGGGCTGCCTCCCCCAACCCCCGTCCCCCCATTACAAGTGCTGAGAATGGGGAAGTGGTGGTCTCTGGAAGGAAAAGTGAGTTTTATTTCCAAGAGGAATGCTGGGCTGGCCCAGGGCACAGGAAAGGGAGTGGAGGTGGTAGAGACAGGGTGTCCATACCCACCAGGGTCTTGGGAGTCATGTCACAGAAGGGATGGTCCTTAAAGTTGAGTCTGACCACCCAATTCACAGATGGGTAAACTGAGGCAAAGACATGATCATTTCAAAATGAGACCGCTACTAGGGAGATAATTCAACAAGATGTCAGAATGGGGCGTGACCAGGGCAGGGAAAAGTTGGGTGGGTTGTTGGGTTAGGATCTTTCTGGTTCCCTGATGAGGAGCTGACATTTGAACTGAGTGGAGATGAGGAGATTAAGAGGAAAGAACATTCAAGAGGGAGTAGGCGGCACAAAGGGCCCTGGGCTGAAGCAAACTTGGTCTCTTAGGGACCCAGGCTGCTGGACACACTAACATCTCAACACCTCTGCAGACCCCCAGGAAAGCGGCGGGAGGTAAGAACCAGGGAGGTCACATGCCAGCTTTTCCATGCATTGTGCTGAAAGTGACACGTGTTACTTCTGCTCAGAGCCTGGTGGCCAGGACTAGTCACACGGCAAGGGAACCTGGGGAAGTAAGGGAATTGCATGGCTTCTGAGTGAGAAGTCTGTAAATGTTTCCAGCGGGGAAACCCACTCTCCCTTCACTGTCTTTGACTAGAAGCTCTTACTTGCAAAATTTTGCTTAATATGCTGGCTACAAGCTCTATCTCACGAGTGCCTTAATTTAAATTTTATTATGAGTGAGATTGAATTTATTTTTCCATAGGATTTTAACTAGGTTGGTTTCTTCTTTTGTGAGCTATCTGGAAACCTAACCTTTCGAGCCTCCTTAAAAAACTTTTTTTTTTTTAAACCTGAAACAGGAGGCATTTGGAAGCTGTGATCTCAAAGGCCCCGTCCAACTTGTATATTCCCGTGGATTCTCTGATCTTTAAAAATACCAAAGGAAATGCCATTTATATTGGCAAAAGCTTTGTGGGTGCCTCCCAGATGAGAGAATAAACCCCTGAAGTTGGTGAGTCTAGGTATTTTTAGACTCCTCTGCCACAGTGATAAAGTCAGGATGCTTTTGGTCAAGGTGGCGGGGCGGGGTGGGAGTGGGAAGGTGGGGGAAGGGTAGTGGCAAGAGAAAACATGCTGTCTAGTTTCAGGGTAATAAGATAGAGATTCTGAGCTCACCACGGACTCAGGCAGGATCATGCATCATGTGCGCCCCGCCCTGCCCTGCCACCAAGATGAATGCCCTACTTAGACAGAAGACGTCATTCTTTCTGCTAGGATAGACCCCTCACGTACCCATGCAGATAAGCCTTAAAAGTTTTCTACCCACAAATACGTTTTCATTATTCTGCCCATGCCTTAAAGATGCTGGCTCATGTATGTAATCCCAGCACTTTGGGAGGCTGAGGTGGGAGGATTCCTTGAAGCCAGGAGTTCAAGACCAAGCTGGGCAACATCGTGAGACCCTGTCTCTACAAAAATTAGACAAAACTAGCCAGGTATTGTGGCATATGTCTGTGGTCCCAGCTACTTGGGAGGCTGAGCGGGGAGGATCACTTGAGCCCAGGAGGTGGAGGCTGCAGTGAGCTATGAATGCACCATGCAGTCATGAGTGAGACCCTGTTGCTTAAAAAAAAAAAAAAAAGTTCTGGCATGAACGTGAATAGCATTTTCCCCTTCCTGTGGCCCAGCCAAGTGCTCAGGAGGAGTTAAAGGAAGGTCTGCTGCTAAGAACAGAGTCGGGTTGGAGACCATGCTCGCTGTGTGACCTTGTTCACATCTCATGCCCTCTCTGGGGTGAATTTTTAGCACCAAAAAAATGCAGTGGGATGGACTCAGTCGTGCTTGGCTTTCTGAGCTCTGTGAAGGATTGGAAACTCGAGTCCTAGGGCCTCAGCGTTGTGTTTGGAAAGATTTGAATTCATTATCTTTTCAAAACGAGATTTCATGTAAAACCCAGGATTTCTGGCTTCTTTGGAAGAGTTGAAAGATCTATCAACCCTAGTTGCCCATTCCCACTCATTGGCTGCAGCCGAGCCTCTGACTTCTCCTGGGATGTGACCCTCCCTGGCTGTGACCCCGCCAGGTGGCTACAGCTGACTTAACGTTGTCATCTTCTTGACCTGGAAGCAGAGCATTCACCCCATTCATGACTGTGCTTGTGCCTTTCCGTAAGGAGGAAAGTGATTGATGTCTCGTAGCTGTGTTTCCATCAAAGGTTGGGAGAGCAGGTGCAAAGGCCCTGGGGTGGGAAGGAGTTTTGTGGCTGGAAAGGAGCCTCAGGGAGGCAGGGGAGAGAGATGAGGCTGGAGAGGTGGGCAAGGGCCAGCCACTGAAGACCCTGGAAGAAACCTCGGTTTCACTTTGAGTGTGATAGGAAACCATGGGGACATTGGAGGGCTTTACGCAGGGAAGATTCGATTTACATTCTAGAAAGGTCCTTTTGGCTGCTGAATAGTGATAAATACTAGGGAAAAAAATGAAAAGGAAGGAGGAGTATTGGGAGAGGCATTGGCAATTTTAAATAGTGGGATCAGGGAAGACATCACTGAGAAGTGACATTTAGGCAAACCTTAGAAGGCTGCGTGTGGTGGCTGACACCTGCAATCCCAGCGCTTTAGGAGGCTGAAGCAGGAGGATCACTTGAGCTCAGGAGTTCAAGACCAGCTTGGACAATATAGCAAAACCCCATCTCTACAAAAAAATTAAAAATTAGCTAGTCACAGTGGTGTATGCCTGTGGTCCCAGCTACTTGGGAGCCTGAGGTGACAGAGGATCACTTGAGCCCAGGAACTTAAGGTTACAGTGAACTATTCATGCCACTGCACTCCAGCCAGGGTGACAAAAACAAAAAACAAAAAAACAAAAACCCAAAATCCCAAAACCTTAGGACAGGTGGGGAGGCCCAGGGGAACAGCATTTCGTGCAGAGGGAGCAGCAAGTGCAAAGTCGCGAGGCAAGTGTGTGCCTGGCACATGCCAGAAACAGCAAGTGCGCTGGGGTGCCTGGAGGGAGGTGAGCGAGGGGAAAGGGGGCAGGAGATGAGGTCGGAGGTGAGGGGGAGTTAATGGCCGTTGTGCAGGTGGCCGCTGGCTCTGACAGGTGAGTGAATATGTAGTCAGTCAGAGCACACATTCAGTGTCTTCATGGAGGGCCTCAGGGACTGTTGACTGGGGGACTTCCTGGGGCTGGAACTTCCCAATCTGGGTGCCAGGAGGCTACACTCTGTCCGCCAAGCCCCTGACTTCTGGCCTGCCTTGGAGGACTTGGTCCCTGGTGGCTCATTTCAGCTTTGAGGCCACTGTCCCCCCAGGGTACCAAGGGGGTGCATCTGGAGCCGCCTCCGCCATGTACTTGAAATGGGCCTTGGTGGAGAGGTGGGAGGAAGGGTTGATGGAGGCGGGTGGGAGTTCTGCAGATCCCTTAAGTACTCGTCCTGTGGGACACACATCAGAGGAAAGTGACCCAGGGTCGCAGAGGGCGACTCTTCCTCCCAAGGGTATTCTGTCTCCTCTCCCATCTTCACTGCAGTCTCCACCATTCAGACGATTGCCCGTTTCCACAGAGCCCCGCAGAAGGCTCTCCATGGCAGCACTGATGCTGACCCCCTCCTCTCCCTCTGTGTGGCAGCCAGAGTGAATTCTGGGTACCCAGGTCCAACCATGTTCACAACTCCCTGCTGCCTTGCGCTCAAGTGGCCTCTTCCTCGGTCTCCTGGCCCCCGGGGTTTGGCCTCTGTGTCCGGCCGCGCCAGCTTCGGGCTCTGGCTCCCTGGGTCTGGGTCTTCTTGTTGGACGCCCCCTTGTCCTTCAAGACCTCCTTCAGCTCCTCCTCCAGAAACCCCTGGAACCCCTGTGCCTGAGCCAGGCTTGTCCCTTCTGGGTCCCAGCAGCCCCTGCTCATTTGGTCCTCCCGGCGGCGGGCTGTCACTGCTTTGCCTGGCTGTGTCCTTGTCTCTGTGGTTCAGGCTGAGAGCCGCCTTCCACTGCTACATCCCAGCTGCAGCATCACCCCGGGCACCGAGCAGCAATAGGAAACAAAATTTCGCACTCGCTGGGCACTCACTGGGCACCCCTTCCTGTTCCTGAGTGTGTCACTGAATCTTCACTGCAGCCCTTAAGGCAGACATCATTTTCATTCTGTTTTACCGATGAGAAAACCGAGGTCCAGCCAGATTTAACTTGCCCAAGGCACCCTGATGGTAAGTGAAGGGAGTGGTATGTGAACCCACCCTGCCTGGCTTCAGAGCCCCGCTCTTGTCCCCTCCCCCATCTCTCCCCGCTGAAAGTGAATTAATGAGTAAGTGTGAGTCCAGATGACCAAAGCCACCCACCAGCGGCCCTCCTCTTCTGCCTCCCCCTGCTCTGAAGCTGGGGCGAACCTCCCGTCCCATTCATCATTGGCACCCACCAGGTCTGCACAGCCAGCCTCGCCACACGCTCCTTCCCCACCTCCTGAAGCCACATTCGCCTTGGCATCAGCCTCTCTGCAGAACTGCTTCCCTCCCCACAAATATCACCAGAGGGGTTCAAATCGCCAAAGCCCATGGCCTTTTCTCATCCCTCGGTCTTCATTTCCCTTGACCTTTCGGTGGCATTCACGACAGCGGCTCCCTCCTCCTGGAAGCAGTTTTTTCCCTGGGCTCCTCTGCTGCTGATCAACTCGGGCCATCTCCTTTTCCTCTGGGCTAGTGGCGTTTCTTCACTCATTCATTTAGCAAGTTCTTTGCTGAGCACCACGCATGCCAGAGCGAGATGTGTTCCAGGAGCGGGTGCTGGACAGACAGGCATGTCCTGCCAGACCCAACCGCAGGAAACCAATGAATAGCACCACTTCCAATAACCAGGGGGTATGAGGATAGTACAATGGGGAAGGACAGAAAGTGAGTGTGTGTGACGGGAGCGGTGCCTACTTTTGATGGAGGGGCCGGGATCACCTGAGCGGGGAAGCAGCCAGCCAAGTGACGCTGGGGGAAGAGCACTGGACTGAGGGTACGGCAAGTGCAAAGGCCCTGGGGTGGCTTTGGAGGAACGGAACTGCCCGTGTGGCTGGAGTGTGGAGGGACAGGAGACGACAAAGGGTAGGCAGTGGCCTGACAATCTGGTAGAAGCTCAAAAGTCAAGGCAGGGAGTTGGTGCTTATCCCAAGCGCAACAGGGCATCATTTACATTTTTAAAAGACACCTCTTTCTCCTAAAGTGGCCCGTGCGGAACGACCTGGGGCACTTGCTCGAGATGCAGATCCCAGCCTCTTCCCAAACCTGCAGCATCAGATTCCACAGGGGCCAGCCCAGGAATCTGCATTTTAACATACATGCACAAACGTGAGAACCGCTCCTGTCGCAGAGATCCTGCACTTGGCCTTAGCCAAGAAACAACAGCAGAGGCAGTGAACCCGGATGTTCCCGGTGGTCACTGGGCAGGCCGAGGTGGCAGAATCATGTTTGCTCTCACCAGCTTGTCACTGGCCATTGGCATCTTCCTCTGTGATGTGTGGAGGCAACAAACCTCAGTAGACTAGCTGCACCTGGGGCTTTGACGCCAATCGAAATCACAGATTTTTCCCATCACACATTACAGGGGTTGCAGAGATCTGGAAATACCATACCCCTCCTCGATGCTTTGGAGTTACTAGCGTTATTAGGCATGCATTAACTCATTACGTCCTGCGTCAATCAACAAGTATCTGTACTGATATTATACATCTGAGTTTTTAATTTTTATTTTTTGAGACAGAGTCTTGCTCTGTCACCCAGGCTGGAGTGCAGTGGTGTGATCTGGCTCACTGCAACCTCTGCCTCCTGGGTTTGAGAAATTATTCTGTCTCCGCCTCCCAAATATCTGGGATTACAGAAGCGTGCCACCACGCCTGGCTAAGTTTTGTATTTTTGGTAGAGACAGGGTTTCACCATATTGGCCAGGCTGGTCTTGAACTCCTGACCTCAGGTGATCCACACGCCTCGGCCTCCCAAAGTGCTGGGATTACAGGCATGAGCCACAGTGCCTGACCTATATATCTGATGTTTAAAAAAAGTTTTGATAATTCCATTTCAGTGTAATTGGTTTTCTTTGCAATTCTGTGTGTATTTGTTTTATGCATTGAAAAACATTATTTGGAGTAAGGATCCATGAGGCTTCCCCAGACGCCAGAGGAGTCCATGACCCGGAAAAGGTGCAGGGAGCTGCATCTGCACAGAGCTGGAGGGGGAGGCTGAGACAGACCTAGGCGTCATTCCTAACTTCCCTTGCCAATGCTGCGGGATCTCAGGTGAATCTCTTTCCTTCTCTGCCTCAGTGTCCTCACCTGGGTGATGGAGCCTAGTAGCCCCTACCTTAAATGCTTGAAATGAACTAGCCAGGTCCCCCAGTGGGCATCAGGGAGGTGCTCTGAGGCCAGCTGTGCCTCTCGTGCCATGGGAGCTGGGCTGACTGGCCTTCGAATCTCAGCTCTGCCACTTACGTGCCCATTATGGCCCTGGGATAGCCCTCTTCACCTGACTTAGCTTCCTCACTTCCATGATGTGGAGATAGTAATAGCACGCAAGGCAATCAGATATACAGGCCGGGCGCGGTGGCTCATGCCTGGAATTCCTGCACTTTGGGAGGCTGAGGAGAGAGGATCATCTGAGGTCAGGAGTTCGAGCCTGGCCGATATGGTGACACCCTGTCTCTATCAAGGCATAGGGTGGTTGTGGAGTTGAATTAAGTTTCTACTTGTCGAAAGAGTGCCAGCTCAGGGCTTGGCACTCTGTGAGTACTGTAGAGTATGGTTGTCACTGGGTGTGTGTCTCACCCCCCAGGTTCAATTTGGGGGTCCCAGAGGACTGAAGTCAAGTCCTGCTCTGTCTGCATTCCCAGGACACAGCGACTTGGTTTGTACAGTCACTGCTGTTTTTCAGGTGGGACTGAGGAGGAAGGCCAGTTGCTTTAATGCTCAGGATGGGAGACTGAGTCAGAGTACCCTGGATTCAGCACAGGGGTGCAGAGAAGCAAGGGGCGGAGGCCGGAGCCACGCTGGTCTTGAGATCCTGGACAAACGTGGAATCCACACTGCCCAGTTGGACAGTACCTCCCACCACCCACTCCGTCTAGCTCTGTCAGGCTTGAGACAGCTGAGGAGTTTTTCTTTGTTCTTCTTTCTAAGACAGAATCTGTTCTCCTCTGTTAAATGGGGACAGGTAACATGTACTGAGGTCTATCAGGAGTGAACCCTGGGTTATGCCTCTTTACATGTGTCTTGTACTTTATTTGTGTTTTTGAGACAGGGTCTCCCTCTGTCACCCTGGCTGGCATGCAGTGATGCAGTCATAGCTCACTGTAGCCTCGAACTCCCAGGCTCAAGCGATCCTCCTGCTTCAGCCTCCTGAGTAGCTACCACCACAGGTGCACGCCACCACACTGGGCTAATTTTTTAAAATTTTGGTAGAGACAGGGCCTCACTGTGTTACCCAGGCTGGCCTTGAACTCCTGTGCTCAGGCAATCCTCCTTCCTCAGCCTCCCAAAGTGCTGGGACTATAGGCATGATCTGCCGTGCCTGGCCAGCGATGCCTCTTTACCTCATGTAATGCCTCACCTGTGAGGCAGGTGAGGAAACTGAGGCTCAGAGAGGCGGGGTAACTTGTCCAAGGCCACACAGAAAGTCCCTAGCACAGCTGGGGTTTGCCTGCAGGTGATCTGGCTCCACGGGCCATGTTCTTAGCCACTGCGCTACACTGCCAGGTCGCAGAGGGTAAATGCTTTCCTGCATGTCTCTGCTATGTTCTGGACTGACCAGCCACAGATCATATTCACAGATGTGTTTTCAAGGGTGGCAGCAGGTGACTGGTGGAGTGGGGATCAGCAGGTGTCTGGGGGCCCTCCCAGGCAGGGCCTTCCGCAGCCCCCCATGCCAGCCCCTCCTCAAGCCCTGCCCAACTCCGTCCTCCCTGACTGC